>NC_135783.1:113391900-113705991 GCF_051106095.1 Pogona vitticeps | reverse complement strand
GGCTTTCTTATTTGGGAGATAAAATCTGCGATCTCTGCGGCTGCTGCCACAGATTTCGGTTTCCTTTCCCTCACCTGGAATTTCAATTCCCCCTGCAGGACTGAATAGAACTGTTCCAGGGCTATCAAGTCTTTAAGCTGCTCATAGGTCTCTATTCCCTCCTGCGATAGCCATTTCTCAAGCAGCCTCACCAATTGGGCCCCCACTTGGGTAAAAGTCTGTTCTGGCTTTTTGGTGAGGGACCTGAATCTTTGTCTCAGCTGCTCTGCATTTATCCCATGTCTGGCAAACACCAGTTTTTTAAACTCTGCAAAATCTTTCATCAATTCCTCAGGCATCTCGGCATAAACCTCAGCCAGGCTACCACTGATTAAAGATCGCATGATGGTCATCTTCTCAGTTTCCCTCACTGAGAAGTCCACAAACGCTCTTTCCACTAAGGAAAAGAACACCTCAGGGCAATCTCCCTTGTGGTACACAGGGAATTTCTTCAGGTCAGCCTTAGACAATTGGCCTCCCTCAGAATCCCTATTATTATTATTGTTCTGGTTCATCAGTTCCAGTTTTTTTAATTCAAACGCCATTTTCTCCCTCTGCAATTCCCTCTCCATTTCCATTCTCTCTCTCTCTAATCTTTCTTCTTTTTCCAATTGCCTCATCCTCAATTCATGCTGTTGGGCTATGAGCAATTTTCTGAGCTCTGGGTTCTGTTCTCCTGTGCTGTCACCCTGCACTGAGCCAAATTCATCCTCAGAACCTTGGTCAATCTGGGGGTCTTTCACTTCACTCATTTCTGCTACTTGGCTTCGAGTCAAGGGCATAACCCCCCCTCAGAACAGGCTGCTTTAAAAGTCAAGCCTCAGAATAAAACGACCACTTTTTTTTCCTTCTTGCCTCAGAACCAGCTCTCCCTAGAGATTGCTGCTGTTCTTCAGCACTTAAATCGCAACAGTATCGAGTCAGAGCCTACCCCCCTCTGCTGGGCCTCTCAGCTGGCAAGCTAGCTCGCTGTTGCTACGCAGTTTTGCCTCAGCGTTTTCCCGCCAAAATCAGGCTGCCTCAGAGCACCTAAATCTAAGTCTCCCCAGTTGGCACGTTCTTCTACTAGCGCACCTCCCCGTGAGGTACACCTAGAAGATTACCTACGCGCCTCAGACTGTCCCTGACTAGACCCCCCTTGCTCTGGGCACACTTGCCAAGGCTTTGCTGGACCGCTGGACAACTGGACCAGTCGTATCCCACACGCTGGACACCAATCAATGTGACAAACCCAGACCTACTGGGATCTATCACACAGTTACTAAGCTGCCACCAACCATTCCCTATAATAAGTCACACAGACCAGGGATGGATTTTTAAACAATAAAAGAATAAGGTTTATTTTAAATACAAACAGGGTAAATAAAACAATCAGGTGAATAAAATAAAGTAACGTGGCTTATTCTCACACACACACGCATACAGTTTGGTTCACCTAGAACCTTTAACTTAAAGCACAGACCCTGAACCCATCAGTTCTGGCTAACCAACAGACCCCTGAACCTATCAGGGTGGTACTCTGACCCACAGTAGTACCCTGTCAGACACACAGACTCCCACAACAGCTTCTTCTTCCCCAGCTGCTGCTTCGTCCCAACCCAGTGTCTCACAGTCTGTCTCAGCATCTCCCTTCACCACACAGGCATCACATATTTATACAGTACAGCCCCTCCTCCTGATGTCCCGCCTTCCACTCCCCATAGGATGGAACTTTCCCTCCAAACCCATGACAGACAGGTAACATCAGTGCTGTTATGTAACAGGGCAGATCAACCAACCATTGTGCAACATAATGTGTTTTGGGTTTAGGGAATACCACCTCAGTACTACCTCTATTTTTCTTAATACTCAGTTAGGAAGATGTCCACAAACCCGGCTTCACATCTAATGGGATGGAGGTAAAGGTGAGGATAGGTTGGGATGTCAAAGGCCTCTGCAAACTACAGCCAGTACTGAAGGAAGAAACCTTTTGTCCCTAAACCACAAGAATACAAGAAAACTAGCCAAAGCCAGATGTTTATTTCCCTCCACAGACATCCTCACTAAAACTGTTTATTAATCTTATACAAGAAAATCCCTCATCTTTCAAACCAAGCCACAATCCCAGATCCGTGTTTGTTTTTGATGCTATGTTAAAACTTCCGAGTTTGCTGAAAACAGGTTGAATATCCAGACTAGAGTGCTAGAAACTGCAAAGCAGTGGTCAAAGGTTTCTATGATCTTCTTTAGAGATTCTGTTAATCCTCAAGCAAAACATGAGAGAGTTTGAAATAAAGGGGAGCCATGTGGTCCAAACGAATTAAAATATAAATACAAAAATAGGCAATGCCTAAGGTATTACCTATTCTTGCACAAGACAGTTCATATCACTGAAAGGAAATGCACATTTTAAATGTATGGGCAGTGTTTGCTTTTTGGATCTCCTTGATACTGGGACCAACAGCAGGGTCTTTCCTGTTCAGTGAGGTGCTTAGCAGCTTACCTTGCCCAGGCAGGATCTGTGAGTCTATGCTAGCGATCTGATCTTGCATCCGCTCATCTTCACTCTTCTGATCACTAACCTCCTGAAAGATACCAGCAGTAAATGTTGCAGATGTGAGTGACTGCTCAGTTGACATCTCAGAATACTCTGGACTTAAATCATTGCTGGCTGATTGATCTGTGGGAAGAGGTGAATCAGGATCACCTGGTCTGAGAGGAGGAACCTCACTGCTATCCAGGGCATTAAAAGGCACTGTGGCTATTGAGTAATCTATAATCAAGTTTGTATCCTCATTCTCATTAATAGATTCTGTAACTGCTGCTGGGCTTCCATAAACCAGTGGTCCCTCAGATGGCTACCAGAAAGAGAAATAGAAGACAGAAGTGAAGGGAACCTGAAAAGACTATGTGTTTGCTATTGTACGCAACCACAGCCTAACTAAAGGACCATGTCACATGTTATGATTTTTTGAAAAAGCATATTTCTAAGAAGCTTTATGAGCATACCTTGAAAAGATTATACATACCTATGCAACCAAAACAAAACCTGCATTGGGAGCCCTGATTTGTTCTGGCTTTCTATACTCCCTATTGCTTTAATTCAGGGCTAACCTCCCTGTAAATGTGTGAAGTAGCATTAGAAGCTGGCCATGGCATGAACAGTTTCAAAGAAGATTGTCTGCATCTATATCTGTACTTATCCACTCATACATTCCAGAGCTTGCAAAAATTGCTGTTTTGGAGTACAAGACCAATAATCTCCTAGCCACCATGGTCACTGGCAGCACATGCACGTGCACACGCATGCATGCGCGCGCACACACACACACGGATAGGTATGTATGCACATATACTTTCGCTGAAATCCTGTTGAGCAGCTGTGTGTGCAGCAGTGATATCAGCAGCCGCCGTGAACTAGTACTCTTTAAAAGTCTTTTGTGGATTTTTGGGTTCATGAACCTTCCTTTTAATCAGCAGCAATTTGCTGATGATGATATCATCTCCATTGAGCACATGGAGCAGTGCAACTGGATTTCAGCCAAGGTGTTTCTTGAAAGGATGGAAGCAATATTAAATATGCTAGGGGGCATTTTCACAGGATCAAAAAAGAACCTGTGCCATGAACACATTCTTATTTCCATGCAACAAATCACGCAAGTTCCACTTCAGCTGTCAATATTTAATCCCTCTCCATTTCCATTATGTATGCTAGGATGAGGGTGATGCAGTGCTACTGGGAGGAACAGGGCCATAAAATCATGAGAGGCTGAGGTATTGGGGAAAATGAGCTATGATTCTCTCTCCTTTTCCAAGTGTTTGAAAGCAGAATAAACGATACATCCAGCTCTGTCCTCATGCATCAAAATGATTTACATTGTCATTCAGGAAATTAAAATATAAAACAGAAGGTTTGGGTGGGGAGGGGGTGACATCCGGAAGCTACCTGGAGGGACTTGGGATGTCACAGTGCTTGGAAATACACAACCAATACATGCATTAACAAATGCAAATAAATAAATAGAAACACACAAAATGATGTGGCCACAGACAAAGAAGGTGTGCTTTTCATCACAGATGGCATTACCAGCAACTGCCTGTGACTGTAAGATGATACTGATATTCACAATCATAGTTCTATTTTTGTTATTAATTGTTCCATTGTTTTCTTGATGTATCCCTTACCTCGTGGAACAAAAGCAGGGCCATTTACTCACCAATCCAAGTCCAGTTGCAGTGTCTGTTGCCATTGATTTGATATCGTTGTCTACGTCACTAATGGCTGTTACAAAAGGAATGTGAAGGAGCATTTTTCAGTACAATTGCCTAAATTGTGCACAGCCAGCTGACGTCTGGACAAAGTTATGTAAAATGATGTTCAGTAAACTGCAGACATACCGCATGACACATGTCATGACAAAGCAGCCTTTTAAATTGTTTATCAATATTAATTTAAATTTTACATAGATGGTGCAAGCTGTAGAGAGTTGAGCTCTCTTCTGACTTCACCAGCTGAAACAAGCTGTTTCACTCCAAAGCTTTCAAGATATCCACACAGCACAACCATTTTGAATCTTCCCTTGCAGCCAAGCCAGGTGGGCTTGGAACTTGGTACCCTTTCCTTTATGCACCAGGCAATCTCAAGTGTGGCACATTTGCCTGATACATGCAGTTATCAGTGCATATTTGTAGCTCTCATATTTTATTTTTTGGTCTGTATATGAAAATGGACTGGACAGAAAATTGTATGGGTAGAAGCCAAACCTCTGGAGCCTGCAAGCATGTTTGGCTGATCAGGAGCCACCCCAGCAAGTTCTGAACTGAACAGAGGGGGAAGGGGCATGGGGACAAGATTTATGAGCATCCCAAATCCCCACTACCCTTTTCCATCCTCTCCAGAGTTACAGAAAACCTCACCAGGTTAAAACAGAATGTAAGATCCAAGCACTGGGTAATGCAGTGATAATGAATGCCTTTCTGGTTCTGGTCCTATTAGTTCTTTGACCAGCTGGCTATCTAACATACATGAGATTCTGAAAAGACCTCATGTGACAGTTGAGGTGGAAATATTTGCTTGGTTCCTGGTTTGTAAAAAGTACAACATTTGCCTTGCTCTGTTAGTGAAGAGTACTGGATGTGCAATTCATTCATTCATTGATTTAATGGTCCATTGATTCATTCATTTTACCTCACAACAAATCAGTTCACTGCATGAGCCATTTTGCATTTCAATCCATTTTCTGTCCTATCTAATAAAACATGTGGAAAAAATGTTCACACATTATATAAGATCCCCAAATCTGCCTAATCAATCATCCCAGTGTGGTCTAGGTATCATTTTTTTCACTTGAAGCCTTGAAGCATAAGACAGATGAAGGCAACTTGAGGCAGGATGCTTTTGAACTTTCCATTCTCAGGTAATAACAGAATAAGGAGTCCCTTTTAGACTGGTAAACTGGATGTATTCCTTTTTTAGAGCAAAAATTCACCTCATTAAACCATGTTTTCATGGCTGTTCTGATGAATGAAGCCTACTCTAGGTTGAATTGCTTCTCAAGGCCTTTAGATGCTTCAGCTGCACCAGCTTATCTGTGGTCAGGAGCAGGCCAGGCAAAAGATAATCCCAGTCTTGCCTTGACTGCACTGGCTGTTTTTTCACATCTGAGCTCAGTTCAGAATGCTACTTCTGATCTTTAAAGGGTTAAACGATCAGGAGCCTGCATGCTTAAAAGGATTCTTTCCTCATATTCTCTCCATATTTCCTGAAATCAGAAAGGGAGGGTATTTACATATCCCATATCAAGACTGTTAGCAGCGATTTTTGGGCATTTGGGGGCATTAAAGCCTCCCCTGCTACCCCATCCTGAGGCTCTCAAAAGCTTTTCCAGGTCAAAGGAGATCCTGAGGGAGCCTCGGAAACTGGGTAGTGGGTGGCAGAATAGGAAACTTTTAAGAAGCAATAAAAACATGGGCTGATGACATTATCTGTGTGCATGGGTGTAACTTTACACAAGCTTTTAACCAATCTGCTTATACATGCATCACTGAATAAGCTTTTCACTTCATCAACTTAACAGATGTTAATTTGATGAAGTGGAAAAGGCCAGTGCCCTGGTTTAACCAAGAGCTGCAAGGTATGAAGCAAAACAGGAGAAGGATAGAGTGCATTTGGAGATGGAACCCGACAGATTATAATCGGAAAGCTGTCAGAATCCCAACTAACCACTACCTTACTAAGGAGAGGGCTGTCAGTCAAGCTCACTTTGCTGTCCGGATAAGCGAAGCGTCAAATCAGCAGGCGGAATTTTTCCATATAGTTTGCGATCTATCCGGAATTGGTCTAAGTGATAGGCCTCCTACTAGTGTTTCACCTGACCAATTTGCAGCATTTTAAAAATCTAAAGTGGACGCCATCCACCGGGGAGCTCTCTTCTTTTTTGAACACAGTAGATCGAGGAGAGACGTCCAGCGCTCCGCCTTGCCTGATGAGACTTCATCTCTTTCAGCCTGTGATGCCAGATATGGTGGACAAAGCGCTTGACCACTGTCGTGCCACCGCCTCCTCCCTTGACCCTTGCCTGGCCTGGCTAGTCAAAGCAGCCAGGCCTATAACAACCGAATGGGCCACGGTAATAATTAATGGGTCTCTTCAGGATGGCAAGGTTCCCCTTGCCCTCAAGGAGACACTCATTAGGCCCATAAGGAAGAAACCAAGTTTGGCAGCGGACAACACTGGCAATTATAGGCCCGTTGCCAATGTTTCTTTCCTTAGCAAAGAGAGGTTGGTGGTTGACCAACTCCAGGCTCTTTTGGATGAAACCAATGCCATGGATCCATTCCAGTCAGGCTTCAGGCCGCACCACGGTATGGAAATGGCATTGGTCACCCTGTTTGATGACCTGCTGAGGGAGGCTGACAGGGGTAAAATGTCTTTGTTGGTCCTCCTCGATATCTCAGTCACTTTTGATACTGTCGACCATGGTATCCTCCTGGGGAGGCTCCCCGAGCTGGGAATCTGTGGTCTGGTGCTTGTCTGGCTCCGATCCTTCTTGGAGGACCATCCTCAGTACAGCTTGGGGAGAGTGTTTTGGCCCCGTGGAACCTCAATTGTGGGGTTCCTCAGGGCTCAATTACCTCCCCAATCCTGTTTAATATCTACATGAGGCCGCTGGGTGGGATCATCAGGGGTGTGGGGCTTTGTGCCATCAGTATGCTGATGACACCCAACTCCACATCTCCTTTTCTCCAACCATAGTGGATGCCATCCTGTCCCTTCAGCACTGCCTGGAGGCTGTACTGCAGTGGATGCAGGAGAATGGACTGAGGCTGAACCCGGACAAGATGGAGGTCCTGAGGGTGGGTGGCCCCTCCACTGCTGGTTTGGGAAACTCCCTCTCTTTTGGGGGAGTGACTCTCACTATGAAGAGTGAGGTTCGCAGCTTGGGGGTCCATCTGGATCTGGTGATCACCATGGAAACCCAGGTGTCATCAGTGATCTGCTCTGCCTATTTCCATCTGTGGCGGATTGCCAAGCTGCGTCCCTATTTTGATGTTGGGGCACTCATCACTCTGGTCCATGCGCTTGTAATTTTGAGATTAGACTACTGTAATGCACTCTACATGGGGCTACCTTGGAGATTGATGCAGAAACTTCAAATGGTGCAGAACGTGGCAGCCAGACTTTCAAATGCCTCCTCCCACCTAGATCTACCTGAACCACTCACTCTAGCCAGGAAGGATGGCTGAGGGGTCTAACGCCGAGAGAGGCCTGGAGTGAATGAACAGGAAACCGGGCCTTCTCAGCAGTGGCCCCTCACCTCTGGAACACTCTGCCTCCAAAGATCTGTCTGGCTCCCTCAGTGGGTGTTTTTAAGAGCAAACTAAAGACCTGGCTCTTTAGGCAGGCTTTCCCTCCTGTCGTCACTTGCATTTTTTTTCCTTTTCCCCATCTTAAACTATATTACTATTGTTGTTTTTTATTTTATTATATTGTTTTTATTCCATTTTTTATTGTTAGACGCCCAGAGTAGACTTTGGTCTAGATGGGCGGGGTATAAATTTAATAAATAAATAAATAAATAAATAAATAAATAAATAAATAAATGAATGAATGAATGAATGAATGAATAAATAAATAAATAAATAAATAAATAAATAAATAAATAAATAAATAAATAAATAAATAAATAAATAAATAAATAAATAAATAAATAAATAAATAAATAACAGGTTTTGAATTTCTAATCCTGGAATTATTATGCTTCTCAGTTTCTGAATATTTTATTTTATGTTATGTTATGGATTCATTCTTATGACTGTCTTGCAGCAAGAAAATTGCTGTCTATATATTTGACATAAGTAAACATGATAATTCTTCCACTACTTTATATCTCCTAATTAAAAGAGATTAGAAAGTTCACAAACTACAGGGGAAAGTGCAGAACAGGAAGAATGAAACACTTCTGCTTCTTTTTTGCCCCCCTTCCAAATTTGATAGTGTCTAAAACAACACATTGTTCATCATGGTTCTAATATTCTTGGGGTGAGATAGCATATACATTCGGATTTGTATATGCACATTTGTTCATATATATATTGAGATGCATAGATATATTTGTACATATCCCATAAAATTCTGCCTTCAGAATAAGGAATCTGAGGTAGACATGTATCAAAGTTTTAACAAGGTCTTTATCTCACTTTCAGAACAATGGCTGCAATTCTATTGAACATGTCATAACATAAAGGTATGCCTGCAGAACTTCACAAGGAGTTCTGCCCAGAAAGCCTGTGAGTCTGATTGCACAACTAGTTGAGCAACTGACTGCACATCTAGTTTCATAACTCTGGCCATGGAAATGCTTCCTGAATACAACTTCCACCTTGTGCAAATTTTGCAATGGCTTGTGCACCTTCAAGTTACGCAGGTGCCACTATGCAACAGGATTTTGGCCAAGGTGTTTCAAGTGACATAATGTTAACTAAGACAGATAAAGAGATGCAGAAGGGTCAAGCATCAGGAAGGGTAAATTTACAGATTCCTTCCCTTTCTCCAAGGAATAGGTGTATCAAAAACTAGGCAAGGCACCTGAGCCATATGAACATCCCATCATTTTGCAAGGACATTGGGACCTCTATTGGGCACAGTCACTCCCTGTTGTGTCCCTATTTCACAAAAGTTAAATTTCAATGAACTCACTGTCACTAAACTGAAGTGTTCCAAGGTCCATGGAGAGTGACTTGTCTTCTTGTAGCGCCATAGCAACCATCTGCTGAAGGTCTGTCACTTTGGGTTTAACTGCAGGGATCTCCTCCTCCATGCCAAGAGGACCTTTCTCATTTTCAACTTTGTTGGAGCCAATAGTTGAAATGTCATCCTCAGGACGCTTAATGTCAGACTTGTCTCTCTCAAAGTTGACAACATACCTTGCTACGGTGCTGCTTGTCCTGTGGTGCAAGAAGAAGAAAGAAGTCTATGAGAAACGCTTTTACATTGCCATAGTCAGTGAGGCAGTAACTGCTAGAGAGAATGGGGATTTTCTGTGAAGTGCTGCAACATGGTGGCCACAGCACACTCTAACCTGGTCTGTTCCCTTCACATGTTCTGGAAACTGCTGTCCAAATTGTTACAAATTGAACTGTTATTTTAAACAGAAAATATAATAATGGGGAAAATAATGGGAAACCCATGATTGATTGGCTAACTTGCTGATTTAAAAAGCAACAGCTTCTAGCCTAGATTTTGTACTAAACCCAATCCAAATTTGTATAAGGGATAGGGACAGGCCAGAAGTCCTTGTCAATGATTCAGTTTCCAGACTCTCTCGCAAAATGATTCGCCCAAATCTTATAAGGTCAAATCTTATAATCTCACAAACATTAGGAAGAACAACCTTCAGAACACAGCCGAACAGCCTGAAAAACCCACAATAACCATCTTATAAGGTTAGTTTGACTGCATTAATGAAAACCCCTTTCCCAGGTAGCCTACACATCAATGGGAAAGTGGATTTAATCTACACAGAATGAGAAACAATTAATTATATAAGATAAATAAAACTATACTTTTTGCTTCTCAGGGTTGACAGACACTTAGTTATCTGCAAAGGAGAAGACGCCATGAGTGAATTCTGCCCCCTTAAATCTTTTTTTAAAATAGCATTTAAATTCTTCAGATATTTTTAACACAATAAAAAGAGCATCATTTGCATGGATATATCTTCCCAAAACACGGCATTTATGAAACAGAAATCACTTTTCTGAGGGCAATGCACTGGGGTGCAACTGGTTTAGACCAGTGGTTCTTAACCTTGGGTTACTCAGGTGTTTTTGGACTGCAACTCCCAGAAGCCTTCAGCACCAGCTGTGCTGGCTGGGGTTTCTGGGAGTTATTATTATTTATTATTATTTATTTAATTTATATCCCACCTATCTGAATCACATAGGACCACTCTAGGTCCTAGAGTGATCCAAGGTTAAAAACCACTGGTTTGACCACTGGTTCTTAACCTTGGGTTACTCAGGAGTTTTGGACTGCAACTCCCAGAAGCCTTCACCACCAATTGTGCTGGCTGGGGTTTCTGGGAGTAGCAGTTCAAAAGCATCCGAGTAACAAAGGTTAAGAACCACTGGTTTAGACAATAATGTAGTTAGTCATGGAATACACACACGTGTGTGTGTGTGTGTGTGTGTGTGTGTGTGTGTGTGTGTGTGTGTGTGTGTGTGTGTGTGTGTGTGTGTGTGTGTTGTAAAGCTAAACATTCCCTGATATAACTTCTCAGGTGCATAAGCACATAGGCATCCTGTGAAAAATAAAAACTGGAACTGCCAAAGCCTCTGAAAACAGAATCCTTCCAATGCTGACACAGACCCACTGCCCCTGGTTTCTTTCTGATAACTCTCTACAGATGGATGAATCCCGGCAACCTCTTATATTCCTCATGTGTAATGAGGCTATCATGCCACCGTCTCCTAGACAGGAGTTGAACATTTGACAATGAAACAGAGGCAGTTATATTCCACCTGCACATCAGCATGTATGCATTTAAGGATGGGCACATCAATTTAAAAAAATGCAAGACAGAAGCCATGTTCTGTATTGGGATTCACAGAAAATAATAATAAGGAAGCAGGGCCAGCAGTATTATTATGCATGTGAGGTAGGTGCTTCAAACATCAGGTTTTTGGTAACATGAAGGACAGCAAACACATTAGGCATTTAATATTATTCTTGTATTTCTGTTGTTAGTAGATATGGGGAGGCATGCTTCAGGATGTATGCGCCTCCTGTGCCAAAACAAATCCTGGACAGCTGCTCACCTCAATGAGTGAGCGAAAAGATGCCTGGTTTAGTACTATTTTTTAAGGCAGTAAACTGTATTGGGCCAGTCCTGTAAGGAAGGGAGTGAGTAATTACAATACCCTTTGCTGCTATGCAGTCCCAACCGGACCACAAATTCCTTGTTTGTAATGCTAAAGCATTCCAGGGTAAGGGGCATATTTTCTTATTTGAAAAAGTCAGAAAGGCCAGGTCAACAGCTTTACAGAATGCACCCACATTACCACAACGGGGCAATGATGTCCCTGCAAATGTTTAGGATTTGGATAGTGTTCTTCTATTCTTAGGCAATGTATCTTCCATCCTTTTCAGCTAGAAAAAAAAGTCACACAGGCACACAAACATTTCTGAAACATTTGGGCGTGAAACTGCTCTGCAATAGAAACATCAAATGGGAACAGGAGATACAAAAATGTGTTTTGTCTAGCACACTCTATGGCAAACCCAATGAGGGAAAATAAGCCTTCAAAATATTTCAAATTATACATTGAAAATCAATAGTTCCTTGGTAAGCACCTAAGGGCTCTGAAAAATCTATCCCTTGAAGAGTTTCTTTTTGTGAGTCAAATGAGAACTGACCTCCCAGCTGAATTTCAAGGAGGCCTGAAAGGAGTCTGTGAGTCTGTTTCTGAGCAAGACATTTTCGAAAGAGAAGTATATGTTTTATTTACTTTGTTCTCTTTTCATCTCATTATAGCTATCTGGTTTTACAGTGGAGGGCTCTGTGATTTCTGTATAATGCCCGCAAAGAGGAGTACAAAAGAAGAAGAAAAAGTCAGGTATAATTTTTTTTTTTTACATAATATAAATTCGGGCCTATGCAAAGTTCCTCCCACCCAGCCCACCCCATTCCTTCTGCATGAAGAACTTAACTGACCTTCAACTTGCTTTCTCTGGCTTCCACCTTGTTTCTAACTTAATCAGAGCAGAATCTCTTGCTTGTGAGACTAATCGGACCCATGAAGCATCCTGCTTCACCCCACCAGCGAACTCTGGGATGCCCCTGTCTTTCACTGAAGCTCCATCCCCTATGGCGTGGAGACTTCCCTGCGTGCAGCTTGCATACCCAACTGGGAAGGCAAGTTTTTGCTGGTGAAATCCTGTTGTTATCTTCACTCTGGTATTGGAGACAGCAGTAAGATTGTCCCCATCCCGCCAAGCTTGTGTGCTCAGTAGGAAATGCAAGCAGAAAAGAAAAACCAGTATCAGGGATGTGTCAGGTTAGGCAATCAGAGAGGGACGGATCTTGCGCTGACAGTCACCACAAACCCATATGATACTAACTAGCCCTAGATTCCATCCACTTTCCTGTCCCTGGTTTAAAGCAAACTCTTCCAAGTGGTTAAACAAGCCAAGAGTAAAGCAAAACTGCTTAGCTAGTTTGCTTCAAAAATGAAAATTTATCATGCCCATGAGTCCCAGTTTATACATAAGGACACCTCAGGAAATCAAGTAAAGCAAACCTATATAACTCACCACCACCAGTGTAAGGGGAAAACAGGGAAATGAGAAAACAGGAGCCCAAGGCTTTGTTGAGGACCACAGCTTACCCATGTATTACAAAGGACTGGCTAGGTATCCCATGCAAACGAGGCTGATGCCTATTTTGTGCTGGGGAGGCTATCATTTGTTGTTCATACCAATATTATTCTACCGACAAAGCACATTGGCTTAGGCGGAAGTGGTCTGTGTGTGCCTTCCGGGTACTGTTATCTTTACACTAAGGGAATTCTTTCGCAGCATCCCTGCTGTTAAACCACACAGTAGGTCAAAACACACTGCATACCATCATATCAAAAAACAAAACAAAGGAAAACAAAACCCTGCAGGGAAGTTACCCATCTTTCTCCTTCTTCTGTCTTCAGTTCCGTATCAAAAGGCAGGACAGAGTGGAGGGTGTCAGACAAAAGAAAAGAAAAGAAAAACACGAGACTGTTAAAAAGTCCGTAAACACACATATAGAGCATATAACATATCAATTACTAGCATATTCTGTATCTTTTCCCATTGTCATTTCTGGCTGAGAAAGACAGCCTGAACAAAATGATTACAATTTTTAAAATATATGATGCTTTATCTCCCTCCATATAGCAACGAAAACTTTCCTGAGGTTCCCCCTCCCACATGCGCTCTCTTGCCTCTCTGTTCCCTCTCCCTCTCCTGGGTCACTATTTGCATCACAGTGGCTGCTAATCTGTACCTTTCCTGTGGCAGGAGAAGAAGCTGGGATTGGCTCCGCTTGGCTGCCATCCAAATCGAGGCCACAGTAACCTGACCTAATAATTGTTCTGACTATGCACACTTCTTGAGGCCGTGTCCTGCTGTGACATTTTGTAATACTGTCCCCTCTTTGTTTGCCTGGCAAAACTTCCAGGCCAAATGAGGAGCTCTTCAGCTGCCTCTGCTGGTGGACAGCATCCTTCTCTTTACCAGCTAACAATGTATGCAAGAGAGGGTACCAAAACAAAGACCCGTATTCCCCCCCCGCTCCCTAGCAGTCATCAAGATGGCTACCGTTGCCATGTTCAGCAATAGGCACAAAGGATCTTTGTGCGGGATAGCATCATAAATTAGCCAGTCTTCAACCCTTACATATCGAAAGGGATGATATAAGGCCAGCAAGAGCAGGCAGGCTCTGGAGAACCCAAAGACTCACACACTCCGGCAGAGTTCAAATCATAGGTAGCAAGTGATGCTAGACGGGAGAATTGGGAGATCAAGGTTCAAGTCTCCCCTCAGCCGTGAAGCTCATGGGGTTAAGCGTGAAACAGTCGCTCTATTTCCCTCAGTCTAACCTACTTCACAGGGCTGAGGTGGGAGGAAGAGAGCCAGCCAAACCACCTTGAGCTCACTGGAGGGAAAATGGGATGTCAACATAACAAATGAATAAATAAAGTTTTTAAATCCTCTGTGAGATTCTGAGATACTCTTCCCTAAACACAAATAGCACATCTATTTGGCATTTATTTGCATTCCTTGATGCTTCAGGCAATCGTTGCTACATAAGATGGCTCCCTGTGGTTCTGTTTGTTATATTAATAATAGCCATGTGCTGTCAAGTCAATTATGACTTATGGCCATTCTTTTTCAGGATTTTCCAGGCAGAGGATACTCAGAGGTGGTTTACCCTTCCCTTCTTCTGGGGGCACCCTGTGACTGTGCAGCTTGCCCAAGGCCACACAGGCTGTCTCTTCTCTCAGGAGGCACAGTGGGGAATCCAAACTCCTCTGGCATTGCAGCCAGATACCTAAACCACTGAGCTATCCAGCTATGACATAATGATACTTCCCTGCTATATGTTGCATCTAGTGCATGCTAAAATTTGTTCCCTTATTTTTTTTTTAATTGCAGTTTGGCTTCTTGGCTACTGCTAGTGCAGAACTGGAGGGGGGGATTGTCTTCTCTGGTTTGTTTTGTATTTTAACTCCTGTTTTGCCTTGCTTACATACCAAATGCTAAGCAACAGCACACACCCTGTAAGCAAGAGGAAGTAAAGAAAAAGACAGAAGCATCTGCCTTTGTTACAGTTAAAAACAAAATCGCCTTTATGACACCCATTTACAGTTCTTTTTATGTTGTTTGAACAGAATAATCTTCGAGTATGTGAAAACCAAAGGTGTAGAAATACTGTCTGAGAAACTATAACAAATAATTTACTTCAGTACCCAAAGTGGTTTATGTGTGTGTGCATATGTGTGTGTTGCTTTGTTAAATATTGTGATCTTCACTAAAATGTTAAAACCATCAGAGTGCTGGAGAAGCTGCATGCAAGATTTACTGGATATTTTCAGCCCCTCCCTCTTCCAGTATTTATCTCTTCAACTATAATTTTGATAGGGCCAGAAGACCATAGCTTTTCCTGTCATGCATAACTCCTAATTTTAACACCACGTCCAGCCTCCCTCACTTTCTGTATCAAAAGTACCCACATCAGCCCCCACTGTGTCAGAAATTTCACTTCAGTCATAGACTTGCTAGGTACCATGTTTTCCCAAAAATAAGACAGGGCCTTATATTAATTTTTGCTCCAAAAACACATTAGGGCTTATTTTCAGGGAATGTTTTATTTTATTTTTTTCAGGTACAACCATCTACATTTATACAAACACAGTCATGTCATATTCTGGTTGCTGCACAAGGGTGGAGGGCAGAGTTTCACTTAACTGGGGTTTATTTTTGGGGTAGGGATTATATCACGAGCATCCTGAAAAATTATACTGGCGCTTATTTTCAGGTTATGTCTTATTTTGGGGGAAACAGGGTAGTTTTAAGCAAGCTGCTCCCTTTGAGTACCCGCTCCTAACCACAAAATGTAAAATATGGAGATCCTATGATGGATCCCAGAGGATAAATATACCAAAGGACTGACTCAGTACAGGATAGCTTCCCATATTCCCAGTTTATTTTTCGTAGTAATGGTACAGCTGTTAACAAACATTCCTTATTCTTACTGTGTAGACTCTAGGCTTCAGTGGGCTATCAGTGTGGTGCTTTGAGTAGGGAACATAAATCATCACTAATTTTATTCTTGCATGTAAAGATTTTCAAACGTTTTCTCCCACCAGGTGAGATTACAAGCATTTTGTGTATTATTTTGCACTCTGGGACGCCCCACCACCCAAATTATGGAGTATTTTGCGAATAAACCTTGGATTTCACATGAAAACTTGCATTCTCCACAAAATTCAAGGTTATTAATTAAGGCAAGATACAAGCTGCCATGCAAGAAAAAAAGGTTTCTACACAAATCCTAAGGGGTTAGTAACTCAGTGTGGTGAGACACCACATATTTTTTTTTCCAAGAATAAAGAAAGTGTGTGAATGTTCACTGCATTCTTAGTCACCACTGGGTCATTGTAAAACCTGCAAAGTGCTTGCAAAGCTTTCTCCAGAACCCTGCCCCCTACCCCACAACATTTCTGTTGGAATATTATGCCCCCTGTTCCTTCCTCTCCAGTTTCACTGTGGCAGCCACCAATCTTCCATGGATGGGCTTGCTTGCTTATAATAGCAGTAATCTTAGAACTGTAGAGATGGAAGGGACCCTCTGGATCATCAAGTCCTGCTTCTGTCAAGGAGGCCCAGTGGGAAATTGAACTCCCAATTTCTGTCTCCGCAGCCAGAGACCTAAACCACCTGCTGTAAAGGACTCAAGAATCCAGTACCAAGAAAAATATTCAGCCCTGGGTTCCCCCATGGTGTTTGATGTTGGGCAGCAGAGGTTGCAATGGGAGAAGTAAAACACAGCAGTTTCCTGACATCGGAACTCAACAGATTCCGACTCATTTGAGTTTTGCCATACCCAGCTGAGCCTACAGGCTACAGTAGGGGTGACAGACAGAGGTAGTATGGCAGTACCGGAGGAGCTGAAGTAGGGGTGGTACATTGTTCCCCTCCAGAGTCTACTGACAGAAGGAGTTTCATAAACAGAAGTTGCCTGCCAGATTTTTCCAGTGGGCACATGGAAAGTTTTCTCTTGGGATGACAAGAGGAAGCTTTCCATGTACACTCTGGTCATAGCCATGGACTGGAATGATACCAAGGTGAGCTAAGAGTATTGTTTCTCCTGCCCACCCTCCTCAGCACCCTTCTTGTTTCCAGTAGGTTTTAATTCATCAGCAGAATGGTGCTTCATTTACAAGATTTGCACTCCTGCATCTACAGCAGATCCACAACATAAGATGGCTTGCTTTATGATTCCATGCTCTTATGACCAATGTCACCCAATGCCATCCCTCTAGGATACAAGACTCAGTATTATGATCTCTATAACTGGCACAATGATGTCAGGAAATATGAATACAGAAGAAACAGAGGCAGAATGAAGGTAACAGACTGGTAGAGAAGGAGCAAGAAGACCGTGTAGGGCAGAGACAGAAGAAGAAAGTAAGACTGCAGAACATGGATAGGAAAAGAGGAAGACCTGCAGAGGGGGTTAGAAGGAGCAAGCCAAGCAATGGAAGAAAGATGGAAGAAGCGAGACCATCAGAGACAGTGACATAGAGCAAGCAAGATGGCGGGGGATGAAATGGGAAGAAGATAAGAATGGAGAAAAGAGGAGAGGAGAGTGGAATGGAGGCTTGACAATTGTGTATGGGTAACTTACAACAGTTCACTTCCTGGCATCAATGGGGAACCAATGAAATTATGAATGTGGAGGTCTGCTGTAATTCCATGCTGAAATTACACTTGCTCTTACTGTAGCTTTCACAATTACCCTAAGGAATGCCCTCTCCCAAGATGTATTAAGAAGGCTTTAAAAATATACTTGTTCTCTCTGCCTTTTCCTGTTGTTTGATATTTGAAATTTATTACACATGAGGTATTAGTAAGTGGTTTGTTTTCAAATTGTTTAAATTTACAGTGTTGCTATATTTTGTCTGATACCAAATTGTACTGTAAACTGCCTCAGGCAGGCCATAGTACTGAAAGATCGATAACGAACATACTGAACAAACAAAGAAAGAAAAATAATAATTGTAAAACAAACTACGTATGCATGCTGCAACATAATTAAGAAATGGCAGATGTGCAATCTTTTGAAATAACTTATTTTCACAGAAAATTCTGAATATCTTTCTTCAGTCATCCAAAGGTTATTTAGAAACAGTTGTATCTCATCCAGTTTTCCTTCCAGTTTAAAAAACAAAATTTACAGGATTATGAAATGCTACTTGGTAACAAATGTTTTTTGTCTTCTTGTTGGTTCCAGTTAGTCATAAAGAAATATTGTTTCTAACTAGAAGTGAATTGTACCAGCACTTACCTAAATCCTAGCACGCGAATTTCTTTGAATCCTGTAAGTTTCTCAAATATCTTTTGCATCTAGTAAAAAGAAAGAAGGTGATAGAGAAGGAGAGAGACACACAGAGAGAAATTCAGTTAATCATATGTTCAGTCTTCTGTCAGAGGATCTAACAGATGTTAACTAAATAAATGCATATTCCCAGCAGGTTCTATAAATGTAATACATTTGTATTTAGGAAGAATACTGGGCAATTTTTTTCCATTGTATGTCCTGTGGAGACCTTGATTAAGCATTTTCTTTTGGACATGCTAAATTACTGTTTGGATTAATAAACAAAAGCCCAGTCTATAGAGCAACTTTGCTCAGTAAGTCAGCCTTTGTGTATTATTAGCATTTGCATTAAACAGAGAGAGTGCTGGCTGAACACTCTTATGTGAAAACATTTAAACACTGTTTCTTATATGTTGACTAGAAATGGTGAGTAATGTGTGAATAAGGATTGATCTTGCCTTCCAGTACTTTCTTTACAATAGTATGAAATCTATTGCCCTCTCTGGCAGCCAGAGATAATACATTCCTAGCTTGTTCTATAATCTACCATCTTACACACAGATCACTTGCATATCTTGTTTTATTTCGGTGTTCAAATACAAAGAGACTAGAAATGGAACAATTACAATAAGATCATCATGCAAAGAGAAACTTTCACCATCCTAATGATCAGAAAGTCTAATGAGTCCTCTGTTAAATCCACTGGTTTATAATTGAGTCTAATGATCCATTTTAGCTTATTTTTTCAGACTGTTCCTATTGCTGTTGCTATATAATTATCACTCAGGTGGGCCTAGGCTTAAGAGCAAGGACAGAAACATTTGTTAAGCACTTTGCTTTAGTAGACCAGGGTACACATCTGAGCTGGCAGAACAGCCTCAGCTAGGGTTGCCCACGATTGGGCAACAAAGACTGATAATTTCGCACACATACCCCAACCCCCCCACTAGTTTTCAGAAAACAATCACTCAATTGTAGTTGCTGCTGCTCCTGTTGTTGCTGCCACTGCTGCTATTATACCATCTGGAGACATGTTTGTAGTTGGGGTATATACAAAGACTAACCAATCAACAGGATAATCTTATAGATGGCAGTTGAGTGGTCCAAAGTTATGACTACTGTCCTATGTACTTATTGGAAAGGCAGAAGAAAGGCAGGAACAATATTCACAGTCTTTTCCTTGATCTCCCCCCCCCCTTTATAAACCCAATTTTCTTGTTTGCAAACAGATTGAACTGAATGAATTCAGACCAGTTTCACAACTTGTCTATATGTTCAGCTTGATCAAGGAGTGTGAGAACTTTAAATCAAGCTAATCCAAAGGTTCCACCACTATGCCCAGCAATGCCCATAATCCTTCCTCTTCTCCCCCTCCCTCCAACATAAGAGCCACAGGAAAGTAAGCAGTAATATTCTTCTATAGTTCTTGGAGGTGAGGATCCTGGATTAGATCTCTTTCTCCAAGACTGAAATACTTCTGGTCTCAGACCATGGATTTTTTTGTTTTAGATTTATCAGTGGTTGTTCAAAATTGTCCCACAGACAACACTCCTGTATTGCTAGGTGACATCAAGTCATTTCTGACATACAGTATTCCGAAAAGGTCCTGTTCAGGTCTTTTTCAGTCATTCCATGCTGTGTCTTTCTTTTTTGTACTGCCATCAACTTTCCTCAGCATTATTGTTGTTTTATCTGTCTATCTGTTCAGTTTGTATGCAGAACATATAGTATATAAAGCAGGATTAGATGCAGATGAAGGACTGAAAACTGATAGAAGAAACATCAATAATTTAGAAGTGTTATCTGTGTTAGTCTATGGAAACATATGAGGCAAAATGAAATGTTGGATTCGTATTTCGTCCAGCATTTCATTTTTTCCCCATACATCTGACAAAGTGGACTTGTTTACGAAAGCTCACATTAAAATATAATAGTTAGTCTTTAAGGTGCCAAATGTTTTTGTCTTTAAAATTTTGTTTTGTTTTGTTTCTTTGGATATTTTCCTGATATCAATAAGATATGCAGATGATGCCATCTTACTGACAGAAAGCAGCAAGACCTGAAATGAATTTTAGTGAAAGTAAAGGAAGGTAAAGGTTCCCCTTGACATTTTAGTCCAGTCATGTTCGACTCTAGGGGGCGGTGCTCATCCCCGTTTCCAAGCCGTAGAGCCAGCATTTGTCCGAAGACAGTTTCCGTTGTCACGTGGCCAGTGCGGCTATACACGGAACACTGTCTACCTTCCCTCCGAGGTGGTACCTATTTATCTACTTGCATTTACATGCTTTCGAACAGCTAGGTTGGCGAGGAGCTGGGACAAAGCGACGGGAGCTCACTCCATCGCATGGATTCGATCTTACGACTGCTGGTCTTCTGACCCTGCAGCACACAAAGGCTTCTGCGGTTTAGCCCGCAGCACCACCACGTCCCACTGTAAAGGAAAAAGAAGAAAGTGCCAAATTCAGGACTGCACCTGAATATGAAGAAGATGAAGATCATGACTGCAGAAGAACCACACCACTTTAATGCTGGCAATGAAGAAAATGGAATTGTTAAAGATTTTGTATACTTTGGTTCAATCACCAATTCAAATGGAGACTGCATCGAAGAAATCGGAAGCCTGTGACTCGGAAAAGCAGCAATGAAGGAATTAGAAAGTATCGTCAAGTGTAAGGAAGTGTTACCAGAGACCATGACCAAGATCACTCATATTCTTTTATGGGAAGCTGGATGTTGAAGAACTCTGACAGGAAAAAAAAACCCAAAATGGATTCTTGAATATGGTACTGAAGGAGAGCTTTGTGGATATCTTGGACCATCATACTTTTGAGCACATCATGAAAAGGTCTATTTAAGGAGTAGTTCTCCCTCCCAGCACTTGCCTCAGCAACAAAGGTCTTTGGTTGTGTTGTGTTGACTGCTTTGCTGCTCCTGAGCTCCAGAGTCCTTTTGTTTTAGGATTCTTGCTCCATCCCAAGTAGCTCCAGAGCTAATGAAGTGGTTGTGCCAAAGCCGAAAGGATGCTCAGCTGCGGACATGTCTGGAAGTGAAAGGAAAGTCCAATGCTGCAAAGAAAAATACTGCATAGAAACCTGGAATGTAAGATCTATGAACCTTGGGAAGCTGGATGTGGTCAAGCAGATGGCAAGAATAAACATTGTCATACTGGGTGTCAGTGAATTAAAATGGACGGGAATGGGCAAATTCAATTCAGATGATTATCGTATCTACTATTGTGGCCAAGAATCCCATAGAAGAAATGGAGTAGCCCTCATAGTCAACAAAAGAGTAGGAAAAGCTGTACTGGGATACAATCTCAAAAATGATAGAATGATTTCAATACAAACACAAGGCAGACCTTTCAACATCACAGTAATCCAAGTTTATGCACCAACCACCAATGTTGAAGAGGCTGAAATTGACTAATTCTATGAAGACTTACAACACCTTCTAGAACTGACACCAAAGAAAGATGTTCTTGCCATTACAGGGGACTGGAATGCTAAAGTAGGGAGCCAAGAGATAAAAGGAACAACAGGGAAGTTTGGCCTTGGAGTTCAAAATGAAGCAGGGCAAAGGCTAATAGAGTTTTGTCAAGAGAACAAGCTGATCATCACAAACACTCTCTTCCAACAATACAAGAGGTGACTCTACACATGGACATCATCAGATGGGCAATTTCAAAATCAGATTGATTACGTTCTCTGCAGCCAAAGATAGAGAAGCTCGATACAGGACCTGGAGCTGATTGTGGCTCTGATCATCAGCTTCTTATAGCAAAATTCAAGCTTAAACTGAAGAAAGTAGGAAAAATCACTGGGCTAGTCAGGTATAATCTAAACCAAATCCCTTATGGAAGTGGAAGTGAAGAACAGATTTAAGGAACTAGATTTGGTGGACAGAGTGCTTGAAGAATTATGGATGGAGGCTCGTAACATTGTATAGAAGGCAGCAACAAAAACCATCCCAAAGAAAAGGAAACGCAAGAAAGCAAAGTGGCTGTCCAATGAGGCCTTACAAATAGCAGAGAAGAGAAGGGAGGCAAAATGCAAGGGAGATAGGGAAAGTTACAGAAAATTGAATGCAGACTTCCAAAGAATAGCAAGGAGAGACAAGAGGGCCTTCTTAAATGAACAATGCAAAGAAATAGAGGAAAATAACAGAAAAGGAAAAACCAGAGATCTGTTCAGGAAAATTGGAGATATTAAAGGAACATTTTGCGCAAAGATGGACATGATAAAGGACAAAAATGAGAAGGACCTAACAGAAGATGAAGACATCAAGAAGTGGTGGCAAGAATACACAGAGCAATTATACCAGAAAGAACTGGGTGTCCCAGACAACCCAGATAGTATGGTTGCTGACCTTGAGCCAGACATCCTGGAGAGTGAAGTCAAGTGTGCCTTAGAAAGCATGGCTAACAACAAGGCACAGTGATTTAGTCCATGTTTTCACATCCCAAGGTGATTGGGGAAGTGTCTGCAGCTCGTCATGGCATAAGATTTAGTTTTATGAAGTGGAGCAGTTGCCATAACATGTTGTTTCATTCTCTTTTGGGGAAAATCAGCCCTTGGAAGTGACTTCCCTTAGAGCCAATTTAAACTTGTAAACAGAAGTTTTATGCAAATGTGAGACACTCCTCCGTGCCGTTGTATGTCCTCAAGAGGTGCAGAGTTACCTATTAGCAAGTGTTCCAGTGGCAGTCTCTGTTCAGGTGAAAAAAACGTGACCATCAGAAAACAAGCTCCCAGCCTGCGGCTCCTAGGTTCATTCTGTGAGAGGCTTATATCGCTCTGCTGCACCCTATCTCCTTTAATTTTCATAGTTACACATGACATCTGTTTCCACAGTGGGCTAACAAGCATAGCCAGCATCCTTTCAGTACATAAGACAGACGGCAGAGACACCTAGTCAGCAGAGAACATGAGCCATCCCACATACCATTAAGAGAAGTCATTTGAATCTAATCAGGAATTAATGAGCAGCACTTTGTAGTGATTTCATTTGAACAGTAAACATAATGAGCAATTTCAATATGAAGGCCGAATAAAATTAACCACTGTTGTCTGAACTACTTTTTCAAAGAGAGGTACCAAGGGGCCCAAAAGCATGCCTTCCGTAGTCATTTGGGCATTCTTCCTGCTCCCTCAGAGTTAGAGCAGCAAAAGCACGTTTATATCATTACCAGAGCAAATGGCATGCTTCATTATCCATTTAATAGTCAACAATTAATGATCAGAAGGTTGCTGAGTTGAAAGTTAAGCAAGAGTCAGAATGGCAAGTTGGGAGAGGAGTGTTGCTGGAATGTTCCTCTGAGCATGCTCTTTGCCTTCTGAATTTTTAATTCAGTTGCAAATGTAGTGCTCATTCAGATGGCATTGAAGGATCTAGCAAAAATTTGTTTCCTGAAAAGTCAAATAAATAGCCACACAAAGTTGTAGGTAAAACATTCTCTTTGAGATCTGATTAAATGCCCGTCTGGCAGAGTGAGTTGAATGATGTCTGCATTTAACTGGGATTCCAAGTTATTATAAAAATAAATATTTTTAAAACACTGAAATGGCATTGGACTGTTGCCTGCAGCTTTGGTTTGAAGATGAAGAATTCATAAAGAAGACAGGTGTTCAGGTAAGATGCTGTGTTTGTTTATCCTGCCTATCACATTGTTGTTGTTGTTGTTTAGTCATTCAGTCGTGTCCGACTCTTTGTGACCCCATGGACCAGAGCATGCCAGGCCCTCTTATCTTCCACTGCCTCCTGGAGTTACGTCAAATTCATGCTGGCAGCTTCGGAGACACTGTTAAACCATCTTGTCCTCTCTCATCCCCTTCTCCTCGTGCCTTCATGCTTTCCCAACATCAGGGTCTTTTCTAGGGAGTCTTCTCTTCTCATGAGATGGCCAAAGTATTGGAGCCTCAGTTTCAGAATCTGTCCTTCCAGTGAGCGCTCAGGATTGATTTCCTTTAGAATTGATAGGTTTGTTCTCCTTGCAGTCCAGGGGAATCTCAAGAGTCTCCTCCAGCACCACAATTCAAAAGCATCAGTTCTTCGGCGGTCAGCCTTCTTTATGGTCCAGCTCTCACTTCCATACATCACTACTGGAAAAAACCATAGCTTTGACTATTCGGACTTTTGTTGGCAAGGTGATGTCTCTGCTTTTTAAGATGCTGTCTAGGTTTGTCATCGCTTTCCTCCCAAGAAGCAGGCGTCTTTTAATTTAATGGCTGCTGTCACCATCTGCAGTGATCATGGAGCCCAATAAGGTAAATTCTGTCACTGCCTCCATATCTTCCCCTTCTATTTGCCAGGAGGTGATGGGACCAGGGGCCATGATCTTAGTTTGTTTTTTTTTTTATGTTGAGCATTTTTTGTGCTCTCCTCTTTCACCCTCATTAAAAGGTTCTTTAATTCCTCCTCACTTTCTGCCACCAGAGTGGTATCATCTGCATATCGGAGGTTGTTGATATTTCTTCTGGTAATCTTAATTCTGGCTTGGGATTCATCCAGTCCTGCCTTTCACATGATGTATTCTGCATATAAGTTAAATAAGCAGGGAGACAATATACAGCCTTGTCATACTCCTTTCCCAATTTGAACCAATCACTTGTTCTATGTCCAGTTCTAACTGTTGCTTCCTGTCCCACATATAGATTTCTCAGGAGATAAGTAAGGAGGTCAGGCACTCCCATTTCTTTAAGAACTTGCCATAGTTTGCTATGGTCCACACAGTCAAAAGCTTTTGCGTAGTCAATGAAGAAGTAGTAGATGTTTTCGTGGAACTCTCTGGCTTTCTTCATAATCCAGCGCATGTTAGCAATTTGGTCTCTAGTTCCTCTGGCACTTCAGAATCCAGCTTGTACTTCTGGGAGTTCTCAGTCCACATACTGCTGAAGCCTACCTTGGAGGATTTTGAGGATAACCTTGCTAGCATGTGAAATGAGTGCAACTGTACAGTAGTTGGAACATTCTTTGGCACTGCCCTTCTTTGGGATTGGGATGTAGACTGATCTTTTCCAGTCCTCTGGCCACTGTTGAGTTTTCCAGACTTGCTGGCATATTGAATGTAGCACTTTAACAGCATCACCTTTTAAGATTTTAAATAGTTCAACTGGAATGTCATCACCTCCACTGGCCTTGTTGTTAGTCAGGCTTTCTAAGGCCCACTTGACTTCACTCTCCAGGATGTCTGGCTCAAGGTCAGCAACTACATTTTCTGGGCTGTCCGGGACATCTGGATCTTTCTGGTATAATTCCTCTTTGTATTCTTGCCACTTCTTCTTGATGTCTTCTGCTTCTGTAAGGTCCCTACCACTTTTGATGTGCCATCATAGGATCCTTCAGAGGCAGTTCACTTCTCCATGAAGTGTACAGAACCTCATATCCTTGCTCCCTTCCATGTGGAAATGGTGACAACAGAAGATGTGCAGTTTATATCCTCAAAGCAGTTATCCTGCATAACATGTGTCCTGCAAGACTGAATAACAAAACAAGCAGACTCACCTTCTCAGCAGACAAGTATAGCTTTTGCTGCCATTGAATAAGTGTGTGTTCTTACCTGAAGCTGAAATTTTGCAGCTAGTTTCTGGTACTGAGGAGATGTGGGATCACTGAGCTCTGGGGTGTACTCCTGGTTGGTCAGGGTGACACTGAATTCCACCATCTGCTCCACAGGACGTTCAGAGACTATGTTTGGAACCTCCGGCTTTGGCTCCTGAAAGAACAGGAAAGGAAATAAAATGCAAAGAATAACACTCATATACTAAAGGTGAACCCAGTTCCTGACTGTCAATCCTTATAGCACCCTCCCAAAGCCCTATCTCTTTCGACATCCCCGACTCCAAGACACCAAGGGCTCTCTTTGCTGTTCTCAAATGATGCTACCAGGAGGTCCTGGAATGAGAGGAACGCTTTGCTTCTCCATCTCTTTCCCTTTAAAAGCAAAACACGGGTTCCCACTGGTGTAGTGAAAATGGGTTATGCAATAAGAACTAAAAGCTGTGATTAACAGATGTGGATGGAATCTTTGCGTAAAAAGACACATCAAATGGCCATTTCTTTTCCACAAGCTTAGGCGGGAAACATCATTCACATTTAACTTAGCAGAAAGACACTAATAAAACATTTACATCTTAAGGCAAGTGGATGTAGAGAAAAGCTAACGGTGTCACAAGAGAGAACTCTGCAAGCTACTGATTTAGGAAACCAAGAGCAATGCCCTAGCTAGATGAAATGTTAACGGGTCCTCACCTTCATGGGAATCTTGGTGTCATTGACAATCTCATTCACCAGGGTACCTGCAGGGGCTGCTATGTGCAGAGGGAGAGGAAGGAAAGAGAAGAAACCCTGGAGTGTATTTTTGCCCAGTATCCACAGAGTAGCATAAGTAATAAAACTCTGAAGTGCCCGTCTAACACAGAGCTACGAACGAAAACACAACTTTAGTTCTCATGTTGTATGCAGTTCGAGAAAGAACAAAGAAAAGAACCAATCTCACAGACAGTTACTTGTCCATCAGCTCCACCGAAATTCAGTGGTGCTTACTCCTAAGTAAATATGCACAGGGTTATGCTTAGAGAACGGAACTAGATTTGAGGTCATTTGCACAATTAACAATTGTGAGGTGGGATATTACAAATAAATGCTATCTGTGGGAGCACATATCTCGGGTGAGGATGGAGACGGACAGCCTTGATCTTCTTCCCCACCTCCCCTTGGTCTGTAACAACCTGAGCCATTAATCCTGAGGATTAGTGCTGTCTACCTCCCACCCTGGTCTTTATCCAAATTGGACCCACTATGTTTCTAACTACATTGAATGAATGGGATCATTCCTGTTTTGGTCCTGCGTTCTCATTTCTTCAGACACTCCCTGTATGAGAGCAGAATAATTTTGCTGCAGCATACACGGCACTGCATGCTTGCATGTACTGATAACAGTGTGCCTTCAAGGGCACCCAGCCCAATATAAATGAACGTGGCCTGATAATGTCTTCTGGAAAACTTCAGCAACTTTCCTGAAATGCATTTTATGTGGAAGCACGATGAGTAGCACACAGTATCTGGTGGTTTATAAAGTTTTATACTCTCAAGCCAAAGATAAAAAGAAAACGTATAACGAATTTCAAACACAAATTATTAGAACATGCCCTAAGAGTGCTTCCTAACTGCACTTCAGAACTCTTAAACCAGTCTTTGAAATTGTTTGTTAAAATTAATTCATTATACTTGTATTAAGAATGTTGGTAATGATTTCTAAATTTATCATTTTAAGCCATTAAACAAAAATGTATTCTTTTATTTTTTTTTGATTAATGTTAAATGTTTCTCATTGATTTGTAACTAGACATTTTAGTAACGGCCAATTAACAATAACAAAGCAATTTACATGTTACAGTTCGATGTTAATGTATTTATACTAACAACTCCAAACTCTGTTCTCAGCTATGGCAACAATAATAGAAGTGACCTAACTTAGTTTTAACAGCTAGAAGAAAATTGCATGTGTGGTTTTACCTGTAGCAAGAGCTTGAGGTTCCTCCGGTTTTTTGCCGCCAGTTTTTTCTGTAGAAATCTCTTCTTTTCTATCAAGAAAGGAATAAGAAACATTATAAATGACGCCAAGAAGATGAAAGGAACAGGAACTCATTCTTCAGTAAGCTGAAAGTTAAGGCCACAATCGAGCTACAGGTATGACCTATTCTTTTCCATAGGGAGTTAACTCATTTAGTTTAAATTCATGGAAATTAACATTCCATACACTTAGCCGGATCAAGCCTTGGACATAGAGAATTTCTCCAAGTAATTAAATAAGGCCAGAATCCATTTGGAAAAAAAAACTGTGCATGCGACAGGAATGAGTGTTATTATTGCACCTCATTCTGAAGATGGTGATGATAATAGTAACTGGTGGTGACAATGGCGCTAGGAGTGCCATCAGTTGTGCTTTTATGGTTTCATAAACAAAACAGAAAGGCCTGTACACCCATGGCAACCTCTGAATGAATCCAGCAATGGGGAAGACAACACAGAGAAGGGAAGGAGAGGCAAGGGCTGTTAAGAGAAATGGTAGCAAATGCTGATACATGCAGTTAACCTAGGTTACAGCTGGAGAAGATGGTCAAGAGATCCAGCCAAATGTCTCATGAAAAGGGTGTGTTTTTTTCTTTTTTAGGAAGTATTTGAAGGAAGACTGAGATCAAGAGCTGCTGCTCCATATTATGTCCAATAAAAAAATCTAGCCAAGGGAAAAAATGGGCAGTTCCTCACAGTCCACTATAGCTGCCTCTAAAGACAGAAGACCTTAAGAAAGTTGGAGAAACAAAGGTCAAATGCAGTGCTGTGAGGGCAAGCAAGGGACTGAATATATATATATATATATTAAACGGGGCACTCGTTATACGAGGCACCACTGTGTGTGTGTGTATGTGTGTGTGTGTGTGTATAAATAACACTGTTGATCCTTCACATGATTGAGAATTTGTCGATTCTTCACATGATTGTTTTGCCCTATCTTTTGTCCCTTGCTTGCCCTTATATATATATAACAAACTCAATCTACTTCCAATTGAATTTGGAACAAACCATTGCCTTTGTTATTTTTAAGAAAAGTAGGAGGTTGCTTCTGTCTTTTCAAACTGGGACTGGCAACCTGTGATCCCTGGTCTGTATTCAGGCAGGTACGAAAACAGTGTGCAAGTCGACAGCAGGAAAACCAACAATAACTGCAACTTTGAGCATACAACAGTGAATTCGGTTATGAACTTTGCTGCATCTTTATTTTAGAAACCATTTTCAAGCTTGAACGTTATAATTCAGCTTGCTGTAGCTAATGGCTGACTAATGCTCTAAAACCCCACATCACAAAGCTCCATGCAAAACCGTGGATAAATGGATTAGAGCTGAGGATAACTGACTATAGACGATATTTTCGCAAATTGGACAGACCTGTGTAAGGATCACAAATTTCCCTAATTTTAGGAGTGTCAGATTCTGACAAATTTTGATACCTTTCTTAACTGTAACAGGATAACTATGAGAGGCATAAACCATGATATGCGTATTTTTTTTATGGCATGGCTGTTGAAAGAACAAACACAATAAGATCAACTATTACTGATGCAAAAATCCTCACGTACCTTTTACATTTTTGTTAATAAAAGGCAGGAATATCAACTGGCGAATACTCTATTTTTGGTTTACTTACCTGTCCTGGAAGGTTCTATGTTTTACTCGCTGAAAAAAAAAGATTTAAAGAAAGAGGATTACTTGAAAGTTTATTCAACTATCAAATGGAAAACATTGATTTCTTCTCTTGGTTGATATTATTATTACATGAATCTTTTAAATGTCATTTTCCCTCTTCAGTGTACCTTTTAAATTGTTTCAAAGCACCTTGGTATTTAAGAAAGAGATATCTATAACTGTTAGAAAATATATTCTGTAGCTCTTACCCGTTGAATTATCTCTAGATGCTCTTGAGAATTACTGAAATTTTTCCCAATGTCAAATATGCAGAATGTTTCCCGCTGGCAGGCAGTGACCCAATTCTGATATTCTGTTGCATCAGGAATACGATCCAGAAAAATTCTAAAAGCTTCCCATACAGCTTCTTGGCAAACTGGGACAACAGGAAAAAAGCAGAGTTTACTGAGCAGAGTTCTTTAATCCCTATTGAATATTTTTTAATATTTATATTATTTATATTCTGCCTTTCTCCCCATAAGGGACCCAAGGAATCTCATAACAATTAAAACTTTACTATAATTTGTAAACAAGTTTAAAATATTATACAAAACTTCATTCAAAACAGTTAAACATTAATCAAGCTTAAAAATAAATTGAAAAACACTTTAAAATATTTTATAATATCTAAATTTCCTAAACAGAGCACTCCCTAGACCCGTACCTATTGCTTATCAGCCTGCCTGAAAAAGAAGGCCATTGCCTAAGAATGGAAGGCCAAGTGGAAGGGGTCCAACTTGGCTTCTAGGGGTAGTGCTTTCCAAAGTCTGGGAGCAACCACTAAGAAGGCCGCCAACACCATGTTTTCAGTTCAACTATCCAAATAAAAACTGCTAAGACACTATTGCCATGGCCCATATCAGAAAGGCACGGAGGAAGGATAACATAGTCAATGGCACTGAAAGCCATTGAGAGGTCCCGCAGAACTGACAGGGATATACACACCCTCTCCAGTTCCCGGTGTTGGTCATCTACCAAGGTGACCCAAGCCATTTCTGTTCTGTAGCCAGATCTGAAGCTAGATTGAAATAGATCTAGATAATCTGTCTCATTTAGGAACCTCTGGAGCTGGGACACCACTACACACGCCAAAATCCTACCCCCATTATGGAATATTAGGGAATGGCTGATGGATTAGCCAATACAGAGGGATTCAAGGAGTCTTTAAAACAACAACAACAAAGGTTCTACTACTGCCTGCCTTGTAACAAAGAGGCCTTTACCACTCTTCTAACCCACTCAGTTAGTCCCCCTCTGGCTGCTTTTATAAGCCAGGAAGGGCAAGGGTCCAGCACACATGTGGTGGTTTTCACCTCTCAAAAGATCCTGTTCACATAGCCAGGCTACACCAACTGAAACATATCCATTGTATCAGGAGAAACAGGAGCCAAAGTAATATCAGCAGGACCTGTGTCAACTACAGCTTCTACGTCAAATCAGATCTGAATATCTGCAAAATGCTGTGCGAAATCTTCATAGTGGGCCATTGAGTGTCCTTCTCTTTTGGCCATCTGTGCAAAAAGCCCTTGATCACTCAAAAAGCTCTGCTGGACAGCTTTGTGCAGTTGCAATGATGGCATTCAAGAACTGCTTATTTGCTTCCACCAATGCCACAGAACAGACTTTCCAATGAGCTAGAGCCCATGTTCACTTGGATCTGCTCCAAGTTTTCCACCATTATTGGTCCATTCTCTGTCTCACTTGCTTCATCACCCCCAGCTCCGTAAAGAAGCTGGTTTGACTGCACTCCATGGGAGGAGATGCTTAGGAGTGGTTGTGTCCATAGCCCTGGCCATCTCTGCATTCCAGAGCACCCACCAAGGCCTCAACCAGATTGCCTGCCAAGGCAGCTGGAAACTCATCAAGAACTGTCAGGAAACCATTTGGAACCATCTTTCTCCTAGGGTGGACCATTTTAATTCCACCACCACCCCCCCCCCCCCCCCGCGCAGAGGATCAGAGTTTCAATGAGCCTAAACCCTACCAGGTAGTGATCTGTCCATTTTTTATTTATTTTATTTATTTATTTGATTTATATCCCGCCCATCTGATACATCTATACCACTCTGAGCGGCCATGAAAACAATAGTCCATGAAAACAGGACTACTGAAACTTCCTCTACATCCAGATCTTCAACACCCTGCCCAGTTCAGAAAAACAAGTCACCCATGTGCCCTGCAGCCCTGGGGCTAGATACCACTTGGAACAGGTTGTCATGGTAGATATGAAATCCTGAGCAACTCCTGATAAACTGGTCTCATGGATATCAAAGTTCTACCAGCACAACAAGCTGCGTAATCTGCAACACCACACCTGAGACCAGATCAGCCAGTGAGACTGTTGTACAGGAGGGTGAGTGTAAACAAACAGATTTTCTCTTCTGTCCTGGGCACTCACTCTCAGGTACCTTCACTCACACACAGCAGTCTATAGTACAAGGCACCTGGCAAGGGTGACTGAATCTTGGTAGACTATTGCAACTCCTCCTCTCTGCTCCTACCCCTGGGTCCAGCCTGTTGTTGCACAGAGACCCACAGGTGGACAAGGCTGAGAGGACTAACCCCCCCCCCCAGCTTCATCCAACCAAGTTTATGTAATGCAAACCAGGTTAGCACATTCATCCAGGATGAAATCCTGGAGGTTAATTGTCTTATCTTTCGCTGAACTTGCAACCCAGGAGGTTTGTCTATTTGACTTGGGAGACAGGTGTGTGTGTGTGTGTGTGTGTGTGTGTGTGTGTGTGTGTGTGTGTGTGTGTGTGTGTGTGTGTGTGTGTGTGTGTGTGTGTGTGTGTGTGTGTGTGTGTGTGTGTGTGTGTTTCACAATGTCGTTGATCTCTCTCAATTCTGCATCTCCCCCTGCCCTCTGTAACAGTAATGGCTAATTCTCCCCACAACATTCCCTTTCCTTTGAAAACACATCCCTTGTCCCTTTTCAACAAAAACCTCACAACAGCAGACAGTCAAGCAAAAACAGTCCCCTCTCCCTTATCACTCTGTCCCTCTCAAAAAACCTCCACACAAAAATATTTGCCACTGTACAAGGATGTTCAAGCAATCATAATTTTTGTTACTCCTTTGTGTAGGTTGTGTTGGACCAGATGGGGCTCCAACCCAAAGCTCTCAATCCCTTCTACTCTCTCTCTCCCCAAATCTCCTCCAAAGAACAGCCAGCTTCCCCTTGAGCCACCTACTTTGTGAAGAGGAATGACAACGACTGGCTTTTGATCCTTAGAACATTCCCACCGTAACTGCAAAATGGCCATGTCCTGTTCTTTGTTTTCCTTTGTGATAATGCATATTTATTCATTTTACTTATTTACTTATTCTAGTTACTTGATTATTTATTTATTTATTTACTTACTTACTTACTTACTTACTTTATTTACTTATTATATATTTACTTGTCTTTTAAAAACTTACACCCAAAGTATATGAACATCATACAGTTCACATGAGCCTAATAAAAGGTATGTGGACATGAACGCAAGAGATTTCTTCCACAGCCCTTGGGCACTGAGAGTAAAACTAACTCTAACATTTTTAATACATACCTATCATAAATAGTAGGCATCGGTATCCACAAATGTACTTTTCCATTCGCACCAAGTTATCACAATTTTGTAGTCCTGAATCCATTCTTTAAACTAGATGCTGCTACGCAATGTTTCACTGGGTGACCCCAGGTTCCCTCATACCCACTGTATTTCCCCCCCCCCAAAGCTAATATCAGAATTCATCAGTTGCAGAGGAGCAGGACTAAAACCAAAGCCAAGAGAAAAACAAACTTTGATCAGATGTCTAAAAGAATGGCACTAATAGAGTAGACAGAGTGAATGTACAGTATGTACTGAACCAGTGGTATTTACATAAATGCTGATTCAGCATCCAGCAATTGATTTAATGAGTCTACTCTAGCTGGGACTATCAATTCGGTTTAGAATTTGGGGACTAATACGCTATGCTTGGGGGAAGGCATTTCACATAGTGTAGGCCACTAGTGAAGAGAGTGTACTGCTAGTGAAGGATTGTTGCATCTTTTGACAATGGGACCTGGAGCAAGGCCTCAAATGTGGAATGAAACATATGGCAGACGGTGGTCCTTGTGGCCCCAATTTGTTCATTATGAACTACCCACTTGTAAGTATGTTCACGAATGCAGACCTAAAGACAAATCCTAGGCCTATCTAAGTTAGAAGTTGTAGATTCTTAGTTCACATCAAGAATGAGAAATTTTCGGACCAACATATGCTCTGAACCAGCCATTCTCAAATGTGTTGGCACAGGACTCCTGGGAGGTGAAATTCAAACCATCTGGAAGGTCAAGTGTTACTCTTGCCTTATTTACAGTAAGTTACTATGCACTGAATTACAGTGTTTGCATTTTTCTTTACATTGTTTATTTATTTATTTATTTATTTATTTAATTTATATTCCGCCTATCTGGTCGGGTCAGGACCACTCTAGGCAGCTAACAACATAAAATGGTACAATAGCTCTCCCTTCCTGTTTACGTTTTGCTATGTAAAAAATTGTTATATATATATATATAAAACAATTTTTTACATAGCAAAACGTAAACAGGAAGGGAGAGCTATAGGAAGGGGAAAAGAGGAGTCAGGAATTATCTGATGGGAAGGCCTGCCGAAACATCCAAGTTTTTAATTGATTCTTAAAAATACCCAGTGAGGGAGCCATGCGAATCTCAGGAGGTAGGTTGTTCCAGAGGCGAGGAGCCACTGCCAAGAAGGCCCGATTTCTTGTCTTTTCCTTCCAGGCCTCCCTCAGCGTTAGGTGGTTGTTGTTGTTGTTTAGTCGTTAAGTCGTGTCCGACTCTTTGTGACCCCATGGACCAGAGCATGCCAGGCCCTCCTGTCTTCCACTTCCTCCCAGAGTTTGGTCAAATTCATGTTTATAGCTTTGATGACACTGTCCACCCATCTCATCCTCTGTCGTCCCCTTCTCCTCTTGTCTTCACACTTTCCCAACATCAGGGTCTTTTCCAGGGAGCTTCTTTACATAGTTATTTGTAAATGCAATTCCATGTGTTTAGTCATCTACTACCCTGTTTCCTCGAAAATAAGATAGGGTCTTATATTAATTTTTACTCCAAAAATGCATTACAGCTTATTTTCAGGGGATTTTTTTTTCATGTACAACAATCTACATTTATTCAAATACAGTCATGTCATCTTCTGGTTGCGGCACAATGGGGGAGGGTGGGGTTTCACTTAACTGAGCTTATTTTCTAGGGCTTATTTTCGGGTTAGGTCTTATTTTCAGGGAAACAGGGTATTAAAAAAATAAATAGTTTTTCAGAATGACATTCAATCTCAGGAGGTGGAAGACATATAAAATTACAGCTTCCATGCTAAAATTAAAAGATCAAGGCCATATGTCATTCTGTTTGTTAAAAGGACAGCATGCAAGGATTGTACCTTGGGATTCCCCCTGAACCAATTGCATGACTGTAAGACATCAGGGATAAAACAATGTAGAAGAGGGGTGAGTAGAGGAAGAATGGATTTAATACTGACATGAATGTGACACCACAATAGCTTTGGTTTTAAACTGCAGATAAGGTTGAAATAAACAATTGTGACATCTCACTCATGGCTGGCAGGGGGTGGGGGAGAGTGTAGAAGTGGAGCAAGCAGGGGCAAGGTTTTTTTTCCACACGCACACATTTAGACTTTTAACAAAAACAAAACCTCATATTGTCCTCCCTAGCAAATGGACCAAAAGCACAAAAACCAACCAACCAACGAACCCCAATCTGTCCAAACTGTTTTTCTCTGAGCATCTGGCACATACAAGAAAGCTGGAGGCAGGAATACGAGATCAGATGGATAGCCAGGGACTGTGAGAAAGAGATTGGGCAGGAGTTACATAAATCCAAGTTGAGAGAAGTTTGTCCTACTTCACAACCATCTCCCGTAGCTGTGTTTTTGACAGCAGCTTGATCTGCAGCAATAAGCAAAGGGATGGGGAATCTGTGGCTCTCCAGGTATTGTTAGTCAACATCTATTGCCATCTTTCACAACTGACATTGCTGGCTACCCTGGATAAGAAAGTCAGTCCAAGCAATATCCAGAGAGCCATGTGTTTCCCAACCCTAAATTAAAGGGATTTTAGATTTCTTTCCAAGCTCTGAACAGTTGTCTTCTGCTAATTTCTGCAGTCAACCCCTGGCAAAAGACACTGATACAAACGGTGTCCAGAATTACAAGTAATCCACATATAAAGTTATGTGCAGAGAAAACAAACAAGAGAAGGTGTTTGGCAAAGGAAATGCCCATATGACTTATGGATGTAATTGGATATAGAAGAGGGCAGTGACAAAGTGCTGTCAACATAATTAACCATGAAAACCCTATTTAAAAAGCAGAGAAGGACCATGTTTTAAAAGCGTTCTCGAATGTGCTGCTATAGCATCATGATATGTCAGCGCATTTTTGAATTGTTGGGCCAGGGTTCTTCCTGATGGCAAAAATTAGATCTATATACACAGTGTGTAAAAGAAGTACACTTCTTCCTTGAATTGTGCAGATCTGAGCAGCAAACTTTTGGTTATACACTTTTTTTTCAATAAATAACTAAATAAATAAATATTCAATAAATATTGTGCTGTTATTTGTCTCAGGAAGTGGCCTGGTGGATCTTGCGCTTACTTAGGAACCTATTTTTGGCAGTGTGATGGTGGTAACCCAGCAGTCCCTCTCTCTTGTCCTGGTAGCTCCACGTGGTGTGTGGGTATGCTGGGAGGCCGACGTAGGGCAGGGAAGGTGTATACACATGTGAATCAACTGTTTTTTATGTTTTTGTGGGGAGATAACAGTTATACATGGATTTTGAACTGCACAGGGGTTCAACACCCCTAACCCCAGCATTGTTGAAGGGAAAAGTACGGTTCTTCAGATATTTGGGGGCAGTTTTGTAGGCCTTGTACATTATGGGCACACAATCATCAGTTTACTAAAACAGGATTGAGGTCTCATTGTAAAAGAGAAATAATATCTTATTATTCCACTGAAATAACCATCTTACAAAATCATCGAACAATGGATAACAAGAATTCTACCATGGGCTTTCTATCTCCCCACTCCTCTAAGCATCAAGGTACTTATAAAGTTCATAACGACCAAAAGATTCATCGGGTTGTCCTATGGGATGATATTCACAGTTAATGTGTTTATGTTTTCAAAATGAACTACTAGAAAAGATAAGAAGACAAAATCTGTTTTGATTTAGGCTGAGTCCCCATGGTAACCACTCTCCTCTTTTTGTACACTTGCTCTAGTTTGTGAAATGTCATCTTTCCTGAGGATGAATAACTCAACGACATGCCAAAATTGCCAATGTACAAGTAGAAAATAATAGCCATCCCAGCTGTGGGACAACTGCTGGCGTCTGTATCATTTAGGGAAATAAAAGCGAGCACATGCAAGTGCACACAACATAATAAGGCCAGGAACAAGCTTCAGAACAAACACACAGTAAGGGCTAAAGCCTCCTGGCTGCACGGAAAGAGCTCTAAGAGCTGCTCTGCTCCAAGGACTCCAGGAGCACTCTTGCAATTAATACAACAAGGAGGACAACTGTGCGCACACATATTTAACAGCCTGCTGCTCAGAACTGAATGTGTGCACACCAGACTACACAAGCCTATTAATTCATTCCAAACAAAGAAAAGCAGCCCGTGCTCGCTATATCGCACAAACCAGCTGGAGTTCTTTTTAAAAGGGGACAGGCACTTTCCTGATAACACATGTGTCGGAATTTAATAAGCCTGACTGGCCTGAGCTCTGAGACACATGTGAGGGGAGCCAAAACAAAAACAAATGCAAATAGGGGGAGAAATTCTATATTAGTATTCACTATTTTAACAGTGGGGGGGGGGAGAGGTGGGGGAGCAGGGGCTGCCATTATCTTGTTTACCACAGGCTGCAAAAGATCTTGGGTTTCATCTGTAATCCAATATTGTCTATTCTTGACTCTCTACGGTGTCAGATAAAGATCTTTCCCATTGCAAAGGACAACGGGCTGGTGGGAAATAACCACACTTTGGCTGTCTTCCAAGTGTCTTTATCAAGGAACGAGTGATGTGCACACTGTCGCTAGGGATGCGGGAGGGGGGAAGGTGCAAAAGTGTAAAGAAAATATAATATCGTTGTGGCAGTCAGCTCTGCTCTCACCTGTCCGTCACAGCTGGGCAGGGGAACCTCAGCCAATGAGAGGATGGAGGGTGGTGCAGAAGTGGGAGGAGCTGGGTTATATAAGGTGTGTGTGAAGAGTTTGGAAGTTCGAGTTTGCGAGATGAGTGATTAGAGTGATTGATAGAGTGAGAAAGTGCCTGTCAGTGAGGGAAAAGTCTGTGTGAGCTAGTGTCTGAGAAACAGTAATTGACAACTTGATTTTATACCTGTGATTTACTCCTTTTATTTCTTGTAATCAATAAACCTTTTATTTGTTTGAAAGAAACCCTTGTCCTTTTGATTTAAAGGATAGGTTGGTGGCAGCAAGTTTTTGGTGAGGGGTAGTGAGCACTCTTATAGGCCTGGATTGGTAGAGGCTTGAGAGTGGTCTGCTACAATCATATCATATCATATCATATCATATCATATCATATCATATCATATCATATCATATCATATCATATCATATCATATCATATAATGCTTGCTATTTTCTCTGCTTTTAAATGAGTTTCTGAGCACTCTTGTGAAGGAACAGGGTAAATTTAGTCATTAAAACGTTTGTCTAAAGACCATTAAAGACTTTAATAGAATCACCTTGTGGCATGATGAGAGGAACTGATTGCTTGTTTCTAAGAAGGATATATATATTTTCTTTTATAAAATTTGTTTTTGTCTTCTTATACAAATGGCATAAACAGGGCAAATCACATTGTGTATGCTAAACTATAATTGACCTTCTACAGAGTTTTCAGAGACTGAAAGCATTTGATGGGGGGCTTGTGGCTTTCGGATCAGTCAACCAGTCCTTCAAAGATTGCTCTCTCTTCTCTCTCTCTCTGTCTTGCAGACAAATTTTGCATAAACTGTGGTAACCTCAACAAGAAAAATAGTGTTCATTGCCTCAATCTCACATTGGAAGCTAGAATTTTTTGGTGGATGGGGTGTTAACAAATGCTCAACGAGCTAGAGGATATGAGTCTTCAGATGATACATCTTTAAATACTCAACATTGAGAGGCCAGCCAGTTTCACTGGGGAAACCATTCCACATTTTATATTCCTACATTCCTACATGGTGATAGTTGTTTTAATGTGATAATACTGGTTGTTATGTTGTTCCTCTTTTACAGTATGAGGCTTCATAAATGAGTAATATTGGTGATTTTAGTGAAGTGAAGTTGAAAGGAGAATGTGCAATAATAAAAAGAGATTAATATATATTGTCTGCCAAATAAAACTAGCTTAATGTACAAATTAATTTAATGAGTCTGCTATACTTCGAACAAAAATTAATAGACTATAGATGTTCTAGCATACTTTGAGTCTGGGTTTTTCTAAATATGGAAAAGCCTGAGTTATTCATAGATACATTTCAGAAATTACCAGAGTTGATAAGTACTGCTTTAGTTTCCTCCTGGTTTTAATTATATAGCTTCCCCAGCCTTTCACTACAAACAGCAACTCTGCAGTCTTATGTTTAAAAAGCAATTAATGTAGGATCTGAAGTTCCTACCAGAATCCACACATCACTAGAAATGCCTCCACATTCCCATATTCCTATTATTTTTACATGATGGACAACTAGAAGAGAAATTCTAAAGTAATATGCAAAGTGAATCAGGGGGAAAGAGTACAGACGCATCTGCAGGGGTGGCCTAGTTCCCACACAAAGGGAAGCAATTTACCCTCAAATATTGGAGTAACATGCTCTCCCCCCACTGGACCAAGAGCTACCAGTTCAAATCTGTGTGAACAAACTGGACAGAACACTTTTTCGTAATCTATGTTGTTGATATGGTGTCCTGCTCTGGATTGTGAAGCTAGCAGGAGTGCCAAAGACCCTTACTCTCTATGCTAGGGTCCGGATATAGTTCATTAGCTATGGCCTAAATCCAATAATGAGTTGCAACTAGAGTAGGCACAATGGATCAGTGGAATATACAGGACATAAGTGCTGACTTACCAGCTTCTCTTTCGTTCAGTATGTAGTATCCTGTTTGGTATGCACATGTGTGTGAAGCTGTAAGAGCGTAAGCTGCTGTGGTGATCTGAAGTGTGAAATCAGGCACGTGACCAGCACTTCATCCGACTGCTGCAGCAGCTTCCACAACTGGCATTCCACGAGCATAAATACTAAACACAATATTGGCCAGTTGGTCTGTTCTAGCTAGGACTAACAATCAGATTTAGCCTTCTGTCTTTATCATTCACTTTAGCTCTACAGGTAACACCAGCAAAATCGAATTTTCAGCTTCAGTATGTGTGTATGTGCGCATGCAACCGCCCCCCCAACCATTGTGTGTGTGTAGCGCTAGAAAAGTGGAAGGCAATTGGAGACATGTGTAAGATTTGAAGGTGACCGCAGGTCTGAAATCCTTCAGGTAACTACTGGCAAACTTTCACTCTGTGGCTGAAATCTTGTTGTGCAGTTTACACCACATAAGGCTGATGTTGTCATCAGCCTTATGTGGTGTAAACTGTATAACACAATTTCAGCCACAGAGTCAGATGATGTCATCATCAGCCATGGTGATTTTTTGGAAATTGAAAAATTTTTTGATTCCTCCTCAAAGCTTTTGAAGCTGCCATGGAACCCCTTCATCAATGGGGAAGCCATTAGGGGCTGTGAGATGGGGAGGATATGTGTTAATTTTTGAAAAATTCTGCCGGTAGGATGCTTTTCGGGTAATTTACGGAATAGGACTTCAGCCTGTGAGCCACAGAAGTTCATAGACTGAGCCACAAATAATTTCTGAGAGCAACAATGGGCTTTTGAAAGGGAGAAAACTGCAACAGGAGAGGAAACAGCCAAAGCAATATGACACAAATGTGCTCAGAAAAACTAAAATTATAGTGGGAAAAGGAACCCTTCTAAAATGCAGATAAACTATGTAACCTGAAATTATGCTTAGCTTACAGGCAGAAACATTAAATACTGGGAAAATGCCAAGAATGAAGAAAGGACATAGAAGGACATGTGTTCATGAATTTTAAAAAAGATTGTGCAAGAAGTCTGTTAAAGAAATTGGATTATTAAAAAAGCAAGAAAAACTGAACAGATGACATGTTTAGTAGCACAAATAATGAAAGAGGTTAACCCCCCCCCCGATTTTAATGAGACTGTAATTGTAGCACAAAGTGTGAATTTACATTTTTTAAAAAAAACCTTCAACGTGCCATATATCATTATTGCTCAGCCAAATATTTTAGAAATGATACGCAGTGATAAAAATATCACTATTACACAGGAAAATCCATTAAGTTTCAATGAGTGCTAAAATATTTTTTAATTCAAAAATGTTTTAACTGCTGAACATCTTGTTTCACACAATTTCCTTGTTAGCATTCACTAATACAGTGGTGCCTCGCATAGCGACATTAATCGGTGCAGCAAAAATCACTGCTAAGCAATTTCGTTGCTATGCGATTTAAAAAAGCCCATAGGAATGCATTGAAACCCCTTCAATGTGTTCCTATGGGCTTAAAACTGACCTTTAAGCGAAGATCCTCCATACGGTGGCCATTTTCGCTGCCCAGTAGGCGAGGAATCCGTCCCTAAGCACAGCGGGTGGCCATTTTTTTTAACCCGGCGGCCATTTTAAAATTGTCGCTTTGCGATGATCGGTAAACGAAACAGGGAACCGATCATCGCAAAGCGAAAAAACCCCATTCAGACCATCGCAAAGCGATCGCAAAATCTTCATTGCTATGCGATTTTGTCGTTAAACGGGGCGCCCGTTAAGCGAGGCACCACTGTATAATGGTTTTTGTTTGTTTGTTTGTTTGTTTGCATCTGTGGGGCCCCATTGCATAACAACCAGATGTGGAATATACAGTATTCAATCACAAGTAACATTGTGACATAACAAACCAATATCCTAAATAAGCAATTAAACATGCTGTGCCTGTGGGCGGTAACATATTGTGTACAAATTCAAAACAACTGAAGCCTAGATGAAGTGAAAAGAACAGTTAGCTCTCCATCAAGAACAGATGAACAATGGCCCAGATCATGTTGCTTAGCACAGTAAATCAGGCTACAGTAGGCCCATTAAATCAATGGGGATTTAGTGAGTCCATTCCTCCATAGATTCCATTCATTCAAATGGGTTTACTCTAACTGCAATTTACCATGCTAAAGTAAGCTGCAATTAGAGTAGGCCTACTAGAGTCAATGGTACTTGTCAATTAGCTGATTCATGAAATCCCCATTAACTGAATGCAGGAGTTTTTACTGCCTTGTATACTATCTGTGATTTGAATGATTAGAAGGTGCCTTTCTTGGCTGGGGTGACTGTCAATCAATGTAGCACTAACCAATTGTTTCCTCCTGCTTCTGAATTCTAAGACAGCCCCACTTCTCTGCTGAGTGCTCCTTTCCCTCTCTTTCATCTGTTGAGGTCAGCAAGTTATTAGTTTGCTGTTGATCTGTTTACAATTGTAAGTTTTTGTTTTTTCTCCTACTAATGTCTCAGAGTGTGTTTTTGAGACCTTAAGTGCCAGTTAACGAGAAAGGACTGTCTGGGGAGTTGAAGCTATTCTCCTCTGTCAGTCTATGTATCTCTACTGGGCAGCAAAAGGCATTTTTACCGGAAATTCAGAAATCTGCAACATTTAATCAGCCTATTCTAGTGTGATTTACTATGCTAAGCAGCAGGATTTGGGCCAATTTAACCTTGACAATTCAATGAAAATGCATGTGCAGAAATATGAATGTAGTGTTTATTTTTGTTTGTTTGTTTTTTTAAACTTACACCCTGCCAATTTAGTGGACAAGCCACTACTCTGGGCAGCTTCCAGGTAATAACAAAAGCTTACAATACAACATTTTTAAAAAGAGAGAGAATTGAGCATATAAAAACAACCCATTTGGTGAGCCAAGAGTAAACTCAGTACAAAAATAATATTACAAAGATATGAGGTCTGTAAAGGCCAGGCTTTCAGTTGCTTACAGAAGCTCAGGAAGGTGGGGGGCCAGTGTTGCATTTAGAAAAAGTAAACAAAGCTAAAGATGGAAGATTAAAAAAGAGAGAGGGATTCAATTTTAACATAAGACTGTTTCAAGACATAACCTCAAACATAAGGAATACACTCCATATTTGGGAGAAATAGCTTCTGGGTTCAGGTTTTTTTTTTTTAAATCATGTAGTAATCATTGGTAGCAAATCATGAACACAGGGAAGCATTATCCTGCATCCTAGACAGAGACAGCCAATGCAAGTGGACCTGTGCAGCCAATTTTCAGATTTATTGTCCATCAGGTGTAACTTGCATTGGGCTTGCAACCAAGAATGGCACTACAGTCTAGTCCAACTGCCCAGCTCAGAGTTGGAAACACTTTCATACCCTGGGAGATTATTTTAATAGCTGGGTGGAATTACAGCGTAGTTCTAAATTTAAGAAATTAACACAACAACTTGTATCCAAGCATTGTTGCTGAAAAAGAGCAATTGGATGAAAAATCAACAGACCCACATTTGTGTGTGTGTGTAACTTGCTTCTAAGAGATTTTATCCCTATAATTTAGTCTGGGTCTGACACACTGAGACACATTACAGCTCTTGGTTGATTTTCAGTGACAGCCAAGGGAGGCATAAAGACAAGCATTTCCAAATCAGGATCCAGATTCAGAACAAAGTTGATCTGGAGAAAGACAACAGTTTGTCTGTGAGTTATATTGTTCTAATCTCTCAGAGCAAAACTTTTGCTGCATTTTATTTTTCATTGCTGTCTGGAGAAGAGAAAGCGTAATTTTTTTTTCCCCCGGGACTTTGCTAACTACTTAAAAGTGATTTATTTCACACACATCCTGGCAGTTCCATAGATTTTCACCCTACCATTTACAGTGCCCGTAGGTCTGATGAAGTGGACTTGTCCACAAAAGCATACTTAAGATGCCACATATTTTTGTCTTTTTTCATTTACTGTAGTTTTGTTTCTTTGAATTTTGCCTAATATGCTTGCACAGACTGACAAAGCTACCTCTCCTAAAACTACATCTTTCTTTAAGGAGAGATGCAATAACAAAGTAATAGTGAAGTCAACCATGCAAATACTGGACTATGCTAACTAGCAAGGACTTATCAACTCTTTGGGGAGCAGAGGCTTCTAGTGAGGATAGAAGCAAATATGAGGTGAAGTTATACGTAGGTCCTTGTATCAGAAATAAAGGTGGAAGAGATAAAGGAGTAATAATAATAATAATAATAATAATAATAATAATAATAATAATAATAATAATAATAATAATAATAATAATAATAATAATAATAATAATAATATCTCACCTCTTAGCCTATAATAAGCTTGATGGCTTGCCAAAATCTGCTTCACCGACTCCTGAGGGCAAACTTTCACTCCAGTTGGGAAAAAAGAAGATCTTTTTGTTCGGTGTTTGGCCATATCAAATATCCTCCGGATGGTCGATACTCTAGACCTCTTTGTAGTTCTTTCTGACTTTTCAGACCCTGCAGCATCTGCAGCAAGTTTGGCTTCATCACGATTTATTTTATCTGGAGTTTCTGGAAGTGGAAAGATGTGGAAGTGCAAATGTATCAGCCAAATGCAGAGCAGTAGGAATTCTGGCATTTTTTAAATCCTCTGAACGATAATGAAGCAGGAGAATAATTCCAAATATCAGTGACATGATAAATACTTTATATATAGATGATGGCTGCTTTAACCAAAGTGGTGTTCTTTTGTGTCATTTTCTGTTGCATAACATTTTCAGAGTGCTACAAGAGTTAGTTAGGAAAGAATATTCTTCAAGATCAAAGTGTTAAAGCAAGGGTGGGAAAACTGCAGTCCTCCAGATCTACTTGTCCTACAACCCATCAGCCATACCCATCATCCTTAGATCCTGCCCAAATCACCATCAATCGGTGAAATAAACAAAATTACATAAAAACCTGCACTTTCCAACCCTGCCATCATGCAACACCATACATCCAAAGGACAAATTCTTACACACGCATTTAACTTCCCCCATAATGGATTGCTCCTCCCATCCCAAACACAATTTATTGCAGGTCTGAATTGATACAATACTTGCTTCTTACATTATAGGTGTATCCTCCAAACAAAGAAAGTTGTGTTTTAATCAATCAAATCTACGAAAAATTGGACCAACTGGCGCTGTGGGCTAAACCGCAGAAGCCTGTGCTGCAGGGTCAGAAGACCAAGCAGTCGTAAGATCGAATCCACACAACGGAGTGAGCTCCCGATGCTTGTCCCAGTTCCCACCAACCTAGCGGTTCGAAAGCATGCAAATGCGAGTAGATACGTAAAGAGGGACCACCTCGGTGGGAAGGTAACAGCGTTCCGTGTCTAAGTCACACTGGCCATTTGACCACGGAAGATTGTGTTCAGACAAAACGCTGGCTCTATGGCTTGGAAACGGGGATGAGCACCGCCCCCTAGAGTAGAACACGACTGGACAAAAATTGTCAAGGGGAACCTTTACCTTTACCTAAAATAAAACAATAAGACAGTCATGTAGGATAGGTCCTTTTCTTTTAATGGGAATGTATGTGATAATAGTATCTTTGTTAGGTGACAGCACACATTTCGACTGTTTGTCTGGTCAGCTGGCTGGATAGCTTAGTGGTTTAGGTATCTGTCTACAGAGCCAGAGGTCAAGAGTTCAATTCCTCACTGTTCTTCCTAGAAGAGGAGCCAGCCTGTGTGGCCTTGGACAAGTTGCACAGTCCCTAGGCAGCCCCAGAGAAAGGGAATGGTAAACTACTTCTGAGTATTCTCTATCTGGAAAAACCAAGAAGGGTCACCATAAGTCAGAACTGACTTGACGGCGCATGATTACGTATTGTTATTTGGCTGGTCTAAATATTACACCCAACATTACTTGAGGTAATTATTCAAAGTGTTTTAAAGCAACAAAAGTGACAAGTCTGAATTTCAATAGATTGGGGGAACCAGTATAGTTACGTCCATGCAGATAGTTAGTGAAATAATTCTATTTTCAATTTTATTCACCGATGCTTAAAAATTATACTGTTGATTTTAAACGAACTTTCCACGATGTTGTGGAGGCATTTTTGTAGGTTTTTTCCTGCTGTACATGGAACCTGAAAAGGGGAAACAGTTAAATGGAATAAAATATTTGCTTAAATAATTGTGTAAGGGAAATGGAGAAACATGTAGATAACTGAAAAGCTTTTTGAGACAGATTCCCACTCCCCACCCCCCAAAGCCAAGAAAGGTCATGTAGCTTGCACCGGAACCAAATATGGAAAAAGTTCAAATTCACAAAGGGGTGGAGAAATGAAATCAAATGTCTTTCAAGAGAACTGAGCTTACAAGAGTATTAAGAGCTAAATATTTAGTGAAGGATGACAAGTTTTAAGAGTAGCAAGAATGATTTACGTCTGTTTCTCCTCTTCCTTCTCCTTCTTCTGTGAAATGAAGAATATAGCTTCAAGCAAAGTCATAAACATTAATTATTATGTCAGCAGTTGTTAGATAGATGAAAAGAAAATAAGAGTGGAAACATGCTTCATCGTGACAATTTGGAATTGACTGAATTGAATTTGAGCAGACAAAGAAAAGGGAAAGAAGTGACATTTCCAGTAATATGCTAGAGAATAAGTAGCCCCTTTCTACGTCAGGCTATTGTAAGAATTCCTAATTAACATTCCAGTGAAATGTCCTTTTCAAAGCACAGAAGCTGGGAACACTTCATACGCTTTATGGGGCAAGACCGTTTTAGAGAGAACATGCTGTAAGTTCTCTTGTCTGAAGAAAGCAAAACACCTTGGGGGAGGGCGTACACATTTATTCTTTTATATAAATTGCAGTTACAAAGTAGTAATCTTCTATTGATCCGTTAAGTTTTTAATATCTAATCATTTGCAAAGAAGTTGCAAATTGTAAATGGCAATGTGATCCTTTCGCATCTAGCACTTCCATTTCAGACCATTAGCTGCCGTCAGATTTAACAAGGCAATATGATCAAACACCAATAAAACCACATTGCTGAAATAGCATACACCGGAGATATAGCCAGAGTCGGTTTTCAACAGTTGCCAGTTAAGAATGCTTTTGAGGCTTTTATTTATTTATTGTTTAGATACATCCCCAGCAGAAAAGCAGCACCATACAATATTCATTTGAGCCAGGAAGCAGAGGTGTAGAACACAAAAGTTCACAGTGTTTGGAAAAGCCAATAGTATCCCCTAGCCATACCATTATGGCTAGGAGATCTCCCAGAATCTTGCTGCCTGGGAGACTCTGGGAGGTGTAATATTCCCCCCCCAATTGTGAAATAGTCCCCCAGATGTTGTAGTTCTGCTCTCAGAAGCCTATAGTGAAGGACTTCAGAGGTTGTTTTAATCCAATAACATTTAGACCCACACATTAGGAACAGTTCATGAAGGTTCATCTCCTGCAAACCACTTCTAAACTAATAAACCCTTTTCACAATCCTTTTGGATATTTATATGAGTGATAGAGGAATCAGGCATGCTGCCATGGATAATTGGAAAAGTGTTGTTTGCATGTTGGTCATGTGCCTCACATGTTCTCAGTGCCTTGTCAGTTAGCTGCAATTAGCCACGACAACTTCTGTGGTTTATCTTGTACAGTATCTATCTATCTATCTATCTATCTATCTATCTATCTATCTATCTATCTATCTATCTATCTATCTATCTATCTATCTATCTATCTATCTATCTATCTATCTATCTATCTATCTATCTATCTATCTATCTATCTATCTATCTATCTATCTATCCTCTTGCATATATCCCCAATAGGTTTCGGGTCCCTGTTATCTTGTGCTTTCATGTCCTCACTTCATATAGGGCAATAGTGGAAAATCAACTGATATGTTCTGAAAACTGTTCTTTAGAGCATCCTCTTCTTACTTTAGTAACAATTCTTAATTACACACATTAGACCATTTTTTCCATAGAACAAGATCAACCAGTGATGTAGACGTTTTAAAATGCATGCCATCATGTTGAATCCTTGGGAAAAAAATCTTGCTTGACTGTTCTGTACCTGCTCTATAACAATGTATCCTGTAAGTAGTCTTGTGACATGAAAATTGCTCTTTTTCCTATATGTCTTTCCTTTCATCCCCTCTGTAGCAATTAAGGTTGACTCATCCCAGCTTCCGTGAAGACCTCGCCAGGATTTGACAGGTGAAGTTTTTAATACATTTGCTTTATATTGAGACAACAGGATTTGTTCCATAAGGAACTGGTAATCCATTTCCATCTTGTGCTGCCAGATCATTTTTAATGAGGGTACCTCACAGAGGTGTGAAAGGTTTCAATTCAAACCATTATTAGCAGTGTAATAGACATATAGTCTATGAAATGTCATAGATATATCAAAAGCTAGTATGGTTTAGTGACAATTAGCATGGTGGAGATGCAGATTCCCACCTGCACCAAGCCATGAACTTGACCGGATGATCTTGGACCAGTGTTTCTTTTTCAGCCTGACCTATTTTTAAAAATTGCTAAAAGAATAAACTGGGGAAAGGGAGGAAAGCCAGGACCATCACCTTAAGTTTCCTTGGGGAAAGGCAGCATATAAATGTTACAAAAACATAGGTAAGTAAATGATACAAGGCAGCTTCTTAGCTGAAGAGGTGAAAGGGATCAGATGGCTATGCAGTAAAGCACAGGTGGACCAGTAGCCTTCCATCCCAAATTATTCCATGAAGGCCACAGTGGAGTACAAGAATGGGCAGGCACATGACAGAAAAAAATGATATTACTGTGATACGCCCATCCATTCATATGCTGCAGTGTGGTCTGAACATTAGGGAGACAAGAAAGTGTTGGTGGCCTTCGTGAATAGGGCTGGCCATGGAACTAAGAGAAGCAGATTGACAGGACACATCTTCACAAGGTACAGCGCTTTGTAAGTGGGAAGTATGTCTCCCATGCTTTGGAGGATTGCCTTCTTTTCTCCCTCACTCCCTTCTCCATCCCACTCTCCATCCTGTTCAGACAGATACCATATTTGGAGGGATGTCATGGGGAAGTTAGCTTTCAGGCAATTCTATTCTGCTAGAGTCACAGAATAGTCACTCTGAGCAAGCTCGGGGAAGATTTAAAGTCCAAGATGAGATACAAAGGCAGTACACAACAACAGTATGTACAAGTAACAAGAAAATAAGGAGAAGAAGACAGTGTATTCCTGCATCAAATTAAGCCCTGTCTAGGATGACATTCTGTACCAAGTGTGCTAGAAGCTCACAGGTAAGGACAACTACCTGTTACAACTCAATCTGCTTCCCACGTTAGACTTTGGAGTAAGTTTTTTCTTTAGTTAACAAAGCAAGTTTATGTATCCACGTTCACATCATGACACCTCTCCCCAAATACATGTAGGGAGAATAGTGCTCCTCTAGTTCCAAATCTTCCCCTGAATCCAAAATACATACCCCCTCCCCTTCTTCTGCCCTGTATTATCTTCAAGCAGGCACTTAAGCACGTGGCTCATTATGCTTATTTTCTGTAGCCACCACACCCTTCGGCCGTGTTCCTTGTTGGGTCATGTCATACAGACTGCTCACACTCTAATTAGGTTTTTGAATTATATTTTTAAAGTCACGTCTAGCTTGACCCTAAATAGAGAAGGAATACAGTACTTGGGGATCGAATGAGAGGTAATATTAAATGTAATATTTACATTTTCACATCTTGGATTTTTGCATGTTTATTGGTTTTATTGTTTTTAAACTTTGTAATGCCGCCCAGGCTAGATACCCCGCCCATAGGTCTAGATGGGTGGGGTATAAATCTAATAAAATAAAAATAAAAATAAGGTTATATGCATTTGTGTTAGAAAATCACACATTTGTTTGAAATACACAAGTGGTAAACAGGCCTTGAAATTAATCCTGTTTTGTTTTGCAAGCTTTTAAATTTACATGATGATATAAATTTTCTTAACAAGTCCTATCACCATTAATGAATGGTCTTCAAATCTTCCTGTATTTTATCATATATACTTTTCTGACATTTTTGTTATGAGTCACTCTGACCAGCACCATGGAAAACAGTAGCACACAATAACAAGTCATGATAATAGCAACAATTGCTGTGCTCTTTGTATATACTATTGTTCCTTTCATACAGAGATATGAATTCATTCAGGAGTCTGGGTTAATGATATATAAACATACCCACACCATAAATACCAGCTTCATGGCCACGTCATCATGTTGCCAAATTGAACTCTCAGAAAGTTCTACAGTGGGACTGGTATTAGTCTTGTATCCATTTATGCCTGGAGCAGGCAACTTCCTGGGCAGAGTGCTGCATCACCATCCACAAGAGACCACCTTATCTTACTGACACCATTTTCCACAACACTGCCATTTTGGTGAGTGGCACATAACTTTGCCTCCCAGATGGATCTCACTTCTGGTAGCCTGCTGGGATTGGAGAAGAGCTTGGCTGGGAAACAAGATATTTGTTCTGTTAAATGCCATGTTTCTCAGTGGAAATGTGATTATATTTCCAGCTCTAATAGGGATTGGGGATGGCATATACAAATGGCCAGGGGGCTACTATGATCCACAGGCTGTATGTTGCCCACTCATCACTTAAAGTTTACAGCTGCAATTACTTGAATTAGAAACCGTGGAGAATTCCTAAGAGTCCCACTCCATCTCAGAGCTCTCTTCGAAGAGCATTCATACCTGCTCTGTTACTGCCACATATATTATTGTGAGACATGTTCAGGGATCTCTATGAGTTATGGCATAAATAGCGAATAATATGTATGCATATGGAAGATGGAAGAATATCAAAGTTTTCAATGCAGAGCAATCATTTTTTAGTTGATGACATAAAATGAAAACATTGAAATCTGAATAATTCTGGAAGAAAGAGGAAGAATTTCCTGAAAATTCAACCCAAGGCTGTAAAGCATTGAGAAAAAGCAAATTATTTCTGCATTATAAGATCCTTTCAAAATGTAGAGAGGAGTCCTTGATTGATAAGTGAAGCATACTGCTTTCAGAGTAGACCAATTACTCATTTTAAAAGTTGCATAGATTCAGAGAGAAAAGCAATACTGGAAGACAACCCATTCCCTACCAAAAATTATCAAGTGGATAACTTTATTAGTTTTCTTATTCTTGCTTCCGAGCAATCTGAATACAGTATTATAACTAATTTTTCAGCAAGCGTACTGCTGGTATTCCTACCAGCGGGCAAACCTAATGACTGAAAAGGAGCATTAATAATTAAATTCAGATCCATATTTAAATACATCAGATGGGTATATCTAATCAAGAATATGCTTATTATTATTATATGTACGCTGGAACAGAGTTTGAGGAAAGAAATAATAAATGAGCCTTCCTTCTGAATGAAGAATACAGATAATACTTATAATTGCCAAGCATGTGCTCAGCTGCACCTCTTGAGTTCTGTGTTTGTACATTGATGGCAACATAATCATCCTTTAGAAAATACAGTCCTTTAGTTGAAGGATTTCCAGAGGAGAGTCCTCCCTTTGAAAGCATTGTCTATTTGAAGGACTGTGGAGCTCAAATTTGATTTAGTCAAAACGAAACATAAGGGAGGAGGAGATCGGGGAAAATGAATCCGCCCTTCCACATTTAGCAGTACTTGGATAGCAAAGTCAGCTAGTATGCAGTTCACTGGGTCACTCATTTCTCGACTTGAGTGAGGTGTCCTGTACACCAGTTTAAATTATAAAAATAATTTCTTTTTTTTATATATGCACATATATTTTGCATGGGCAATTGTATATAAAATTTTGCATAGAAATACACACCAGGATATGCAGTTTTTGCAACATTAGTATTTTCTTTTGACCTTTTTAGGAAATGGATGCCCTTCTTTTTCATGATCTGTCAATGGCCATCCTATGAACAAACAATATATTGCACTAGGGAAGGCCTATGGAATCAGTGGGGATCTGGTGAATCTATTCTTTCATAAGTTCCATTGATTCAAATGGACCTGCTCTGTGACTTATTAAGTCACAACCAGGTAGCCAGTGTGGCATAATCAATAGAATGATGGACTAGGACTTTGGAGACCAGGGTTGGAATTCCCACTTTGCCATGGAAATTCACTGGGGGAATAGAACTGATAAAACCACTCCTTTATTGATTGATTGGTTGATTGATTGATTGATTGATTGTATTTATATCCTGCCTATCTGGTCAAACGACCACTCTAGGCGGCTACCAACATAAATAACCATTTATAAAATATAAGAAAGTTTAAACATCAATAAAGAATTTATTCAACATGAAAGAAGGGAAAAAGAGAAAAGATAAAAAAGAAGAAGGAGAAAAAAATCAAGCATTAGCTAAAGGGAAGGCCTGCACAAACATCCAAGTTTTCAGTTGGTTTTTAAAGATGCCCAACGAAGGGGCCGCACGAATCTCCGGAGGAAGGTTATTCCAATGACAAGGAGTTACCGCCGAGAAGGCCCGGTGTCTTGTTTTTTTCCTTCCGGGCCTCCCTCGGCGTCAGGCTCCTCAGCCTCACCTCCTGACATGATCGAGTGATAGAGTTAGATTTTGGTGGGAGTAGGTGTTCTGCCAAGTATTGAGGCCCTAAACCATTTAGGGCTTTATACATAAGCATTAAAACTTTGAAGTCAATGTGGAACCGTATGGGCAGCCAGTGCAAAGCGGCCAGAGTGGGGGAGATATGCTGATATTTCCTCACTCCACTAAGGAGTTTGGCCACCGCTTGGAGTTTCCACATCAACCGCAAAGGTAGCCCCTCAAAGGTATGACCTACCTTACCTTGAAAATCCTATCAAGGTCGCTATACGTTGGTTATGATGTGTCCATCATAACCAACTAGAGTAGGTCAATTTGACAACTAGAGTAGGTCTATTTGAATAAATGGAACCTATGGAGCAATTGACACCCCCCCAATCCCCACTGATTCAATCCTTTTCGAGCTTGATTTACTACTCTAAGCAACAGGATTTTTGGCCAATATATTACAAGTAACCCATCATTAGAGTTGAAGTCACATCAATGTTTCAGATGCATGTCTCAGGCAGACCTTCATAATTTGAGAACTCATACCTGCAAACAAAATGATGCCTAGCTTCCAAAAAACCAATGATGAAATTAAGCAAATTAATTTGAAAATTAAGGGGGATGTGACAAGGTCCTGCTGACAAAATCAGATGCTCTCAGTATTTAAGGAATTCCCTCTTGTCATTACAGGTTATCTGTAATACGCATTTTGCCCACTAATTCTTGGAGGAGCAGCATTTCCTATTCAGTTTAGTGAATGGGAGGGCTTCATGAACAAAATTCCCCTTCATTTAATCAATGTTACCGCTTTTGTGGAACTGCTTTTGTGGAACTTTTGCTATGTATTTGAGACTATAAGTGGGTAATGGTGCTGCTGGATTAGGGTTACTGTTTGCAAGTAAATGCTATGAATTTTGCTTATCCTTCCCTGAATAGATAGAGGGTTTCACATCCAGTCATCCACTCGGGACCAGTTGAGAGGAAACCACAGACCTTAGAGTACTCTTAATATTGCAATAAGTATAGTATCTTTGTGAATCTAGACAAGCTCTGCATAAAACAACCATCAAAGCAATGTGTCTTGATGATGGTTTTATATAGAGCTTGTCTAGATCATAATTCCCTATTATCTTAAACCCTTAGGAAGGGGTAAAAATACTCATTTTAGGTAGAAATTAATCCATATAGTAGGGAGAGAAGGGAACAATGTAGCAAAGAGTTAGCTCTATTCTGAAGAAGAATTTAATAAAAAACTCACATACTGAGGTACTTTGCATATGTTATGAGAAAGATAGCCTAAACATGGTCTAACTAGATAAGTTAAAAAATTATAAATCCTATTAAATAATTTGTATAAAGCTGGTGAAAACAGTCAACTGAAGAGACATTAGTTTAACTATTCTCCTGTTCAGATGTGTGTGCTAGTTATAGTAGCTAGTTATGTCTACCTATGTTTGCCAGGAATAGTCTCTATTTTCCAGCCTTCATCCTGTCCCTAATTCTGTCTTTTTCAGAGTGTCTTCTCAAAATGTTAATGATGCAAGTCACAGGTCTTGTCATTGTCTTCAGTGATCAGCCATTCTTCAGTGACCGTCAGCACTCTCCCTTGAATCCAAGTTAAATCCTGGAAAGGGGAGTGGATAAATACTTTCTTGACTGTATGTACCCATCCATCCATCCATCCATCCATCCATCCATCCATCCATCCATCCATCCATCCATCCATCCATCCATCCATCCATCCATCCATCCATCCATCCATCCATCCATCCATCCATCCATCCATCCATCCATCCATTTTGGAACCTGTATTTGCTAAGGCATGTTTAGAATTGCTGATAAGTTACCATATGACACAGAGAAGGGATGGCTGGGAAGGGCCAAGAGGGTGAGTCGCGACTGGATCTTTGCCTTAAAAGTCAGAGCTCATCCTCAGAGTAGGATTCAGTCAGGCCTTTGAAACCAGACCAGTTTTGAAAAAGGATTGGTTTTGTTTTGTTTTTCGAGAGGGGATTACAACTCCTAGAATCTGCAGCCAGAGTTTGTGGTGGGGGATTCTGGTACTGGTAGTCCAAAAAGTAATTTTTCAAAGCTCTGGGGCCCAGGCACATGTCCCCTGCACCACCAAGTTGCGGTCTAGGATGAAAGCTGTGCTATTTCTACAGATGTAAAGCACAGTTTATATAAAATGGAAATGAAATATATGTTTCTTTAATGAGATTATCATTGAATATAAGCTAAATGTGGCAGTTGCATTTTGTCATATTCTCTTGAGCACAGAGAAGGTACGGTAAGAAGATCTGTCTTTAAAACACGCTTGCACAGGCACACTATGTGGACAAGAACATAGTGTCCTTCTTTCTGCCAAGGGGACAGTAATTTAGAGCATCAACACTTCATTATCACCTATTAATTTGATCATTGCTGGACAGAAAGCCTTTTACTGGCAGTAACTGACCTGTTCTCTAGAGGGTTCCCCCCCCCCCCATTTTCTCTCTCGTTATCTCTTCTGTTTGCATTGGAGTTATAATCCAGGAGCTCTCTTGGTGTATTCAAGATGCAGTGTGCAGCATATACACCTGCTAAATGATGAGTGTATAAATATCTTTGTATATGTAGGGTCCTTTCCAGCTCTGCCATTCTGAGATTATTTGGTTTCAGAAGTAGGCAGATTCTATTCTGTTTTCAAGGCGATGGATACTATAAATATTATTAAAATGAGGGCCAGTTTTGTCTGGTTTTCCAGAAATGGGAATATTCCCATTGCCACACCTGAAGAATAACAAACAAATCCCTCAGAAGTCTAATGTCAGAATTAGTTGCATGTATGTGATTTTATCCACTGTGAACATAAAATATAATTTGTGAGCCTTCTCTGACCAATCAAACAACCTGATGGCTTAGATAAAATAAGGCAAAAAAAAATCATGAGAACTTTTTGGTACAAATGTATTTAACCTTCTCCGTGAGGTCAGTTATATAAACCAAGATCCTTAACAGTTGCAATTCACGGATGAGTTAGGGCACTGGGACGGGAGTTGGAAAGCCAGAAGTAATTAGGATGATTTCTCAAAGCACATCGCAAGCTTTTATCTGCCTGACTGAATAAACTGGAGAATATTTATTTTCTGAACTAAAACTCACATTAGACCTTCATGAATAAATATTGCATGGTCCTCCTATTCTTTCTGGAAAGGGAAATGACACAATGTGGTAGAGATATGTGATCTCGGTACATAAAGTAAGTTAGGCAATGAATGAGTTCACATGTTCTTATTGATTCCCTAAGAGGTTCTATCTCATGCAATGATGATTTCTTCCTGAGAAATGAAACAAACATATATACAGTACTTAGAACTTGGAAAAGTGACTTTCTAGACTACAGCTCCTACAACCTCTGAGGACCATGTCGGCTGGGTCTTTGAAAAACAAGTGCAGCTCTGCCATTTGAGGCAGATTAGGCCATCAGCCACAGTATAATAAAGACGCCCCATGGCCATCATTGGCTTCCACATAATGAAAGGGATTCCTTTGGTACCTGATGACCTTTGGGGGCAGGATTTTGGTTTCTTTTTTTTACTGTTCTTGTTCATCTAGATCAGTAGTTCTCAAACTTGTGTCCCCAGATGTTCTTCGATTGCAACTCCCAAAAATCCTGGCCAGCACAGCAAGTGGTGAAGGCTTCTGGGAATTGCAGTATAAGAACATCTGGGAATCCCAGCTTGAGAACCACTGATCTAGAAGTTATCTGCTAGTTTGATGAGTTGTAGTTTGTAGCTTGTGTGATTATGCATAGGGCCCGAAGGGCTGTTGAGCAAGACACTCATGGAAAAAAGGAATGTAATCAACAGAGTAAATTACTAACAAATTGTTGCTTTTTAACAACTCTCACATCTCAAATCTGTTGCCCAAGAAAGAGCTGCCTCTTTCCACCTCATGTCCTGCACTTTTTAACCCTAACCATGGCTGCTGAGCTTACTTTTAATGCAATTTCATTTCAGTGCCCTGCTAGGTAGTAGTATACTATTCCATTTTGACCATCACTTCAGGAAGGTGTCTGAGCAACCCTTGTAAATACGGTTGAAAACAACCACTGTCGATACAGTGGTAATGTGAATGGAATCCAAGGAAGAAATCCCAGATTCCTAACATTTATGTACTCAGGAAGGAAGAATAGGGAAGGATCATATAACTCAACAATAAAGGGTATCCTTTTTAGATAGAATGGCACAGGTTCAATCCTTAACATATCCAGGAAGGGCAGTAAAAGACCTATATCAGAAACACAGCCTCTGCCATTTAGTACAGAAAGTACTGGGCTAAGTGGATTGGAGATTTGTCTTCTTAGTCCAAGGCAGCTTCATGCACTCCTGACATGAACGAAAATATCTGGGACCATCCTGTGTTTATTTGGCCCATAGACCTTTACACACACACACATGCACATGCACATGTACACACACACACACACACACACACACACACACACACAAATTAGTACTCAAAACAGTCTATGATATACTGTGCATATATAAAATTTCAGCTTTACATCCCAACCTTTTCCACGTACACAACTCAACATTATTGTCGACAAGCACTAATTAATTTTTTTCTCAGTTTTATGGCAGCAGAAATATATTTAGCTGTTTGTTCTATTATATGATTGTTTCTACTTTCCAGCAAACATGCAATTCAAAATCTGGTTGTCTTTTCTGGCAGTGCAGGGGGACTAACAGATTTATAAAAGAATTCTTCAATGTATTATAAAAACTGATTTCCAAGAGAACACATGCTGATGTTTCTACCTGTCCTGAATGGCATGGACACAATTTCATACTAGCAGTATTTTTTTTAAAAAAAGGCATCCCTCCAAGAACAGTTAAACAGAACTGCTGTGGAAACTGTATTGTCTTCAGCTATGAACAAAATTTGAAAGTGATTCTTCTGACATTCCCTCTAAGCCCCATTTTAAGGGTGAACAAATACTGCCTCTGACCTGACTTTTGTTAATCAATGTTCAGTAGCCTATTTTTGACTTGTTTGACCTCTGCAAAATCATCTCTCTTTAGATGAGCCAATCTGATTAGCTTTATCATTTAATTTCTTGGACCAAGGACATGAATACCGTATTTTTCGCACTATAAGACACACTTTTTCCACAAAACGGGGGTGGAAAGTCTGTGCGTCTTATGAAGCGAAGAAAACAGATTATTTTTTCCTGTTTTCTTCTCCTAAAATTTGGTGCGTCTTATGGAGAGGTGCGTCTTATGGAGCAAAAAATACGGTAATTATCTTCTGTTATTAATGTTAGGTTGATGGTTTTTAGGCATGATACATATATATCAATGAATCCAGAAATTAAGTGCATGTATCCTGGCTAAGAATTGTGTAGAAGGGATACCCACTTCCAGCCTCACAGCAGTGAGGAAGCATCCTAAGAATTAAATAACTATCTCTTCCTTTAAAACCACAAATTGGTAAACATCCTTCTATTCAGACAAGCCTTTGGTATTGAAACTGGTTTGTCTTGGAACTTGATTTTATCAAATCAAATGGGGCACACATTCTTTCAGCCTTTTAAAATAAAACTGAGAAAAACCAGATTTTAAAATTCTTTACTGTTTGCGGCCTGACGTTTGATGTGTTTACTCCATTCTTTGGGGTGAATCACGCATCCACAGCTCGTGTGTATTGATTGGTACACAAACAAAAAAGCTGCAGTCATTTTGGTTTATTCTTTATATCTGTAGATCTTCAGTTTACTATTAGCCGAGTGCCATTTTTTGAGGGACTGGTGGGACTGGCATGTGTTAGAGAAATAAATAGGGGGGGGAAAGATGACTTGGAGGATAGCTACAAAACAAAAGAGAAGCCTTAGCTTTACCTCTTCAGTTTATATTTGTGTTTCCCGTATTTGTCATTGAAACTTTGCCTCACTGACCCTGTTGAAGGAACAACTTTGCATTTTAGGCACACAGAGAAGAGATGGGTTACATGGCCTTTTCTGGATGTCAGAAGGAAAGTCAAATTACTTGTGCATAGGAAATTCTAGCCATGCTGTTATTAAATTTGGAATATTCTGATAAGAGACAAAAAAAATTAACCCAGGAATCCTAGCATTAATTAGCAACACAAAATAAAAGGCCCCAAGGGAACATTTACTTGTAGCTTTCTTTCACTCTAAATAAATAAATAAATAAATAAATAAATAAATAAATAAATAAATAAATAAATAAATAAACAAACAAACAGACAGACAGACAGACAGACAAACAAACAAACAAACAAACAAACAAACAAACAAACAAATAAATAAATAAATAAATAAATAAATAAATAAAAACAAAACCCCTAAACATGTGCTGCCAAACCCAGTTCAGGAGGAAGATCTTCCGAAGCAGATTTTCGGGTGTTAGGGTGGGAGGAGAGGACAGAAGAAAAACTCTTGGTTTACCAGATGACTGCTTTCACAATGTTGGATTTAAGCTTCAGTTGCAAAGATAGATCACTCTACTCTAGATAATTTTCTGGAATTTTCCATACGATTAACCAGGCCAGATATATGTTTTGGTAGGGCTTTGGATAGCTCAGTGAGTTAGCTATCTGGTTGTGGAGCCAGGGGTTGGGAGTTCAGTTCCCCCCTTTGCATCCCAGATGAACCAGTTTGTGTGGCCTTGGGCAAGCTACATAGTCCCAGGGCACCTCAAGAAGAAGGGAAGGGAAAGTCACTTCTGAGTTGTCCATTATCCAGAAAGCCCGAGAAAGGCTGGTCATGAGTCAGAATTGACTTGATGACACACAATTGTTATTGGTGGTATGTGGTAGGAAAGCCTAGGAAAGAAATTACTTTTCTTTGGTAATTCAATACCACCATACTGTGTACTGTTTGTCTGCTTGTCAGATTCCTTCTGAAAGATCTGAAAACAGTTTCCTTCTGAAAGATATGAAATCTGCCCAGTGGAGGCTATGCTAGGCGTGAAGATCAGATCTGGCTACTACGTTTAAATAAATGAAATATAGCAACATTTCTTTACCATGGATACCCTTTAAATATCTTTTCTTGCCACAAACCACCAAAGGTGCCACAGATAGATATTCCCTACTATAATGGTGACACTTTATAATATGACTGGAAGAAGCTTCATTTTGCTTTGAATATGATATACCCTTATCAATTTTTATTGATTGATTGATTGATTGATTGATTGATTGATTGATTGATTGATTGATTGATTGATTGATTTGATTTGATTTGTATCCCGCCCATCTGGTTTATAGGACCAATCTAGGTGGCTTTCAATATAACATAAAATAATAAAATAACACAAAAATATTACATAATCATCCAATAACAAATACAATACAAAGACGGAGTAAGAAATAAACAAAGGAAGAATAAAAATCTAGAATTCACTGGAAGGAAGGCCTGGATAAACAGCCATGTTTTTAATTGGCTTTTAAAGGTGCCCAGCATGGGGGCCGCGCGAATCTCTGGAGGGAGGTTGTTCCAGAGGTGAAGAGCCACCACCGAGGAGGCCCGATTTCCTGTCTTTTCCTTCCGGCCCTCTCTCGGCGTCAGGCTCCTCAGCCTCACCTCGTGACTTGCATGGGTGATCTGGGTAGACCTTGGTGGGAGCAGGCGTTCTGCCAAATATCGAGGTCCTAAACCGTTTAGGGCCTTATAAGTCGATGCGGAAACGAATGGGCAGCCAGTGCAGCATGACCAGAATAGGAGAAATATGCTGGTATTTTCTCACTCCACTAAGGAGTCTGGCCGCCGCATTCTGCACCACCTGAAGTTTCCACATCAGCCTCAAAGGCAGCCCCACATAGATCTAGACCGAAGTCTACTCTGGGTGGCTAACAATAAAAAAATAGAATAAAAACAATATAATAAAATAAAAAAACGACCATAGTAATACAGTTCAAGATGGGTCAAGTGATGACAGGAGGGAAACCTAAACAGCCAGGTCTCAAGTTTGCTCTTAAAAACACCCAGCGAGGGAGCCAGACAGATCTCTGGGGGCAGGCTGTTCCAAAGGTGAGGGGCAACTGCCGAGAAGGCCTGGCTTCTTGTTCTTTCTCTCCGGGCCTCCCTCGGCATTAGGGAGCGTTATCAACAACATCCATTCTTTTACATTTCAGATTCTTCCGGTGATCCATTCTGAAGCTCAGCCAACATGTATTGTTATGAAATTCACTGCGACAATATAAAAAGGTCACTTTACCGGAAATAACCAACTGGTTTTATTAACATAAATTGAAGAAGAAACTCGATCATGAAGTCCGTCTGAACACTCACTGACACTGGCACTGACTGATTCCGACTCTTGTTTCCCACGGCTTCTGACTCTGTGCAGTAGCAAGAAATGTCACCTCCTGTCTCTCAGACCCTCAGCGTCATTCACTTACATGTTCTCGCCGTGGGCAGAAATATCAAACAGTTATTTGCTATCAAACAGTTATTTTCATAACCAATTTTTACATCTGTTTGTTTTTAGTGGAGGCAGTAGGTTAGAAAAGCCAAGTTTTACACAAACAGGCAAAGGAAATTAAGATTTTGTTCTACGTTTCCTTCCTTCCTTCCTTCCTTCCTTCCTTCCTTCCTTCCTTCCTTCCTTCCTTCCTTCCTTCCTTCCTTCCTTCCTTCCTTCCTTCCTTCCTTCCTTCCTTCCTTCCTTCCTTCCTTCCTTCCTTCCTTCCTTCCTTCCTTCCTTCCTTCCTTCCTTCCTTCCTTCCTTCCTTCCTTCCTTCCTTCCTGAACTGCAAAGGATCATAACATCTCTTCAATCCTCCATGGACCACCTGTGAGGACATTGTGACCCCCCCCCGGGGTCTGTGGACCACAGGTTAAGAACCGATGGAACAGAGTTTGCAAAAGTTATTTCCTAGATCTACGATTCCAAAGAATTCCCCCAGTCAGCATGGCATTTTGGGGAGGTTTTGGGGTTGAAATATATTTGAGTTCAAATATATTTATTTACCCTAGTAGCTGTGGTGCTGGTGAGGAGGAATATAAAATTAGAGTCATGCATTTTCAAGTCATGCACTTCTTTAAAAAATGAAAGATGGACATTTTTCAAGCTATTCTTTGTAAAACTGATGCAAGCTATAATAGAAACTGACAAGCTGGAGCTATTTAAGGCAAGTATTCTGATCTATCATAAGCCACATGCATTGCAATACTCTTGAATTATGCTGTCATGGGCACTTTTGAAAGAATACCAGCACCCAGCACCCAGATTTCATTAATTGTTTTCCCATCATTTGCTGACCTAGTGAAACATGTCTTATTTTCTAAAAAGTGCCTTATCGACAACATATTTATAGCAGAAAAGTTTACGTTTCTTTTCCTGGAAAGATCATTCATGATTTCCTTCAGGAGGTTTTACATACCAAGACTGCCCTATTAAATCCTATTGAACAAACTAAGATTCATTCCTGAATAGACAGGAGCAAGACTGACCATTGCTTGCTTGCTTGCTTGCTTGTTTTTAAAATGCTACCTTTTGTAACTCCTAATTTTAAGCAGCTGCAAATCCTCACTAGCAATATAAGAGTGGATAATGATCAGCCTTATCGTTTTATGTAATAACTTTCCTTTTTCTTATTCATGGCTGTTATATAATTCATGCCATTGTTAATTCACAGTCTGTCAAATACATTTATCTTAATTACGGTTAAATGTCCATTCAAATTCAAAAGCAATAATTTCTATCCACATTTTGCTTTGAATTCTTGCTGTATACAGGCATTCACTTTTCCTTGTCACCCATATGTCCCAATTTTTAGAACAGCATTAAAGGATTACACTAACCGGATTGCAAAAAATGAAAGATAGGATAACAAACAATAGTCAAAAATGTCAACTGTAACTATTGCTGTTATTTAGCTGTATTATAATTTACTGATTAAAATATTGTTCTTTGTAGCTATTTAACCATGTCAATGAATTATACAGGTTTTTTTTAAAAAAATCAGGCAGGTTCAGAGAGCAAACAGATGCACCATTCCATCTGGAAAAAAAGATTTCAAGATTTTTTTTTCCAGTTCAGTCTACTGTTCATGTACCTCTTCTCTACTTTTTCTTACATTGTAATAAAAATGGGAAAGTGGTAAAATCCAGATCCATGAAATAAATGTATTTGATCTTGAATCAACTTTGAATATTATTTGCACAAGTGAGATACAGGGAAAGCTTATTAAGTCATTCAATAACTTGGGGCGAAGTCTAGTTAGTTTCACCTATTTCAGTTTTCACTGGAATCTGTTTCACTGCTCTAGAACTAATATGCAAATAGAGTCACTATTAAGCCAACTATATGAATGTGGAAAGACTGAACAAGATCCAGGAATGTATTTTGTTAACAGATACCAGAGGAATTAGAATGTATTTTCCCTACCACTTTTGCTGTAGCCCTCTGTTGCACCAAAAATGTGCTCCAAAGAGTCTTCAATCATATGGAGCAGATTTTTAGGGTGAATGGGAATTTACAGGAGGGAGAGTGCCATCAATTCTGGTAGAAGAAGTAGGCTCCTGCAGAAGTACATGACTGAAATAAACTATGGCCATTAAAAAAAGAATAAAGTTGAAACCAGCCCACTAATCTAAACTCCTAAAGACCCTAAAATATGGTTGTTTTCTGTCAAGAAAGAAAGAAGAAAATGTAATAGTGTCATAAATTCATGTAACAGCCATTGGGACATTATAATAGTGTCATAAATTCATATAACAAAGCATATGTGTTTATCCGGAAGGATCAACTGTCATTTCTGATGAGTATTGAATAGTGTTGTTTATGCTGTGGCTCCATGATCAACAGTGGAACAAAGTAATGCTTTATTTTAATAGTTGTGCACATTAATTCATCACAAAACTACTATGTGCCATTACGTTATCATCACCAAAATTCTTTCTCAGCAAACATCTATCAATAATTTGAATCAAGATTTAGTCATGCTTAGAGTACATTCACTGACTGGGATTTTAATTAGTTATGACTTGTTTGTCCCATAGATTTAAATGGGTTTATTTAAGCAAGACTAATTCTAACCCAAACCAGTATTTTTATATTTCTTACACAGCATACATAATCCTATATACCTCTCTCTCTCTCTCTCTCTCTCTCTGTGTGTGTGTGTGTGTGTGTATAAGTTGTTGTTAAGTCTATTTTGCTCATTTTGAACTAATGACATTTCTACTCATAAAATAGAAGCACATTTTCTAGATCCAGAAGGGGCCCCAATCCAGCTAAACCTGATCATAATTACCACTGAAGCCAAAGGAAAAGGTTTTCAGTTGAATTAAAGTACTATCTTTAGCGATATTTGTAAGTAGAAATATATACGTACTGCCTCAACACAGTTGAGGAAATCACATGTTTTATTGAGAGATGCAAACATCTTAAGTGCATTTTCCAAAAAGGGCAATTTGCCCGAAGCCTAGTATGTTTCTACCGTATGCATACTAGGAATCATACTGGCAATTTTTTTATTGAATGGTGGTACTAAAATGTCTATGGTATCCTAACAGTAAATAGAAGTAATGTTAAGTTCTGCTGCAATGAAAACTCTTACTGTGGAGTAAAGTTATTCAGAACTCTAATATAACATCTATTTTAAAATTAATAACATCGTAAGTAGGAAATCTTCTATTTTCACACTTTTCCTACTTAAGCTGGTCCATCCCTGCCCCACCCCCACCCCAAATCACAGAAATGTAAAGCAACGATACAGTCTAATGTGTGCTTACCTTTGTTCGCTTGAACCTGGAGAGCAAGGCAAATGATGAGAAATATGAATCCCGTCTTCAAATGCATTATGCTTTTTTATCATTCACAGTTTTTAAGAATGGTCCCGCAAGAAAAAGGATGAGATTTGGCTGAATAAGACAAGTTCTTTTTAAGGAAACGAAATACCCAAACTTCGTCCTAGCTGCACTTTTTAAGAAAATATGTCCGAGCACCAAATAGTTGAGAATGCGAAGTGTGGACCACAGGCACCGGGGAAAAATTTTTTTGACAAGCTCACACCACCACTAACCCAAAGAGAATGAAAGTAGGACTGGTCGGAGAATTCTGGGAAGAGTGACGAAGTTTAAACAACAACCAAAAAGCAGTGTCTGTTTCTGGAATAAGCTGTTTATCTGCTGCTCAGACATAATCCCTCTTATGGTCCAGCTGGAAGAGCTGCCTTCATCTTATTAACCTTCTGGAGTGGCATCTGTCAACCCCAGAAGACTTTCAGTTAGCACCGCGGTAAACAACGGAAGTTTTCTGCTGGCCATAACTTGTCACCACTTGTCATTTGGACATTCCAGTCATGTGGCCTATGTCATATTGAGAGGCCTTGCCAAAGGACAGCAGCAGAGGGTCTTATTTTGGTGAGGTGCATTCATAGCTAATGAAGATCCATTCAGATGGTGCGGAGCCTTTCAAAAATGTGAAAAGGCTGCTTTTGCAATGTCCAAGCGAGCAATGTCATTACTCAGCAGGAAAGTTCTGTAGTAATCACAACTTGGAACATCCAATTCCAAATTAGATGGGGGGGTGGGGGTTGGAGTGGCAGAGGGACATTATTGGTGGGAGGGAAGCAATGGAAATAAAAGACATGGGCTTCTCAGCAGCCTGAAGCTGAGCAGAATTGCAAATCATGTTAATAATAAGCATTTCCTTCTACATATAAGCATTATAATACATAATAACAGTCATACTGCTAGTAATATGTAATAGTTGTAGGAATTACAAATGCTTTATTGCTTCATAGTTAATCAGGAGGCATAAATAGAAATTAAACCACTCTTAAAAGACAATATTTGGCACCTAATATTATAATAGTTGTCCTATGTGTGGTATGTGTGCATCCAACCACAGTAGATCTCTTATTTTTGTTTGATTTGATTTTTTAAAAAGGTTGCATATCTTCCAAATGTCAGGAATAACGATGGAACGGAAGTTTTCTATTTCTTGCATATGCGGCTTGCCTTGACCAGGCTTCACGCTGTGAAGCTGTTCACTGCCAACAAGAACCTTTCCCAGCTTTGCAGGAAGAAGATGATGCACTAAGAACAACCTTCATTTGAACCTGGTCAAGCTTCTATTTTTACTTGGGATTTAAACAATGGCAAAAGAAAACAAAGGTCACTCTCCTCCACCTTCTTGGAGCAATGATTATGAGGTTGTTGCTGCTGGGGCCATTATTTCACCTACTGTTCTTCCTGTTTTTATTGTTTGTGTGTGTGCATTGCATATGTTTAAAACAATCTTTAGGGGGTATCAATTTTTCTTTTCCAAGCAAACATTTCCTATAGCTTTCTGGAAACGAAGAGAGAGGTTTGTTCCAAGGACTCGCCAGTCTTGAACAATGGAGCTTGAGATTTACTCTGACCCATACACGCTAGAGTATAATACCAGTAGCGGTATAACTATGCCAACATTTCTTCTTTCAGATCAGAGTCAGAATGTAACTCCCACCGTAATTAAACCACACAGATCCCAGCAAGAAAAGATGGGGAACCAAATGGCTTATTTCTTGGGCAGATTTTGTTCTTTAGCACTCCAGGAACTCTTGAAGGAGCATTACCTCTGTAATTACAATGAGCAGTTTTTCCAGGAGGACTGAGTGTTCTCTGAAAAACTTGCCTTTACACTGTAGCCAAGATACCCATTATGAGAAGATAATGAATAGAACAGGACATCAACATGATCAACACAAAAGCATAATTAAAGATATTGAAAAATGTGTGATAGGATTAAACCCCAGTAAGGAAATATAAGATAACATCTCCTGAAAACACCTATACTTATTATATATATGGAACATTCTAGAGAGTACATGTTCTACACAGAAAAAAAACCCCTGCCTACAGCAGTTAAATTAGACCAGGAGTCTCCAAACTTTTCACAGTTAGGGCCACATAATATATTTTTCATATTTTTGAGGGCCGAAGAAAGGCGCATGTATGCCTGCCTGCACTTCCACCCACCTATCTGCCCACCTACCCGCATGCATGCACTCCTGCCCTCCTGACCACCCACCCACCCACATTCCTGCCTGCGTGCGCACCTGCACACATGCACGGGCTGGATAAAAAGACAAGGTGGGCAAGATGTGGCCTGTGAGCTGTACGTCGGAGACCCCTGCATAACACAAACATGGGACTGTACAAGTGTTCTTTCCATTAGTATATGCAACACAACTCCTAAAATTTTAAAGGGTATAAAACAAAGACCAAGAAAATGTTCTGCAAAATGTTTATAGCACTGACGTATAGAAAATTTGGAGCCAATTTGTGATTGAAGTACAAATTTACTTGCAAAATAAATCCTGCTAAATCCAAGGGACTTATTTCCCCATGAACATGGGTAGATTTGGGTTGTATGTGTGTTTTTCTAATGTGGTTCTGAGAGCTATCAGTAAATCATCAAGGTATTGCAATACCTTATCCATATTTCCTGTTAATTAAAAACCTGGTAACGAAAGTTGATAACTGCCACTGTGGAAGCAAACAAGAATGATAAACACTCATTATAGCTAAAGCAATGTTGTCAAGGGACGGCTGCTTCTCTAAGCACTGCTGTGTTTAATTATGGGTCACTGTTAATTAATCTAGAAGTGCTTCTTCTAGCTGGTTTGCTGTCAAAAATAATTATATATTCTCAAAGAGGCAAAAAAAATTGGCTGTGTTTCAACAACACATTTCAAACATACAAGGCAAGCACAAAAAGGCCATGCTTTGAGCTGAAGCAGTCATTCATCCAAGAGAAGCACACAGAAATGGCTGCCAGGAAGCTCATTTGTCACTGTGGAGAATCCAGTAACAACTCTGCAATAACATATTCCTGAAGCAGTAGCATCCACACAAAAGTGCCTTTCCTATTTCTTTTTCAATTGGAGAAGCATTATGAGGTCATGTAGAGCAGTGGTCTCCAACCTTGAGCCTCCAGATTTTCTTGGACTACAACTCCCAGAAGCCCTCACCACCACCACTGTTGGCCAGTATTTCTGGGAGTTGAAGTCCAAGAACATCTGGAGGCCCAAGGTTGGGGAACACTGATGTAGAGGGTTGTTTTGTTCTCACCTGGAAATGTTGCCAGAAATTTTGGATCAGAGATGGAAAACAGGTGATCTTCCAGATGATGAGGGACTATCGGTCCCAGCATCCTTCACCTTTGGCAGCACTGGCTAAGGCTGATAAGAGCTGCAGTCCACCAACTTCTAATCTAATGCTCTAGTGAATAGAATCCATCTGTATGCCCCTACTAGTCTCCTCACTAATGTTCAGCAACCTTCTGTGACCTAAAAAAGAGAATCTGGGAAAAGGCACTGGGTTGGTTCCAGCTTTCTTTCACCAGCAGGAACATTTCCTGAGCAGAACTCTGTGCTCAGAACACTCTGACTACTGGGAAGCCAGGAAAGTCCTTCTTCGTGGCACCTGGCACCACTCTCCTCCTGTTCTAGAGAGCCCCCTGATGTGCAAGAGCTGCTGACTAACAAGAAAATTGAAGGGTTGGCAAAAAGTACATTTTGTTTGGTTCTAAAGACACAAGGAGCCATGCTGCAGAACAGAACACGATGAGCCCACCAGGATCAGCCCCAAGGTCTCTCTTATCTAGAATTCTTTTTGTACAGTAACCAGCCAGTTCTCCATGGCAGAACATGAGCACTATTGCCATCCTCCAACACAGGTTCCTCGACAATTAAAAGAGAAATACTGCCTCTGATACTGCAAGCAATACATAGCCATCCTGGCAGGAATGAGAGAGCAGCTGTTGCCTGTGTTTAGGCCACAGAGCTACTGATGGTTCTATAGTGAAAATCTGGGTTCTTCTTTTGAAAAGAGACGTAGAGAGAAACTTCTAGGCTTCTTCTGGTTGCTGGGCAACACTTTCTTTGTTATCCAGTTTGCACCTAGGGCTATTTAACTCTGCACCTTGGGGAATTCTGCTACTCTTCAAAGAGAGTTTCATACAGTACACAGTTCACTCTGCAGGAAGTGATGAAACTATGCTTGAGGCACACGATTGAACATGGTGATAAGGAAAGGAAGAAAGAGTTCCTGCTTCTTCAAATGTAGAAGAAATATCAACAGCTCCACCTTTTCCCGCCATTGTGCCTGCCAAAATTCTGCATTCTGTACCACTATCAAAAGCTCTAGGAGCCCAGTCCAACTTTTATAGTTGGTTATTTTCATAAGGAACAAAGTGGAAGGTGCAACAGCTCTGCAGCACAGACCTCAAAGCACTTCAAAGCTACAGACCATATCTCAAGGTGAGAACTTGGCAATACTGTTTATATCTGTAATTTTGAAGCTGCTGCATAAGCAGTGGGATATGGAGAGCGTACGACAAATCTTATTTGTTGGTGCTGTATTTTGCTGCCTCTTGGCACTAATGCACACATTGCTGTGCTGTTTTCCTATCCGTATAGACTTGAAAATTGACTAAAATACATTGAGAGTGACAGACTCCCTTAAAGCTGGCCAAGCCATGACTAACATTTCTCTATAAGGGAGAAGGTAGCCATCACCCTCCATTCATGTGATAAAGGAAGTGGCTACTTCATAGGTAACATTGCTTATTGGGACAACTCCAGAAGCTTCATACTTTGGATCAGGTACAGTCATTTAAGAGCTTTACTTCACCTCAGTGCACAATAATATGTGAAACAGTGGGGCCAAGGTGCAGAACAGATTCAGTTTGTCACCAGGAAAAGGCTTGTGTGTGCCAAGGCCAACCAAGGATAAATTGTATGTATGTATGTATGTATGTATGTATGTATGTATGTATGTATGTATGTATGTATGTATGTATGTATGTATGTATGTATGTATGTATGTATGTATTTATTTATTTATTTATTTATTTATTTATTTATTTGATTTTTACCCCGCCCCTCTAGACCATGTCTACTAAATGTTCGGATCTTCCAGATATTTGAATGCAATTAGCATCAGCCTTGCTGAACATAGTCAGTTCTGAAAGATGATTGAACTTGCCCACTACTGCATTGGACAGGGACAAATAGAACTTAAGAAAGTTAGTTTTAGGGATCAGAGCTCCCAGAATCCTCCAAACAGCAGGCCCCCAGCCACGCCGGCTGGGATTATGTGCATGACAGACCAAAGGAAGCAATGTCTCCAGGTTCTGGCAGAGCAGCTCCTTCAGGCCCTTGTTTGAGGCATCATAAAAAGGCAGCATATTCTTGATTATGGAATTTGCTCTGATATATATTGTTACTTCCGGAAAGAGCGGTACTTGCCAGATTTTCTGTCAAACCAACATGGTTTGTCTTGAGCGCTACATACCTTGATGCACTCTTTGCTTCAGGTAGTTGTGGGTCAGCCTTAGTCTGTTTTCTTGGAAGATTATGTTGGTCATCCTCAACAGCCCTGCTGTTGACTGCTTTAGTCCTGTTTTCTAACAATTGCATTCCTAACCTGATGAACGAGGAACTGAATCAGAGAAAGACTAATGTGTCATGAGATAAGCAATGGTTAAAGACAATTCATTATGATCATCTGGGCATCTAATGGCATTATTTATCATTTGTTCTGCTGCATATACATGCATATATGCAATATGTTTAGCCACATGGAGTACATGAAAATTATGTTCCCCTTAGCAGAGATTAAGTACTAGTCCTGCCCACATGTTCTTCCTGTGGGCAGAGCTTTGAAAGTGGTCATCTTGAGTGGTTATTTCTGGGACCTGTACTCTTAAAAAGTAACTTTCCCCAGCTCCATTTAGGGAGCAGTATTGCAAGGTAGTAAGGAGGGGCTCTTTAGCTGTGCCCCTCTCAGTCATCATCCATCACTCTTGTCACCTTCTGCATGTTGATGGTGAATGTCTACGGAACAGGACATTTTCTGTCACTTTACATTCCTTGCACAATTTAGATCGTAGATTGTAAATCACATCAGATGTTCTAATGTGAAGCAAAAAGGGTCTCCCCCAACAATACGTGGTCCCTATAATCAGGACAGAGCTAGCATGATTGTAGTGCCCACAACAAGAATCCCTTGATGCGAATGCACTGCCCCAAAAAGGATGTTTAGAAACAAACATGTAGAAATCTTCCGTGCAGAATCTCATAATCAACTGGAGATAGCCATCCCAGGTGAAGCAAAGTGCTTACCCTTTTCCAGGCTGTTGTACTGTTAATAATTATGTGACAGACAAGAATTTAGCAAGGGATACTTTCGCTACCACTGTATCATGAGTGTTAACGAAACAGAACCCATTACAGTTAAAACAGCAGATCCAGCATGTTGCTCAAAGAAGCATGATTGCCAAGAGAACAGCTGCTTTATTGTTCATGATTTTCAAAGACGACTGTTGAGAAATTTCTTACTGCTGGATATTAGCGCAGTGCCCGGGTCCACTGATCCAATTTGAAGACCAATTCAGACCTCTAGTATATATCCGACCACGGTCAAGAGTGATTCGTGTTCCATTCAGTTTGATTGGTGCTCCAGGTCTGAGCTGATTTGTAAGTCTCCTATTGACTTGCATTGGCAGATTTACTCTCTTTGGAGAGCCAAAATGGCTGTGACTTTTTTATTTTGAATTCTTTCCTATCATATAATTATTAACAGTTTACATGAAATGTGGAGACATGATAGATTCTAAAAGGGAAGTAAATCTGCCACACCTCATACACTTCATGTACCTTTAAAGTTTCATGTACTTACCTTTCAGGCACCTTTAAAGTTTGTGTAGAGTGTGTTTCCCCAAAAACTAAAAATAAAATTTAAAAAGATGAAGGAATTGGCGGCCCATCTGATTCAAGTTTTGCCCTGGACCCAAATCAGTTAATAAATTTCCTTCACTTTGCCCTGGAATAGAATCTGGCCATTCCGTTTCAATCCAGACATCACAGAAATTTGTCCAAACAATGGCACTTCAAGTGACTACACTGGCAAGCTGAATTGGAGCAATTTGGTTGCAGTTTGATTTGCAGCCTATGTTCCATTTCAATGCATGGTTAGCGATCACACAAAGGCTGCAGATGGATTCAGAACCAGTGTCCACACACAGATACAGTGCGATCGGCATTTCAGCCCACAGTCCCCCTTCCTTCCTTTGTTCCTCTGTCCTTGCATCTGCCAATCTTTTTCATGGTTTTCTGTTAAATTTAAAAGTGTTCACAGAGTTAGGGAAGAGGTAGCAACTTTCCAAAGTTCTTCATAACATACACAAAAAAACACTACAGAAATATATGTAGTCTTCTGTATTTCACTGGGATTCTTTCTATTTTGTAGTCCGCCCCCCCCCCCCGTGCAGTGATGATCTTTAATGTTTAATGTAGTGATGTTTTAATGGTTTAAATGTTTTTAATGTTTTATTTTGCTGTTTTTTAATGCTTTGAGTTTGCCGCTTATTTGTATTTTATTGTTTCTAATTTTTTTTGTTCTGTTAAATTGTATTTCGTATTTATAAGTTGTAAACTGCCCAGAGTGGCCTCAGTCAAATGGGCAGTATAAAAATGAAACAAACAAACAAACAAACAAACAATCAAACAACAACAACAGTAATGATCTAGTGCACTGGTTCTTAACCTTGGGTTACTCAGGAGTTTTGGACTGCAACTCCCAGAAGTCTTCAGCACCAGCTGTCCTGACTGGGGTTTCTAGGAGTTGCAGTTCAAAAGCATCCGAGTAATAAAGGTTAAGAACCACTGATCTAGTGCTAAACTAGGGTATCAATGTATCAATGCAATATCTCAGTGCCAGACTCATTTATTCAAAAGATAATACAATTGAGGATACTTGGGGGCAGATTGCAGGGAAGGCTGTGGGCCCAACTGCTTAGATCACACCACCACCACCCATTAGCATGATCACATGGGGGAAAGTCCATTCGAAGCATTTTACCTTGAAAAAAGCAGAAGCCTCCAGCGGTTGTGAAGAAACACTTGAAAAAACACAGAAACCCCCAGAGGGTGCAAAAATGGCTAGACAGGTGTGAATTGGGCTTTGTGTCATGTCATGTTCTCAATTGCCAAAAGTGAATTCATCCATTTTATAACTGGAGCAAACCCTGTGGTATTTGACCGCGTCGCCCCAGCCTCAGTTTGGAATCTGGAATTTAATCTTAGAATAATCTTAGAACCCACAGAGCTGGAAGGGATCTTATGGATCATGGAGTCCAGTATCTGTCAAGGAGGCACATTAATCCAAAACTAGTTCATAGCACAATTTAGCTCCAGTTCTAAAAACATTTACCAGTCTTTAAAGGCAGGGGTTTAGAATTGAGGCGTGAGAGGTTCTTTCTTGCTCATTTACATTTTCATTGTTATACCTGTGCATGCCTCTCTCTCTCTCTCTCTCTCTCTGACAAAATGGTATCATTTTAAGAGGTGTTTATGTATATAAGGTAACTAATGAAGCAGAAGCTGTTTCTGAGAATATTCTAGGATGTTTAAGCTGCTGTTTATTTGTCTCGAGCAAGCAGTAGAAGAGATATTTTATTAGCTTTTATTGAGTTCTTATGACATTGCTGAAGAGCTCTGTTAATTTGCACTCATAAAAACAACAAAGAATAAATGCAAAATGTTCTGCATTGCCAGAGCAACATTCACAATGTGCTCTCCACTCTCCATAGGTCAATGATAATAAAAGACGGTTGAACCTGTACTTACTTACTCACTTACCTGACAATGTTGAGTCCCACTGAACTTGACACAGAGTACAAATGTATAGAATTACCCTGCTTTTAAAAACCCCATAGTTACCCTATAGTTATTCTGTAGCAAATGAAAGCCTTCATTTCCACTAAAATCTTGTGCATGTTAATTCAGAAGCAAACCACATGCTGTTCAGTGGAGATTATTCCCAGAAAAGTCTGTGTGGCTGGAATCCTCCACTCAGAGGGAGGCCAAGAAAAGGAGAACAACGGTGGCATCTGCTCACTTCCATACCGTGGCTATTTCTCATGCTATCAATTTGTATAGTGCCTGTTGCCAAGGGTCCTGGATTACAGGGATGGCAGGCAGCAATTCCAAAAGACGCGGCTGTGGTGGTGATTCATTGCCTGACAGTGAGTGGTTGGTGGAAAGGGTACCTCTGCCACCATCCCTAGCTCTCCACCACTTGATGCAGTTAGCTCATCCCAGCTCATGGTTGGCCAGGCCTTGTTATAATCAGTTCGTTGGAAGTAAGTTCTGTGTATGTACATGTCTGTGCCTGTGTGCATCTGTTCAGTGGGAGATCCTTTTGCATATAAATCAGTGTACGAGTGTGCTGTCAGTCATTTGCTCCCTTTCTTAGGACCATCTCTAACATCCACTTCAGAAAGTTCCATATCAGTATCCCTGCCAAGACAAGGGGCCTATGTGCCTTGCCCATGGCAGTAGGCAGCTGTTCAGGAACTGCACCCAGACTTTTGCCTACAGAGGGAGCTAGACTCTAAACTGATTTACCCTGCAGCTTCTATAAACTCCATTTTGTTAATCTGTTTGATTGCAAGGTCAATGGCTGTTACATGTAGCCACATTTTGGGACTTTTCGTTTCTTCCTCAGTCCCTCCAAATTTTATACCTCCTAGGAAGAATGAAATGTTATGCCCTCTAAACTTTAAGAAGTGAGGCATTTAGGGAGTGGTTTTTACCAGTTTCACACCCCTCAGTTAGTTTCCATGGCAGCGTCAGGGAACTGAACTCAGGTCTCCCGAGTCTTAGGCCATTACTCTGTCCACTGCACCACACTAGGTACCCCAATAGAGGTATTAAAGGTAAAGGTAAAGGTTCCCCTTGACAATTTTTTTTGTCCAGTCGTGTTCGACTCTAGGGGGCAGTGCTCATCCCCATTTCCAAGCCAGCGTTTTGTCCGAGGACAATCTTCCGTGGTCACATGGCCAGTGCGACTTAGACATGGAACACTGTTACCTTCCCACCGAGGTGGTCCCTATTTATCTACAGTACTTGCATTTGCATGCTTTCGAACTGCTAGGTTGGCGGGAGCTGGGAAAAGCGACAGGCGCTCACTCTGTCATGTGGATTTGATCTTACAACTGCTGGTCTTCTGACCCTGCAGCACACAAAGGCTTCTGCAGTTTAGCCCACAGCGCCACCACATATTACTTGACCCTAATTTTTGTTTTTATCCTCCCCCATGCTACTGACCCTTCCTCATCCATGCATGCTGGTTCTGGTCTTTACTGGGACTTCTTTAGAGCTATAGAAAAGAAGAAGAGATAATCTTTACTGGCAGGCTATGTGTTCATTATAGTCCGAGACAATTAATTCCACAAGCATCATCCCTGCTTTCTGGCGGTAAAATTGCTGCCATGGTGCATTAAATTTAACAATTTGTTGCCCTAAACCTAGTTAGGCAGAAGCAGCCTCTCACTTTGCCTGTGAGATTAGGACTGCCCTAATCAAATTGCCAAGATCAAAGTTTCACTGTCCATTTGCTTTGGATGTTCCTCCAACTCATCTCATTCTCCTGTGTCTTGCTGAGCAAGTCCCTGAGAGTTGTTAAGACATAGGACTGCCCATGAGAGATCAGTCTTGGCATCGTGTCTTCTGTTGATCACTGGGATGCTATTTAATGCTGGTGCTGTGAGCCTTGATTTCTCCCTGCACTAGCTCTCTCTTGGTCTGATCTCTTAACAAGCCACAAAAGAATCTAGAGTTTGGCCTTAGCTCCCCTAACAAAAACTAGGAGGCAAAACCACACACACCCTCCTTCATTGTCACACCCTCCTTCATTGTTCCTTGGTGCAGTACAAGATGTGATTTCTTCCCATTTAAAGTCACAAACCTATTATATTCATACATTTGACAATATTACACTAAGCAAACTTTTTGCAAAAAAAGTTTCATTGTCATTTTTGCCATATAGGCAGCAGGCAACTAACAGTTTCTATCTAGAATTCTCCATGTCAAATAGAATCTGATTTCTTTCTTTTTTTTTTTAAATTTAGCTTGCAAAATTAGGCTTTTTACACCAGCTTCTATATCTCTGTAGAGTATAGTCATCCACCCACTCCTGTTGTGTTTGATGGTGTCTGTGAAATGAGATCCTGTAAACCTTTAGATGATGTTGTTGTCACAATTAAACTTCATTACTGCCTCTCTCTTTTTGAGATGACATTTGCGTAAAGCAAATTGCTGTTTAGTTCTCCACATCTCTAATATTAATTAATTTTATTTTGTCTATGATCTTAGTGTGGGTGTGTTATTCATGCTCATGGGACCAGTGAAATGATGGCAGAGAGATATTTATATCGTAAATCCTATTAACGTTCTTCCGAACGTTCTTCCACATATTAAAGGCTGGGACGCTAATAAAGATTTGGAAAATCAATGCAGGTTGAGTGAATATGTACCAAATCACATCTGCTGGAACATATTTTTCTAATTTTCTTGAATGACAGGTCCATCATGACTGGTCTCTAAACATTTGTGTTGATCATCTCTTTTGCACATTGAAGAATGTTTGTTTATTTCACAGGTTGGGAAAAACCCTGTTCTACTCTATGTTCTCTGACTCCCCCTCTCCTATTTTATAGGTTCTATTTTTATTTTATTTTTTTTCTGACTTTATTCCAGTCTTTCACCCATTTTTTATTCTTTTGCATCCATTCTCCAGTATGGCCCCCACATGTTATTCATTTTGGTGCTGTGGTGAACTTTTACTATAATTCTCCCAGTCTTTTTTTGAAAAAACAAAACAAATCAAATAGCTTTTTCGGGGCTTTTGAAGCCTTAGAAGTCTTCAAGCATTTTTCAGAAGCTGTAGTTTTGACATTTTATGAATCCGATGGTATTGATTGAACAGCCTGACTCATAACTCTTTTATTACCCCATGCTTACTTTTTTTATTTGTATAATTTATTTTAATTTAGATTTTTTTAAAAAAATCTGTTTTAAATTTTTATTAAAGAAAATAGAAAATACATAAAATGCAAAAATTAAAATAAAAAACCCTTAATAAATGCATACACAAAACGATTTAAACTAATCAATTGCATATTAGTGCCTGCCTCCACTAGGACCATTTGAAGACATGTTGCATCTATTTCAATTATGGTGTCTCTTTCCCTTTCCAAAATTGCATTGATTCTTTTGATGGTTTACTACCCTTCCCTTTAATTAATATGTAATCAATGAAAACTCTCTATATATCTCCAAGATATCCTTATTTGTCAAACCATTTTAACCTTAATACCACAAGTTCACTTATAAGCAATAGCTATATTTCATACTTCTTTATCCCAGTCATTTAATTGGAATTTGTTCTTTAATTTCCAATTTTTGCTATAATTAATCTTGCTGCAGATACTAAATTTGCTATCAATTCTTTTTCTCTCCAGTTCTATTGTGCCTTATCAAATATTGATAACAATGCGATTCTAGGGCGTAATTCTAAATTTAATTTCAATATTTCATTAATTTCTTTAAAAATCAACCTCCAACATTTCATTATATTATTTTGACACTGCATATGGAAATAAATATCTACATGATGATCATGTCTCCACCATAGATTCAAAAATTTGCTATGTGTGCAATTCAGTTTTGCCAGTGCTAAAAACCATTTCCAAACTAATCTATGATAATTTTCTTTTATTCTTACAGACATACATTTTATTATTCTTTTATCTCAATTTTTTGCATACTTCAGTATTTCTTTCCCTCCCTAAAGCCAATTCCCATGATGCCTTTAATTTGGATTTTAGCCATATTGTCCCTTGAAAGAAAGGAGCTGCGTATTCAACATAGCTAAATTAATAATTAATATTAAGCAACAGTATTTTGTGCAAAAAGTTATATTTTAACAATTTTATTTTAAGCTGTTTACAGAATATTTCAGCTGGTATAACAAAAGCAAAGCAAAATAAAAACAAAGTTTTACAGCACCTTGACGAGTACCAGGTTTACGCTGGTGTGAGCTTTCAGGAATTGCAACCTCTTCAGGCACAAATAAGAAACAAAGAGAAAAATACATTTTAAAAACACACCATTGAATTAGTCTACTCACTCATTCTCTGACTTATCGGTTCAATAGGCTGAGCAGATGCTACTAGAATGGAATACCTTTTTCATTCCCTTTAGCCTCTAAACTTTAGCGGCTTTAAGAACACCTTTGTACATTTGAACAAGCATCAGGGAAGAGAGCTGCATCCATGCTAAAATACAAACAATAAATAGAAATAAATATCTTAATGGCTGTATCTGAAATAAAAGGAACTTGGATTATATTTGCTACACCTCATTGTTCTAGAAGGAGGTAAGACAAGCCTGCTTCTCATGGTATAATTATGTCACCACTGAGCCAAGTATAAGATCTGCCAGACCATTGTCTTACTCAAATCCTCTTTCTCTGCTGAGCATTATCTTCCTTGATACTGTGTAGAAAAAGCACTGCTTGGAAAGGAGAAACGACAGAGTCGGATTTGACTGAAGTGCATTTGTGAAGCAGCTACAAATGAATTCAGTGCACAACACAAGCTGAGCAAATTGATGGTCAGAAATACAAGTGTGGTGGTATCTGGTGAAAATTGGTGAGAACAATATTGCCGATGGCTGAAGCAGCTATAAGGGTATGTTGCCACCTTGGAGGCGTGTATTCTCATAGAGTCCTTGCAGATAAGCACACAGAACTTTGTAGTGATGATTCAAGGAGCAAATTGCCTGAGACCTAAAAGCTTTTGCGTTCCCAGTACAATTGCAATGATGAGGAAAAGCATTACTTGCCTGTCCTCCATTCTACATATAGTGATTGCTATACAGTATCTTACTTGAACACTGATGATGACAGGGCAGTGATTGCTCCTCGAGGCATCACCCCAGAGGACAGCAAAGTAGCTTAGGAGGTGAAGGGCAGGCTGAGAAGCATCTCTAACTCTGTCTTCTTAAAACCTCAGTTCACTCCCCCAGTATTTAACATGTAAGGTATTTACCTTACTTCACACAGTGGTAGGGCCAGCCCTGAGCTAGGGACTCAAATTAGGCTGCAAAGAATGTTGGCTTTTTCCCAAATTGTGAAACTAGTTTCTCTTTATTCTATCTTCTCTCCTTCCAGAGCTCTCGGATATAAGGAAGAAGCACTAGGTATTAGGCACTGATTGACCATAAGATGCGAAGGAAGGAAGGAAGGAAGGAAGGAAGGAAGGAAGGAAGGAAGGAAGGAAGGACTACTTATAGCCTTGCCAACTAACCAGAGGAAAAGTACTAGCCTGAGATTTGGCTAACTCCCATAACAGAGGTTTGGTAGGCAATTTTTTTATGTGTAGCTGGGAATTAAACTCTCAGAGATATTGCTACAAAGAGTAATTCAAAGTTTGACCAATTAAACTGGGCTTAATTTTTAACCTGTGTTTTACAATAGAGCTACCCAGAACCTGTGTTGAATATCTGGACTCAACATAGCTTTCAGACAGCATCAAAGCATCTTTGTACTGTCTGAAGGAAGGACGTTCTGAATCACCAGTCATTATGACACAAAATGTGGAGGACTGAAACTGTGATGAAGAGGACTGGGACACAATCTAAGTCTTGCACCCACTTCCCCATGCCACCTGGAAGAAAAGGAGTTCTTCATGTGTTCAGTGTGAAGGTCTGTAAAGGTGCTTGTAGCTTGTAAGTGTGTTTGGCTGAACCTATCACAACTGCCTTATCAGTGCTGTTGACCATAGGAGCACTGTAAGTAAATGTGCTTAGAAGTGCACCTGCAGACCCATCCATTGAACACTCTGCTTTATTTTTGGGTGGTGACATGGGGGTAGGGTTTCTACATGTCTCCACATCCCTACCACCAATTTAGCTCTTCATGCTTTTAGGTGTAATGGCTAAATAGGACTTCTATCTATCTAGCCACCGATCAATTTATTTATTGTTTTGTACATTTAACCATCCAGGGAGTCTGTGGGGTAGAAGAAGAAGAGTAATAGCCTTCATGGAATGTTAAATGCATTTATTGCATTAATATACAAAGCCATATTGTGCTATACTGGTATATGCTACATGCATAAATTACACTCACACACTAATATGCAGTTTCTCCCACCCTCAGATTTCCTGTGGTTGCCCAATGATACAACTAGTACAATTTAAATGGATGGTTGATGTGAGAAATAAGAAAAATCACTTTTTTGAATTAAAAATATTTAGAATTCTCACTGGCTGGGGAATTCTGGGAATCCTAGTAAAAGAAATGTGACTCTTGTGGTTGATATGATCTAGAAAATTTGATCGATCCCAGCTATATATCCTGGCATTTGCTGAAAAGTGCTTCCAATTTTTATTGTCCTGATAAGGTACCCAAAAACAGAGTGGATTTGCTGATACCAGAAAAGTTTAGTGGGAATCCACAAACCCTGACTTCCAAAGCTTTCCTTCAGCATAACTCTTCCCTTTCTTAAACAAAGAGGGAGAGAGAGAGAGAGAGAGAATGCATTTTCAGTGTAAGTTCCACGGGACCCTTTCCTTTCACTGTCTCGGACACCTCTTGGACTTTCCTCTTTCACAGGGCCAAACAGCTACACAAACTGGAGTCTTTGTTCTGTCTTCCAGCTTCTCAACCTCAGGTCAGTCACGACTGGACACTGCTCTTTGGCACCATCTACTGACCACTGTGAAGCAGTGTGGAATTATATTCCAGTAAGAGTCTAGAATAATTCAGATATCTGTGCTGCTTCTTGCCCATTCTTTCTATTTGATCAGTAAGAAACACCATTTTGCACAATGGAACTTATGGGCCAGAAATCCTACTGGTGTTTGCATAACATGTTATGGCTATTTGTCAAGGTGCCAGGACACACCTCATCGAAACTCCAACGGTGTGCTGCTTTGGACTCCTGCATGCTTGGTATTCTAGCTGTTGCAGTCTGAAACCCCCCCAATGTGCACACCTCTAATTAGGCACATTACTAAGATGCACCTCATAAGCCACGGCAAGTTACACAAACCTAATGCAAACAATAATAGGATTCTGGTCGCAACCAATTATTATTGTAAAAACCACACACATCAACAAGGTCTAATATGTTGTTGTAAGCCGCCTAGAGTGGTCTTAATTGATTAGATAGGCGGGATATTAAATAAATAAATAAATAAATAAATAAATATCTTAGAAATTTTCCTCAGTATAAATATTTATAGAGCCAGTTCCTATCGACATGAGAATAAGGGTCCATATCAGTACTAGTGATATCAGTACTTTATCACACACACACACACACACACACACACACACACGTGTGTGTGTGTGTGTGTGTGTGTGTGTGTGTGTGTGTGTGATGATAAAGTACCGATATCACTAGTATATAGTGATATGATATCACTATATATATACAAGTCATGCCATCCTGGTAATAATCTCGTTTGGAATTTAATTGTTATAATTGTATTCTTTTTTATTTTATACATGTTATATTGATGTGTCTTTATCGATGTAAGCCGCCCCGAGTAGACATAGTCTAGAGGGGTGGGGTAAAAATCAAATAAATAAATAAATAAATAAATAAATAAATAAATAAATAAATAAATAAATAAATAAATAAATAAATAAATAAATAAATAAATAAATAAATAATCTGTTTCATGCATATAGATATGGCATATGGTTTGCTGATGGCATGTTTTGGATCAGAAGAAAAGACCTCACCTGTATGTGTCTCTACTTAGAATAACCTATCCTTCCCTTTCAAGAGCTGTTGCTCACATTTCTTGACCAATGATAGGACATGCATTCTTTTTGGTATGCTCATTGCTTAGACTGTTTAGCCAGGAGACAGCAGCCTCCAGCAGCCTCAGCTTCCAACTGCCATGGTGGCTGCAGATTTGGAGGGACAATGAGAGAGAAAGTTGGGGAAGAATGAGAGAAAGGAAACTGGGAGGGGGGAAGGGAGAAAAACAGAATGGTACTGAGAGAGGGAGAGAAGAGTGGTGGTAAAAAAAAATTAACTTCAGTTCCCCTGAGCCTCTGCAGAATACCAGGGGAAGCTCTTCATTGACAGCTGATTGGGCTACAAGGGGTTGTTTGCAGTTCAAATGGGAGGAGCAAGCTGGAAATCTAACACTAGGTTTTCTTACATAGGGTTGCTAGATCAGCAGCATCCTCTTCTTTAACATTTCAGGGTCGCAGTTTGATCCCAGTCCCTATGATGTCACTGGGGGAGGCTCTTGTGGTGACACACAGGCAGGGCTTGGGAGAACACCCAAAACTACTTTTGGGCCAACTAATCATGGAAATGGATGCAACAGACAACCCACAATTTGCCTAGAATCCCCCAAGCAGAGGGGGAAAGAGAAATCAGAAGGCAAAAGAGATGCTTCTCTATCTTCATTTTCTGCTCCACTCCACAAGTTTTGGCTGGAAAAGAATGTCCCCCGATCCCACTGCTTCCTGGAAGTCGCAATAGTGCTGCATGGGAAGGATAGTCTCGCTACCCATTAGATTCAATAAGGGGAGCCTCTTCCTGAACTATCCTCTCCCAGTCCCATAATTCACCTAGAATTCCACAGGCAGAATTCTGGGACTGGAAATCCTAGAAATATGAAAGCCCCATCCTTCATAACTCAGGAGGCTTGGGGGTCCCTATCAAGCCTCCTGCTCTGACTTGGTGGTCAAGCTGCCTCAATCCACAAGTGCCAGCTCTCGTAGCCCACAAGCTCTGTTTCTGTAGGAGTAGTCATTTCTTCATCCCCCTCAGGTTTGGACACCTTAAACTTTTCTTCATTAGAGGAATCCTCTGGCAAGAACATAACACTTTCCCCCTGCCGTAGGCAGTAAATTATTTTGGTACAGTCCTGATGTGACAGGCTTTGGTACGGCACTCACCCAAAACAAGCACTACACAATTACTATGGGGTAAAGTGATTTTAGACTCTGGTATGAACTGACTGACATCTCCTTCTTTTTAGACACTGAAGTATATTACTTAATTTACCTTTAAATGAGTTTGTGCTAAGAGAGGCTCAGGATATCTGCCCCAAAGTCTTGCCTTGACCGCATCACTGCTGGTAACACACCGTCTTAAGCCCCTGCTTTCTGTTCTCTTCAGTAAATTAAGTTTGTTTTCACTGCCAATTGATAATCTCATTTGTCAGAATAATCTGTTCAAAGTGTGGATTAGTGGATTTGTAACATCTGTTTCTGTGAACAGAGGAAAAGGTTCCTTGAGGCTTTCATTCACAAAGAATCACAAATGTCAGCTTAAAATCGTAAGATCCAGGTTGGCAGAGTAGAATAGCATCAGACAGCATGAGAATGATTTACAGCTGGTCATTGCTACCCATCACAAGAAATAAAGCCACCATCAATGAGAAGTGTTACTAAGAATTGGAAGGCAGGTGCCAATGATACAAGAAACCATTCTGTCTATTTCCTTTTAGTATTTTTCGCAGGACTTATGGGATCCCATCACTACTGTCGCTAATCACATTTCCCTAATACATCACTTAGGCATGGTAGACAACTCCAGAGACCTCTTGTTGTACATCAATACCGCGTCTTGCTTTAATCGTTCCTAAAATATTAATGCAACGCTTCATTTGTCTCAAATGCTTTTTTTCCTCATAGAGCTTTTCTAAAACAGAAATGGAAATAGAATAACATTTTTTATCTTCTTATCTGTATCTCCTCTCTAAAGATCCATGCATGTGGATTTATTATTCTGTTCAGCATTTTCAAAGGTCCAAATGATACCTATCCAAGAAAGAGAAATCATATTTTGATCATGCAGAGTTCTCTCAGAAACTTTAGAGCATCACTACAAAGTAGACAGAAATGTTTTTGAAGGCAGGACGGTACCCTTCATGCATCTGGGCTGGCCCATTCATTAGGATAAGGGAGGCAGTCACTCCATGGAAGAGATGGTGGAAGAAGATATTTGAAAAGTTACTTTTCAGCCAGTGGCTATGCTGAGACAGAGTGAGCTGTCTCTGAATTATGAATTTAACCCTCTGCATGTCAGAATAGTTAGATGGATGAAAACAAATTTTAAAAAAAGTTTTTAAAAAAGAAAGAAACATGGTGCACCTTAAAGACTAACTTTTATAATTTTTAATGTGAGCTTTTGTGAACAAGTCCACTTCATCAGACATAGGAATAGTTAGAGTAACCCTTCATCCCTAGAAAGAAATCACACCTCTGCTTTTTATCCTAAGAAAGTTAGTATTGATTTTAAAAAATGCATTGCCATATGAAAGATGATAGGAATCCTTGTTCTAGCCAACTAGAGTGGAGATGCAGGGAGCCATGGAGTGAAAGCATTAAAAAAAGGATAGCTAAATGCCACACAGCCGGCCTGCCCTAATCCCTTGGTTTTAGCTAATCTCCTGCCTCTGAGTGCCTAACCGAGTGTTGTACCATAGCCACGGTTTATGTGCCAGTTCGGATTTTAAACATGGAATGGGAAGGGTACTGTAACGTTCTTTTCCTCACATAATACGATGACTATCCAGCTGTGGTGCACATCGAAATTTCTGATCCTAGATTAAAGCTATGGGTGAAAGAGACATGGTTGTCTAAATTTAAAGACTGCTGTAGTTAATTACTATTTAACACTTTGAAATGAGAGACTGAGAGGTTTGTTTTGTTTGTTTTTAACTGTTATTGAGTTGCATAGAGACCCACAGTGGACCTGATGGAACAGGAAGGGGGGAGGGCGTTGGAGGGGGCAGCCATTGAGGTGGTGCTGGGTAGGGGAAGGAATGGCGGTGGGGGTAGAACATGCCCACGTAGGAGAAGAGAGGTTAGATATCTTACATCTATCCCCTCTTCTAGTCCTACCTCCAACCAGATGGTATCAGGCGACCATATCAGCAAACCCTCGAGCCACGCGGTGCTGTTGATGAACGCCAGGTCAGTACAAAATAAGACTGTCCTTATCCATGATGTAATTCTGGATGAGGGTGCTGACCTGGCGTGCATCACTGAGACCTGGGTGGGAGAGGAAGGTGGTGTCCCCCTCTCCCAGCTGTGTCCTCCTGGGTACTCAGTCCAGCACCAGTGTCGCTCGGAGGGTCGGGGAGGGGGAGTTGCTATAGTCTATAGGAGCTCTATCTCCTTGACCAGGCTTCCTATCCCCTTGAGAGGAGGTCTTGAGGGCCTGTATTGTGTGTTGGGCTTACGAGACAGATTAGGGATTCTGTTGGTGTACCGCCCACCCTGCTGCATACCAACAGTCTCCCTACCTGAGCTGACGGAGGTCGTTTTGGACCTGGTGTTGAGGACTCCCAGGCTGTTGGTGCTGGGAGACTTCAACATGCATGCCGAGGCTGCCTTGACTGGGGCGGCTCAGGACTTCATGGCCGCCATGACAACCATGGGGCTGTCTCAATGTGTCATCGGCCCGACACATGAGAAGGGCCATACCTTGGACCTGGTTTTCTCAACGGGACTGGAAGGTGGTGGTTTGGATGTGGAGGGGCTGGTTGTGACCCCATTGTCATGGTCAGACCACTTCCTGGTCAAGTTCAGTCTATTAGCTTCTTCTTCCCTCTGCAAGGGTGGGGGATCGATTAAGATGATCCGCCCCCGGAGACTAATGGATCCGGATGGTTTCCTGAATGCTCTGGGGGATTATCCGTCTGATATGGTTGGCGCTCCTGTCAAAGCTCAGGTCACCCTATGGAATAGGGAGATGACCCGGGCGGTTGACACGATTGCGCCTAAGCGCCCTCTCCCTGCTCGCCGAGCCCAGACAGCTCCTTGGTATACTTCTGAACTGCGGGCGATGAAGCGAGAGGGGAGACGGCTGGAGCGCAGGTGGAGGAAGTCCCACTGGGAATCCGATCGAACACGACTTAGAGCCCATTATCGGGCCTATTTCGTGGCAATACGGCTGGCGAAACGGCAATATTTCTCCAGCCGCATTGCTTCCTCAGAATGTCGTCCAGCAGAGCTGTTTCGGGTGGTCCGGGATCTTCTTCAACTGGGAAATCTGGTAGAGGTCCCGGACTGCTCATCAGCTCGCTGTGACGAGTTTGCTATTCATTTTGAGGAAAAAATCGCTCAGATTCGCAGTGGGCTGGACTCCACTGTTACTGCAAAATCGGAAGATGTGTCCAGTGTGCCGTGCTTAGGTCAAACTTTAATGGATGAGTTTCAATTGTTGAGACCCGAGGATGTGGACAAGGTGCTTGGATCTGTCCGTTCTACCACCACGCTGCTCGACCCTTGCCCATCTTGGCTAATCGGAAGTTCTGCCAGGGGGGTTCGCACCTGGGTCCAGGAGGCTGTGAACGCCTCTTTGAGAGAGGGTGTGGTCCCTACCGCCTTGAAAGAGGCGGTAATTCGACCACTCCTTAAAAAGCCTAACCTGGACCCAAGGCTGGTGGTTAACTACCGACCAGTGGCGAACCTCCCTTATTTGGGCAAGGTGTTGGAGCGGGTTGTGGCCGGGCAACTCCAGGCGCTGCTGGATGAAACGGATTTTCTGGATCCATTTCAATCAGGTTTCAGGCCGGGTTTTGGTACAGAGACTGCCTTGGTCGTCCTGTACGATGACCTTTGCCGGGAGAGAGACAGGGGGAGTGTGACCCTGTTGATACTCCTGGACCTCTCAGCGGCTTTCGACACCATCGACCATGGTGTCCTTCTGGATAGGCTGGCTGGGTTAGGAGTTGGGGGCACTGTTTTACGGTGGTTCCGCTCCTTCCTAGCTGACCGTGTCCAGAGGGTGGTGCTGGGGGACAGTTGCTCTGCCCCATGGCATTTATGTCATGGGGTTCCTCAGGGCTCGATACTGTCCCCCATGCTGTTTAACATCTACATGAAACCGCTGGGAGAGGTCATCAGGAGGTTTGGGCTGAGGAGTCAGCAATATGCTGACGACACTCAGCTCTACCTCTCGTTTTCCACCAATCCAGGTGAGGCGGTTTCTGTGCTGAACTCGTGTCTGGACCTGATAATGGACTGGATGAGGGTTAATAAATTGAAACTCAATCCAGACAAGACGGAAGTGCTGTTAGTGGGTGCTTCGCCGGACAGGTTGGAGGGCCATTTCCCTGCCCTGAATGGGGTTACACTCCCCCTAAGGGACAGGGTCCGCAGCCTGGGGGTGCTCCTGGACCCCAGTCTAACTTTGGAAGCCCAGGTGGACTCGGTGGCCAGAGGCGCCTTCCTTCAGCTGCGGAAGTTATACCAGCTGCGGCCCTACCTGGACGAGCGGAGTCTCATGACAGTTACACACGCACTGGTAACATCTCGTATAGATTATTGCAATGCGCTCTACGTGGGGCTGCCTTTGAAGACGGTCCGGCGACTGCAACTGGTCCAGAATCGAGCTGCGCGGCTGGTGAGTGGTGGAGCCGCTAGAGATCACATCAAGCCGATTCTGTTCAATTTACATTGGTTACCAGTTGCTGCCCAAGCCCAATTCAAAGTGCTTGTTTTGACATATAAAGCCCTAAACGGCTTGGGCCCTGGATACTTGAAGGACCGCCTCCTTCCATATGAGCCTACCAGGCTGTTAAGATCTTGCCAGGGGGCCCTTTTGAAAGAGCCATCCCTCAAGGAGGTAAGAGGGATGGCTTGTAGACAAAGGGCCTTCTCGGCAGCTGCCCCTAGACTATGGAACGCTCTCCCAACTGAAATTCGTCTGGCGCCGACGTTGATGACATTTCGGCGCCAGGTCAAAACCTTCCTGTTCCAGAAGGCTTTTAATTGAAATAACAACTGTGGGTCCTGATGATGGAAATTCTAATTGTATTTTAATTGTATTTTAATTGTATTTTAATCATTTTATTGTATTGAATTTTAATTATTGTAAGCCGCCCAGAGACCTCTGGGTAGAGTGGGCGGCATATAAATTAAATAAATAAATAAATAAATAAATAAAGATATTTCAGTCTGGGATCCAAATTTTATAGCTGCTCTCTCTCTCTTTTTAAAATGTCTTCTTTAACTTCTCTGGCCTCCCAATATTCTACTTAATTTTTCTTTGCCTTATATATTTCCTGAGATGTAAATTTCTGTTTGGGGAAGATTCTAAGTAGCTTGAGTTAAAATGCCTAAGCAGCAAAGGAAGAATTGTAAACAGCATTTATTACAGAAAACAGTCCATGATCACTGGATCTTTAGAAAGAAACAAAGCAATCTAATCCTCTATCTTAACATGGATGCTAAACTATGTCAATGATGTTAATTAGCCAAATCATTTTTAAATATTAAAGTGAAGTCTATCCTAGCTGTCGGAGACTTGTCATTTTCCTTTTTTTTATTATCATAATTTATCATAATTCCATAAATTACAAAATGTAATTAATCTGGATGGATAGATTTAGCCTGTAGTATTGGGAATAATACTAGAGACCAAATTGTTAACATATGCAGGATTACGGAGAAAGCCAGAGAGTTCCAGAAAAACATCTACTTCTGCTTCATTGACTATGCAAAAGCCTTTGACTGTGTGGACCACAGCAAACTATGGCAAGTCCTTGAAGAAATGGGAGTGCCTGATCACCTTATCCTGAGAAATCTATATGTGGGACAGAAAGCAACAGTTAGAAGTGGATATGGAACAACTGATTGGTTCAAAATGGGAAAGGAGTATGACAAGGCTGTATATTGTCTCCCTGTTTATTTAACTTATATGCAGAATATATCATGCAAAGCGCAGGACTGGAGGAATCCCAAGCCAGAATTAAGATTGCTGGAAGAAATATCAATAATCTCAGATAAGCAGCCAATACCACTCTGATGGCAGAAAGTGAGGAGGAATTAAACAACTTCGTAATGAGGGTGAAACAGGAGAGTGCAAAAAATGGTCTGAAGCTCAACATCAAAAAAACTAAGATCATGGCCACTGGTCCCATCACCTCCTGGGAAATTGAAGGGGAAGATATGGAGGTAGTGACAGATTTTATTTTCCTGGGCTCCATGATCACTGCAGATGGTGACAGCAGCCACTAAATTAAAAGATGCCTCCTTCTTGGCAGGAAAGTGATGACAAATCTCAACAACATCTTAAAAAGCAGAGACATCACTTTGCCGACAAAGATCCGCATAGTCAAAGCTATGGTTTTTCCAGTAGCAATGTATGAAAGTGAGAGCTGGACCACAAAGAAAGCAGACCGCCGAAGAATTGATGCCTTTGAATTGTGGTGCTGGAGGAGGCTCTTGAGAATCCCCTGGACTGCAAGGAGATCAAACCTATCCGTTCTGAGGATAATCAATCCTGAGTGCTCACTGGAAGGGCAGATCCTGAAGCTGAGGCTCCAATACTTTGGTCATCTCATGAGAAGAGAAGACTCCCTGGAAAAAAAATGATGTTGGGAAAATGTGAAGGCAAGAGGAGAAGGGGACGGCAGTGGACAAGGTGGTTGGATAGTGTCATCAAAGCTACCAACATGAATTTGACCAAACTCTGGGAGGCAGTGGAAGACAGGAGGGCCTGACGTGCTCTGGTCCATGGGGTCACAAAGAGTTGGACATGACTTAACAATTAAACAACAACATGTAATTGATCTATTTACATTATAAACTATCCAAAACAGTAGACTGGATGGATGAATGAATGGATTTAGCCTGTAGTATTGGGAATAAATAGATTCAACTTTCTTAGACCTTTTCCCCTGGAGTTAAGGGAATTATTTATCGTTTCTGTCCATCAAACAACTGATGATGTTTAATTATGTAAGCCAAGTGGCATGTGATACGAATCCACTCATTTTGAGATGCTATGTTGGTAAGAAACAATTTAGAAGCAATTAGAGACTGTTAAGTGTTCAAAATCCTTGTTGATGTCGAATGTCTGAAGATTACCAAAGTAGAGAAAACCTGCTATCATGTAGGGAAACAGATGAGATCACAACAACCTGTGGGTAAGGAACTCTTTCCTGATTATTTTGACAGTAAGCTTTTATTAAGATACAATTTAAACTTGAGAGGTTTTTGAAACCATATCTTTTTAAAGCAAGCTAGTGGAGAGAGTGGTGACTGACCAGCTACAGGCATCCCTGGAGGACACTGATGCCCTTGATCTATTCAAATCCAGGTTCAGGTCACATCATGGTATGAAGACAGCTTGGGTCACCCTGCAGTCTGACCTTGCACTGGAGGGAAATTGGCAGGGGCAAAAATGTCCTTGCTGGTCCTCCTCAACCTCTCAGTGGCCTTTGATATCGTTGACCACCGGATCCTCCTGGGGAGGCTCTCTGGGTTGGGAATTAGTGGCCTCGCTCCAGTCCTTCCTAGAGGACACCCCTTAGAAAGGTTTACAGTCTGGGTGCACTGCTCAACCCAGGACTATCAATAGAATCCCAGGTACCGTCTGTGGTCTGTTCTGTCTTCTTCCATCTTAGGCAGATTGCCCAGCTGCACCCCTTCCTTGACAGCAGGTCCCTCACCAAGCTGGTCCATGCATTGGTAGTCTCGAGATTAGACTACTGTAATGCTCTCTATGTGGGGCTGCCTATGAGGCTGTTACAAAAACTTCAACAGGTCCAGAATATGGCGGCCAGACTATTGGCTGTGGTGAAGAAATACCATCACATCTCCCCACTCTGCCACTTTGCACTGGCTACCTGTTTCTTTCTGTGCCAGCTTCAAGGTGATCATGCTGACTTACAAAGCCCTAAACGGTTTGGGACCTCGATACCTGGCACAACACCTCCTTCCAATGAGGACTGCCCATTCAATACAATCTTCCCAGGCTGGGTGGTTGAGAATACTGACCCCAAGAGAGGCCTGGAAAGAGAAGACCGAAAACCTGACCTTCTCAGTGTTTGTCTTTGGAACAAATTTCCTGCCTGAAATTCACCTAGCCCCTTCACTGGGAAGCTTAAAACAATCGTTGAAAACACGGCTTTTCTGAGTATTCAACATCTTAACACAGTGGTAGTTTCAGCATTTTATGCTGCCTCTGTTGCCATCTTGCCTTTAAACTATCCTATTATTTTTAGTTTTTGCTTTGTTGTTAGTGTATGTTTCGTTGATGTTTAATTTTGATTTTTATTATTATTGTGTTTACTGTCTTCTAATCTTGTTTATCTGTTTTTTAGTTGTAAAACGGCCAGAGTGGCCCTGTCAGCTAGATAGGCAGTATAAAAGCCAAACCAACAAGTAAGCTATATCAGGCCTGAAAAGGAAACAGTTTTAGGTTACACAGAGAAGAAGTTCATTTATATTTGGAGTTTGTTCAGTCACTACCGGTCTCTTGCTATTTGCAACTGGGATAAAATTAAGAGGAGGCCATTATCGTTCCCTGCTGTTTCCTACATCCTCAACACCGCAGAGGGAATTCTGCAAGAAAAGTTGGAGATCCTAATGTTATTTTCACCCCATAGTAAAGGGGAAAGGAAGAGAGTGTGCAAGCTTAAGTGTACTAATCATGCCCTGTTTCACTGCAGGCAAAATCCTAGAGTGTAAGCAAGACTATATGGCCAGCCCTACTATTAGGTAGAGTGAGGCAACCTTCTCATGCAAGTGTCAAAGAGGCAACCTCTACTAGCTGCTTCTCTTGAATACCCTGGATTTTCCTTCCATTCTGTTTGAGGGCAGAGCTGTGCATTTTCCATAATGTGTTTTTGGCTCAGTAAACTAATGTTTCAAGGTGTGGTAGGTGACACAGTTCCAATGCCACTGTTGAATGGATGCTTTTCAGCATGCTTCTTTGCACTGAAAGAAGCTGTGTCATCTTAGTTTTGCTTCAGACAGAAAAATATCTTGGACCAACCCTTCCTGAACAGGTGGGTGTTCAGTACTGTGAATTACCCCGAAGGCAACTGAAAACAGCAAGTATTTTTTTAAAAAAGGAAGTGAAGTTTAAGTTGACTCTTGAAAAATCTTTTGATGTAAACCATGTACATATGCATATCAAAATAATTCATAAACTATCCTTGTAGTCCAAATAAATGTAAATGCTGATTCCCCAGGAATTCTAATGGTTGTAATGTTATAGATCATGTTGCTTTATATTAAAAATCCCACCTGATGTGAACATTTTGCAATTTATTCTGTTACTTCAAACATTTTTGACTCAGATGGTGGATTAAGCTGCAAGTTTTGATATTGCTTGTCAGCATGTATTTAAATATTGTTTTTCAACATGATGTGATTACTGAGGGTTTTACACTGCCCACAGAAATTTAAAATGTCCCATTTTATGCTAATTATGTTCACTTAAAATTCATACAAAACCAATAGGCATCTAATAGCCAAAATTCAATTGGTTTGAATGAGATTTTGAAATTCACTTTAAAAATTACTTCCTGGCCATATATATTAAGAGACATCTACCAAGGAGAAAGATTATTTTGCCCTGTTGATAGTATTATGCATACGCTTGATGTAATTTTGATTTTGTTAGCAAAATAAATCCAGATATCTTCACAATTAACACAGACAATGATTTGGCTGAACAGCAACAAGAACCATTAAGAATAATTTAGATGAGCATCATCACTGTTTCAGATGTGTGTAGGAGAAAACATATAATGAATCTGTCCACTTTTTCATTTAGTCCATAAACAAAACAAAGGTATGGTTTGTTCTTTTAAAAATGAGAGCTGGTATGATGTAATACTCAGAAGAACAGAGAAGGGAAAGACAAGTCCCCCACTGACTGGTGAAATTGAATGACTGATCTTTGTTGGCAATTGCACTCTGAGGTAGCTCAAATAATTGTTGTGTGGAGAAAGGTGGAGAGCCACTCCTTTTTCAGGTACAGTGTGCTCCTTTGAACTCTATGTGCAATTCCAGAGAAGACATGTGGAAGTTCTGTAAATTGAAGAGCAACAAAAATTTCAAAATAAGAAAGAAATAATAGTTGAGTAGCCACACATTCATTTAATTCCTCCATTCTGTAACTTGGTGCTCAGCACATGGACTACATTTCCAAGCAGCTCCTGACAGCATGGCCAATGGTCAGGAATGATGTCAGTTGCAGTTTTTTTTTTTTAATTTTATTTATACCCCGCCTATCTGGTCATTGCGACCATGCTAGGCAGCTTCCAGACAAATAAAAAAAATAACATATACATAAAGGTAAAGGTAAAGGTTCCCCTTGACAATTTTTGTCCAATCATGTTCGACTCTAGGGGGCGGTGCTCATCCCCATTTCCAAGCCATGGAGCCAGCGTTTGTCCAAAGACAATCTTCTGTGGTCACATGGCCAGTGCGACTTAGACACGGAACGCTGTTACCTTCCCACCAAGGTGGTCCCTATTTATCTACTCGCATTTACATGCTTTCGAACCGCTAGGTTGGCGGGAGCTGGGACAAGCGACGGGAGCTCACTGAGTCGTGTGGATTCGAACTTACAGCTACAGATGTACAGATCTTACAGCACAGAGGCTTCTCCGGTTTAACCTGCAGCACCACCACGTCCCTGCAACATATACATATACCAAAATAAAAATTATAAAAATAGTAGTAAATAGTAGTAAAGATAGTAGTAAAGATTTAGATAATACCAGTTTGGGAAGGATGCCCTGGGCCTACCAATTTATTTTATTCAGTGAACACAACTGTTTATGTCCTTAGTGGCCAAAATCCTGTTGCATAGTGTAGTGAACTGCACACTAGAATAGGCCCATTGAATCAACAGGGATTTAATGGGTCAGCTCCTCCATAAATTCCATTGATTTTAATGGGCCTAATTTAACTGATTTACTATACTAAAGCAAGTCACAGTTAGAGTAGGCCCACTTGAATTAATGGAACATATGGAGGAGTTGATTCACTAAATCCCCATTGATTCAATGGGCTTGCAAGTGCAATTTTCTGTGCTAAGCAACAAAATTTTGATAAATGTTTAAGTGTTCTCTCTACACCACACAAGATGGTATTGCTTTCAGAGTACTAATTTAATCTGTACGCAAATAGGCAGGCAAAGAGTATTTCCACTTAATAAAGGTATTTAAATATTGATCTTTCATGATGAACAATGACTATGTTCAGATACAGTGTTAAAGCAGATTAAGGCTTATCAATACAAATACATCTTCTGTGCTCTTCTCTCATCCTTTGGTACAGTTGCATGGAGACTGAAAGCTTCTGTTTTTGAGCACTACTACAGTTTATTTTAATTATAGTGTAAATAAGGTAGCTTTATATGTCATGGCTTGATCTTTGCTTGCTTGTAGCATCCATTTTCAGATGAACTGCAGTTTGGATGTCAGGTCAGAGTCTGAACATTTGCCTAAGAGCCCAATAGAACTTTCTTCTAGGCAAAAAGCTTCTGTTTGTCACAGCTGGCATTTATCCATTCCAGAATGAAATAAGACAACACTTTCCAACCATATCTAGTTATCAAGGTTTTCATTTTTTTTTCAATAATTCCTCGTAACATCAGCTTGTCTATTTCTACAAGTTTTATTTATCTACACTGTTTGTACAGTATGTTCCATAAGCAGAATAATTCTTCAAAGTAGTTGCAACCTTGCAGCTATAGAAAAACTGCAAGCACAAATGCTTAAAATATATGAAAACTAAACTTAAGTTGCAGGCAAATACTTAAGCCAGAATTCAGTCCAAAATACAGGAACGTAAAAGGTATAAAATACCAGAAAGTATGTTTTAATTACATACTGAAAATGCAGAAGCTTATAGCCTAAAAAGGTATAATCAGAAAACAAGAGAACATATATCTAAAACACATCATTTAAAAGTAAAAAAAACAATTTTGAGCACTCTTCAGCCTTTATGCATGTTAGAACAACACAGAGGTAATTATTCGAAGTGCTCACCCGGTCATGCTGGTTTGAATCTATGGAGGAAAATCCTTGTGGTCCTTGTCTGCTGTCATTGTTGCTGCTGCTCCACGATGCCTGACACCCCCTGGTATCGATATGGTTGGTATCTTGGTGGGGATGGGTGTTGTGATGGCGTGTGGAATTGCATATCTCTGTTGCCTCCCTATATTTATATTTTTCTCAGATATTTATGTTTCTCTTCAACTGTAAACAACTGACTTGCTGGTGCAGTAACTTACGGGGGCTGTTTAATATACAGTCCAAAATTTTATAATGGATGTTTCTATTGCTTTTGCCCAATATGCAAAATACAAATCCTGTACAGTATGTCTGAGGCAAATCATGGTCATAGCAGATATGAAGTTTACTTATGAGAAACAGATCAGTTCATCTGTGAGGGAAGAGGGTTACACTGGGTGTAAATTGCTTGGGTCCTATTTTTTGAGGTAGGCAAAATGCAAGGGCTGAAAGTGCTGGTGGACTAACTTGCTCAGATACCAATTTTCTCTATCTGCACTTTAGGACTTCAGGGTTTTTTTCTCTCTCTTTTCTTTACTTTCACAATGGATTGTCAGGCATCCATTGTGAAAGAGATTCTTAGGCAATGTTATTTTACATTGACCTTGCTTTCAGAGCAGGCTGGAGAGTCAGCTGATGGTATTGCAGTGACTTTTAGGTTCAGCTGTTCAAAACTCATTTTCAAAGCAATGTAATTCAATTATTGAACTCTGTACATTCAGAATTTCACATCTTGACATGAGTTCATATGACACAGCAAGCTGCAGTGAATCCAAATTTAAAAACAGAAGCAAAAACATTTTAACTTTTCCTTGTGATATTGGTAGAGAAGATTGGAGAAAGCAGGTGATCACTAAACCATGTTTTTGCATTTTATCCAAATCAGCAGTGACATAATATTATTACATAATATGCTTGAGTTATGGCAAACTTTGGAAAAAAAACATTTGCAGGTTTTCATCTACTGAATTTAGAAGGTTTTCTGGGTAATCTTGCTGCATTTTTCATGCCATTTGACAATGTGTGGCAAAGAGTGCAGACAGATCTAATGTTATGAAACTCAGCTAAGAGTTCAGGGGGGTTGTGGATAGCTTGACTGCTTCTAGATCATTTCCTTTCCCCTTATATTTGCTTACAATAAAAATATGCCTGTTTGGAAGTTGGGAGTGTTTCTGCAGTTTGTAGTTTAGATTTGAGCTACATGATTAGCTGGCAAATGTTCAGCAAAGGCAACAAAGTAACATGAGGGGTTCTGAAGTCCATTGTTGGATGTTCCTAAAGGAGCCTGCTTTCCTAAAAAAGTTAAAACCACACATGAAGCTAAGCTGAGTTTTGAAAATAGCTTAATATGGGCTTGGAAACTGCTCTAACAATAAATTAAAGCCCAAACTAGGTAATATCAGTATCCCATCGTTAGAAGCTGAACAATCTGAACTACCCAAAGAATTTTTGGATTTCTGGACTGCAAATCCCATAAATCTCTATTCTTGGAATGCTACTTGACAGGCCCATAGCTACAAACATTTACATGTGGCTTACTTGGAGAAAGATGTTTTTGGGATGTCTTCAAGGCCTATCATAGGCCTAGCTTACTGTGCAGAAAGGAGGTTGAGCTGCTGTTAGTTGGGAGCTTAATAGCTAGGCCTTTTCTCCATTTAAGCTGCATTTAGGTGTCTGTACTGGGCTGTCAGGTTAAATTCTCAGAATAGAGAATTATGGGATTTGTAGTTTAAAAAATTGAAAAGACCCAGCCTAGCCTGAAGTGAGAAAATTATCCTGTCGAATTATTCTGGCATGATTTTGACTTTCTCTGCATTTTGCAAACTGGCTTGCTTTCAAGAAGGGGGTACATTACCCCAACATTTGGGAAGCCTGTCTGGGGAGAGGTCATTGAAATGTACACCTGATCTTCATTTGCAAATCTGATTGTTCTTGAAAGAACTATGCGCCTGGAAGGGATTTGCCCCTACATATGAAGGCCTCTGAGCACAGCCATAACTAGCTCTTTTGTCACCTGATACAAGTGGTACCATCTCCCATCCATACCACCAAGATGTATGGGCACAAACCCTGCCTGAAAAGGAGGATGGTGTCCTTCCAAAACAAACTGAGCGGAACTGGGAGGTAATGCCACTTATATAATGCCTGCGACTGGATTCACCTCTTGAATTGGGGCCCTTTAAATACTGCTAGCCTTGGGTGAATTCCCAGTTCCCTCAATCTAGTTAAAAGCATTCATAGGAGTTGTTTGGTTAACGTCTATAGGAGGCACTCAGTTTAATATCTCACAGAGGCTAGTGCATAGGAATAACATTTTCTCTTGCCAGCACTATCCCTTTAAGAAATTACAGCTGGTGCAGCTGGAAACTAATTATAGAGAATATTGCACAGCTCCAAAACACCAAAACAATAACAACCAAAAATATTTTGGCAGTCATCACATTTGAGAGGCTAACAGTCTACTAAGGAAGGGCTTAATCTGAACTGTTTGAAATGTTAAGCCTGTTCCTCAATAATTTGTTATTTGGATGGCGTGCCCTACTTCTCCCCTGGATTAGAACGGCCTTTTCTGCTATCTCCTAATCATGACCATCTGATGCCAAATGACGAGGCCTCTGAATTCTACTGAGGCTTGGCTATGTAGGAATCTAGCCCCATACACTTACGGGCATCAGTTTTCCTACTCACAATCCAAGACATCAGAAAGGAAGCACCCACATTACCTAAACATGGGCCTTCTCGTACTTTCACTGTTCTGAAGTCATCCAAACTGCCAAAGTGTCACTTCACCTTTTGCCTTCATTCAATGTCTTAGTCATCAAGGCAACAAAGTAATGTGAGGGGTTATGGAAGTCCATTGGATGCCAGGATGACCGCTCACTGGCATCCAAATTTTCTTGATTAGTCCACCCATCAACAGAGGGACAACGAGATCTAATGCACCATGCTGAGTGCTGTCCATCCCAGTCAGCATTCAATTTCCTAGAACCAACACTGAAACAATGCCAGTCCCTGGTTTGAACAGGCAGACATTGCCAGCATACTCAATTTAAGTCTACATTGGTTTTGATCTCATTGATTCTGATCACTTCCCACCACCATCACTTCCCACCTCTTCCTTAGATGTCCATCACCATGCCTGACCATGCATAAGACAAGAACAGAACCAATTCCAGAACCAACAAGATGTTCTCAGAATCAAAAATTTCAAAAGGACACCATGACTCTATTGGACCCTTCTTTGTCTCCTGCCAATAAACTGGATCAACCAATAGAAACTTCAAGAAAGCACCTACCTTATATTCCTCATCCAGGTACAAACATCACTCATCTGTACAGGAAAAATGAAGTCTCCATCACCAATATCTCAGTTGAATCTGCTGCTGAGCTATCTGATGACTCAACTTCCATACTCACCACAACCCAGCTTGAAATCTGGCCACCTCCTGCACCTTGTTTTGATCTTGTGTATATGATCAGATCAGCAAAAATGCTATGCCTCCAGTGCACATCAGCATTGTCTCCTTTCTTCTGGACCATGTCAAAGAATCATGGCCATAGCCATCTACTCTGCCTCAAACATCAAGGCGGGCGGAAAATCTCTGCAAGATCCATGATAAAGAAGCCGCATTTCTTTTAAAGCACTCACAATCCAGCTCCATTATAGCATGGGAACATCTGTATAAGTGACACTCTGAACTGGGCCAGGCCATCAAACTGTGGCTTGCAGCTTAAGTATCAATTTTTGGCCCTGAAATCTCAGGAAATGCAAGGCTACTAACCTTCAAAGTTGAGAAGGGTAGGAGGAGATTCCCTCCATGGAAGCAATCTTTCTGCATGGAATTTATGGAAGAAAGAACCCCAAAGTTCAAGTGATGTATTCTAGGTCCTCAGGTGTATGTCAAACACTCTTTTCACTCTTATTTTTCTTGTTCATTTCCTACTGAAGGTTGGATATCATAATGCCTACTCTTATTTTGGATGTGGCAGCCCTGAACAAGGATGCTGTATTATACCCAAACCAATATCTCACATTCTTTAGCCAATAATTTCTTCTTCCCAAACTTTTCCCCATTTATCTTCCCTTGAATAACGAGCTGCAATAATCTGTACTTTTTGTTTCTCATTATATGAGCAAATTACTGTAGTTTTCTGAATTTTGCATGTTTTATGATTTCTTCATCTTTATTCTTTTGTCCTAGTATGTCTTCACTGGTTCTTCTCTCCATCCAAGAAATTCCCATCATTCTGTGAGTGATTTACATTTCAAGTGTTTCTGTCTTTTCCCCCATTGCTGCCTGCTAAAAGTCCACCTATTCACACCTTACATTAGAACCAATACAGTGTGCATTGTCAAAGTCAGTTTGAAGTTTTTGTTTCATGTTGTTGCATTCTTCTCACTGAGAAGAAATGCCAGCATTTCCTTTTGCACTCCATGTAGTATTTTTGGTGTTGTATGGGCAACCTGTTCTCCTACTTAAATCAGTTAGGCTAAATGAGAGATCTTGAAAAATAACAAACTGATCATGTAACGTTACGTATGTTTGTTTTGTCAACAAGCAGAGAAACAAACATTAGAAAATTAGTAATTACCATTCTTCTCACAGTTCCAAGGCTAGATGAGTAACTTCCTGCTCACCTCCTGTGACATCTCAGCAGTCAAACACAATTACATAACCGTGCCATCATACAGATTCCTAAAGAAGTTTGTTACTGAGCACAGATCTTGGAAGGGACTAGGGATGTACACTTCCTTTAAAAATGTGTGAATATGAACAGAATCAGGGGAGTTTGTGGGTTTCCAGGACAACCATCCTTCAGAGGAAAGAGCCAGAGGTATTAAAAGGGTGGACCAACAACTTCAAAATCCCTCATGTTAAATTCAGCATGCATGCAGTATGTCACTATTACAACTGTAAAAAGGGGAATTAAAGCTAAAGAAGATGAAGGAGAATGTGCTTTTTACCTTAAAGTCAACACTTGTGTAAGTTGCTTTGATTCAACATGGCCTACTCTAGTTGTGACTGTCAGCCATTGAGGTATAGCTATCACTTCTCAATTACTTTTGTAGTGGCAGGGGTATAGCTTCACTAAGCAGTGGAGGAAGAATAGGAAATAGTCTGACATATGCTAGCTTGTGCTTTGTTATGAGTGTTCCAGTGATGATGAGACTGGTGTGTTCGGTATCATGGACCAGTGGCCTGTAACATTCAAATCTTCATAAATGTAACAATAAATATTTATATTACTTGCTTTTGAAAAAACATAAGAGTTAAAATTGCAGCTATACTGTTGAATGGAGTTCTGGAACTATATTTGTGAGCATTTATATATTTCCTGTAAAGTATGAAGGAAAAATAGAGGAGATAACATAAAATAAGAGACCATTTGCAGGTACGAAAAAGCCAGATTATTTTGTTAAATTGTGTACATTTAATTATACAGAAGCATGAAAGGGGGAAGGTATGGGACTGTATTTCTTCCTGTTTGTGAGCTCCAGAAGTCATTTCCTTCTGTTCACCAGGGACTCTAGAATGAAAAATGTATACAGGAGAAATGAAGAGTATACACAGATGGCTCAGGATTACTGGCAGTTCTTGCTTCTACCCTTCTAATCATCTTGAATATTCAGCCTTGAATCTGTAACTTTTTCTTACAGTTATCATTATTTATTTATCAAAATGCCAAGCGCATACTTTAAGAGTTGTACAAACAAGAAAGTTAAATAAAAATGTTGACCTGGATGACTTCAAAGCTAAATCAGATCAAGACAATGCAAAGAGACAAGGAAGGGCTCATTGTTCCTGTGGGCGAAGGGGAGCATCTATCTTAGAGTCCTGGGTTTTAAAAAGTACTTGTGATTAATTTATCTGAAGAACACTCACCAGAGGTAACAGAAACTGCTGGCTCTTATTTTTGAGCTTGACAAAGTCCTTGAGAACAGGTGATATCAGCATACAAATGGGACACCTGTCAATCCCAAGGAAGATGTTGAAGGTACAGTAGTGGCTTTTTGTCTGATCTCAAACCATCTTTTTTTCCTTTACATTGTTCTCAGTGGTGTAGGGGGGGAAAAGACTTCCAGCTGAACACCTTGAGGCTGAAAGCAACGTAGCTTCATGCAGGGATGGTTTATTCCCCCCTGCACTGCAGAACCTGCTGACTCAGAATTCATGGAGTTCTATATCCCAAATAGCAAATGCAGCATCGTCTGCTTTGTGAGTCAGCACATGTCACACATTGTCTTCAGGGCAAAAATCAATGGAGATCTGAAGCAAGTCAGTGTTGAAGAGGGATGGGCTACAGGTAGACCCCAGATCTCTGTCCCCATCCCAGCATCCCCACCCTTTCCCCCAAAATTGACAAAATATGTTCAAACCCTTTGCCAGAGAGACCAGTAACACCCCCATTTTTGTTTTGTTTTTTGTTCTGGCACTGGAGGCTGCTGAGGGACTTTTTAAAAAATAATTTTAGAATAATGTTTGGGTTGTGATCACAAGAGCAGGTGCAGCCCTCCAAAACCCAGGTAATGTATGCGTGGAGAACCGAGACTTCTTGAGATTGTCCATCTTTGACTTAGAAGTTGTTAATTCTCCTACAATGTAAAAAACTCTCAGAGATAAAAAAAAAACCTGGGGAATTTGACATGCAAATTAAGTCTATGCTTACCATGCAATGAGCAGTGCTAAATCAAAGTTGATTGGAATGCTAGATCGAGAGATGCATAAAAGAATGAACTATGATGAACAGACTTTTTCAGCATTTAAGGAAGCTCCATTTACAAAGATGTGCAAACTGTGTGGTCTTGTTTGACCCTGTGACACAGCTAGTGGAGGATCTGACCTCCTGTCACCCTCTGTAGCAATCTGCAAACCCTGATGGTTTGTCATTCATATTTACTGAAGAGTAGATTCATATTCTACATACCGGTATGTATTTATTTGAATGTGGGTAACATTCACAGCACTGAAGAGGATGTTCTTTGCTGGTCTTTCTCACATGCACAAAGATGTCCGTATACGCTGGTCTCACCACACCAGTGAAGGAAATCCCTTGTCATAGAATCATCACAGAATAATAAGAGTTGAAAGGGGCCTATACGGCCATAGAGTACAACTCTGCTCAATGCAGAAATCCAAATCAAAGTATATCTGACAGATGGTTGTCTAATTTTCTCTTGCGTGTCTCTAGGGTCAGAATACTTGCCACATTCTAATATACGTAATTGGTTCCATTGTCTTATTTCTCTAACAGCTAGGAAGTTTTTTTTCCTGATACAGTATTCAGCCCAAATCTGGCTTCCTGTAACTTGAGCCCATTATTATGTGGCTTGCACTCTGGAATGATTCAAAACCGATCCTGCCCCTCATCTGTGGAACAACCTTTCAAATATTTGATGAATGCTATCATATCTTCCCTCAGTACACAGACTGCACATGTGCATTAAATTGACCTCAAAGTACAAGGCGTCATTATGTAAGAACTTTTGTTGTAGCAAATACACATGTGTTAGTGGATAGCTTTTTTAAAAAAACCATAGGTCTTCTGATCCACCCCTTTAAATGTGTAATATTTGCAAGGAGAGATGTTTTGCAGTGTGCCATATGCTATTGTAATAGCATTTTGCTAAGTACCAAACTCATCAATATGCCAGAACTCAAAGTTATTTCATCATTCTCAATGTGTAATGCAAATTTAATGAAGTTCTTTCGCAGAGAGAGCATGCCAGGTACCTTGGGGGAGATTGTGTAGAATATGAAATGGGTAGAATACTTCATGAAATTGAGTTAGAAGGGTAGGTCTCCCAGCCAGCAACTACTATTAATTTAAGAGCAAAGTAGAAACAAACCGCACAAGAGTTCACATGGAATAGAAGGCACATATGTATAATTTTAAATGGTCATTTCACAATCCATGGGAATTGCTAAATGATCCCTCGTAAAAGCAGGGGGAAATGAAGGTTCATGTGCATTAATGGTTACCACATGAAGCTCAGAGACATGAAGGTCAGCCCTTCGACTGTCTTTTGGCCCAGAATCCAGGGCCTTGGGGTCTATTGCTTTTGAATATGGAGGCTTCATTTAGCTATCATGCCTGATGCTCCCATGAACACATCTAACACGAACATCCTCCCATCAGATTATTGTACAAACAAAGCAAATTAGTGGCCGTGTCTACATCCTCTTGTGGTTTGTCTTCTCCAAACTCCTAAATCATCCACTTCCTTGAAAATCAGTCTCTTAGTACTCATTGGTAGTTTATTTCCATTTGTCAAATTAGCGTTTACAATCTTGTATATCAGCAATAACATAGCAATACATTTACTGGCACCAATAAAAATGTAACAATTTAAAATATACAAGAGAAAAAGAAAAAATAGCAGAGGAGATGAAAGAAAGAAGAGGAGAAACTGCCACCCACTTTATACTGAAAAGACCACAAAAGGCATTCCCTTCTGAATTTCTGAGGTATTTCTCCCATTTACAGTAAATCCTATTTTGAGGGCAGTTCTTTTTTGTGCCTCAATCCACCCAATTCTTATTACAGATGTTAGAATGAGCCTGCTTAGGTCATGTGGATACAGATTGCGCCTTCCCAGTGCTGCCAACCCTCCTCCATGTCTACTGAGATTTACCTCAGAACCAATTCTTAAGAAGGGCTACTGATTCTGCTGCTGATTCAGACAAGCTGTGAAGGAGATATGAAGAAGGAGATTACAAAACTAGTAGCAGGAATGTTATGTGTGCTCCCTTTTATGGCATATTGCAGGCAGTGGCATGTTTTATAAAAATGTTTTATACATTTCTTCAGTGAGGGAATCCTGTATGACAACTGCTGTTGCTTTTAATGCAACCCTGCCAGTGACTTTTGCAAAGGGATTGCATTTCCACAGCATCAACAACATGGGCTCTCGGCACACCACAAATAACAACATATTGCACATATTTTAAGCATACCATGGCCCTCCTGGGAATGTTTGCGTGGCAAATGTGTTGGTACTTGAAGTCAACTGATTTGAGAGAGGTATATTGCAGTTCTGCACATGCTCAGAAACAAGTTTGCCTCTATTCAGTTGGGCTTACTTCCAGGTGAATGCGCATAGAATTGCAATTGAAGCTTGCTGCCTAATTTTTAAAAAACTAAATCATACATGGTAGGATAAATGGATCGTAAAGAAGGGGGGGGGGAATCCAGGTGTTAGCCCCAACTATAGCAGAATGATTAAATAAATGAAATTTACTGAAGTGTTGGCTTACTATTAATAACAGTTGATAAAATGGGTCTACTCTGATTGGTACTAGCAACTGGACAGCATCAATTGGCTTATATTGTGATAGGCTTAGAACACATATGTCAGTTGTTCTGCTCAAAATCATTAAGTATTTTCAGTACAGGAGTGGGCCATCTCAGGGGCACCATCTTCATTTGTGGGCCATTCAGAGGGCCTAGAAATGACAATTTTCAGCCATCAAGAACAGAACAGGGAAAAAAAGCTTTTTGGGATGATCAAATTTTGAATCTTTTTTTTTTTTTAAAAAAAAAACATTTTTGGGGGACAGAAAAGACCCTTTCAGGGCTGAATGTGGAATGAGGGCTGTTCTAGAAAGCAACACTTAATTGTGTGGAAAAAACCCCCCCTCCATCCCTCCCTCCCTTCCATGTACTGCATGCTTTTGTTCTGAAGAGAATACAGTCTGGAAAGCAAAGATTTTACTGAGCATAATTTTAATAGCTATCAAGGAAACATGACTTATTCATGACAGAAAAAATCTCTTCTTTATCCCCATTACAGTTGTTTTTTTAAAAAAACAATTGTAAAAGTGCAAATGGCAGTTCGGGTTATTCAAAACTTAATAAAATGTTAAGCTAGAAGTTTCTTTTTGTTTGTTTGTTTGAGAAAGGCAGCTGAAACTCAAGAGATCATTGGATTATACTCAGCCTTGAACTTTATCTGATAAAATGTGAAGATGCTGAAGTTTGCTTCACTGTATGGGAGAGCCTCTTCGTTGTGAGCAGACAAATTCTCTAATAAGGCCTTCATTATGCATTTATATCAAGACTTAATTGGAAGCACTGAAATCTTGTATATAGAAAATGGGATGGGAGGGTGTAAATATGTGATCTAGATAAAGGCTTCAGGATTACTATTGACGTCTTTGTTATCTTCCATTGTTCCATGATACATTATGGATAAGAAGCTTTTTTCATCACCTTAGTGGCATTTTTAAAGGGTGTCTATATTTCTTTTATTTTTCTTGCATAAAAATTATGGATGCTTTTAAGTAACTAAATATAAAATAGCAAAAGCTTTTAGGTTCAAAAGACACATATGTATGGGGTGGGGGAGGAGAAGCAGATACACATGCAAATCTTTCCTTAGGAGTATCATTACAATGTCTACATTCAGCTCTAATAAAAAAAATTGTTGCTTAATATTATGCATCCAGCTGGCTGTATAGCTCAGTTAGTTAGGTATCTGATTGGGACTTCGATTTCCCCAGTTTGCTGCCTGGAAACCATCAGCCTGCTTGACCTTTGGAAAATTGCACAATGCCAGGATGTCCCCAGATGAAAGGAATAGTAAACCACTTTTGATTAGTCTATACCTAGAAAACCCTGGAAAGGGTTGCCATGAATCAAAATTGACTCGACAGCATGCAATTAATTAAGTAGTATTAGGTAGACACATAAGAACCCTTCCAAGAGAGCAAAACATTTTGCTTTTATACTTAGCTAAGCATAGGGTTTGTACCCTAATCTGGTAAATATTTGCTCTTATACAGGGCCAGCCCTACGGGTAGGCTAAGTGAGGGGATTGCCTCAAGGTATAGCTTGTGGGAGGAGCCAACAAGACATTGGAGTTGAAAACAGACTGCCGCCTTAGGTATCTTTGTTGGTAGAAAGGCAGGATACAAATAAAATGGATGAATTAATGTGCCACTGCCTGTCCTATGTCCTGAAGCTACTCTGCGGACCTGAGGCCTACATAGGGTGTTATAGTAGTCTACCTGGGAGCTTACCAACACATGAACCATTGTTGTTAGACATTTCTTTTCCAGGAGACAGCTGGGCAATCAACCAAAGTTGATAAAAAGCACTCTTGGTCACAGCAGATATTTGCACCTCTGTAGAGAGGGTTGGGTCCAAGAGTATACCCAATCTGTGAATCCAAACCTTCAGGGGAAGTGTAACCCCATTAAGACCATTTAAGTGCTCCTCTAATTGGCCTGACAATCTTCCCAACAATAAGATCTCCATTTTATCTGGGTTACGTTTCTGTTTGTTGGCCCTCATCCAGTCCATTGTTGCTTCCAGGCAGTGCTCAAGGACCTGTAGTGCATCACTTGCACATGAAGGAGCGATAGAGCTGTATGTCACCCGCATATTGATATAACAAACTCCAAATCTCAAGGTGAATTCTCCCAGTGGTTTCATATAGATGTTAAAAAGCATTGTGGGAAATGGTTGGTCCCCGAGATACCCTTTAATAGAGGTCCCAAGTGGTCGACATTGCCTCCTCAAGCTGTACCCTCTGAGAGCCACCCCCAAGAAAGAACTGGAACCACCAAAGAATGGAGACTCCAACTTGAAAGCCATTTCAGAAGGTTACTATGATATCAGAGGCTACAGAAACTTCCAGGAGGACCAGCAGGGCTACACAACCCCTGTCTGCCTCCTCCAGGAGAACTACTTGCATGGTGACCAATGCAGTTTCATTTCCATGGCATAACCTAGACACCAACTGAAATGGATCCAAACTATCCGTTTTCTCTAAAATCACTTGCAGCTAGTTTTCCACCAAAAGGTAGCACATTAGTAAGTGTCAGTATGTATAACAAGAACGAAAAGCAAGTACAACCAAGTCTTGTGGCAGCTTTAGAATGCAAATATTTATTGTAAGCCGCCCAGAGACCTTCGGGTAGTGTGGGCGGCATATAAATTAATTAAATAAATAAAATAAATAAATTGGGAAGAGTGGGCGTTTTTGTTGCCTCACGGGGAGTAGAGAAATTATATCTTTCATACTCTCAAGATCAGGAGTGCCAGCTCTAACCAGGTGGAAGAGCTTTTGATGTGTGATCACATGGGGCAATAAACAGATCACAATTTGGGTGTGATCTATCTGCTGGTGATGGTGCAATGTACAGGGAAATGCACTACAGTCTGACTGATCCATGCCCATGTTCAACCTTTTTGATCCATCTGTAGGGCTACTAATTTTTGAGGTCAGGCTGGAATGATTCCCTAGCACAGTGGTCCCCAACCTTTTTGGATCTGTGGACTGGTTAGGGGGGGCATGGCATGTTCACGGGTGGGCGTGGCACATTTGCAGATGGGTGTGATGCGCTCGCAGGTGAATGGGGCGCATATGTGTGTGAGTGCGCCATGCCCATCCGTGAACACACCCACTCACCCACGCATGCACGCAAACACAGCAGTCCCACTATGTGTATATGCAAAGGGGTGGGAGATCTGCCTCCATAGCCTTGTCCTGCGAAGCCCACGGACCGGCTGTGGACTGAGGATTGGGGACCTCTGCCCTAGCAGATGGAAAGATTGCTTTAAGAAAGATTGTACCTGTTAGAGTGACTCTTCCTGGTGTAGTTAGGCAGGCAACTTCACAGCTGTCTGATCGCTCCCTTACTTATGTTGATTTTGCGATGTTTTCAAAGTTAATCCTATTTATCCTGCACTTATTTCAGTTGCTATTTAAACATGTAACAAATGTCACAGAGTTGTCTGGATCATACTTGACATGTCATTTTCCTTTTTTCCTTTTTCACTTGATTAGAACTGAGTGGCTGTACAGTACGTGGACAAAATAATTCTAGTTTTTCCACTTCTGTTTCCTTTAGTGTAGGAATGAGTATTACTTTCTGAGTTCTCACCATTGTACCTTCATTCCTTTTCAGATGGACCAGCTGCAGCTAGTTTTTGCTATCAATACTTAAGTGCACTCATTTTTAAAAGGTGGCTATGAATGGGAAGTTTTCTATCAAAGTAAAATAACTTGAAGAGGAAGAACTGGGGACAAGAGGCTGCTGTTACCTGGCTGTCTGCCTGATCAACTAGAGGGTTTTTATAGAAAGCTGTTTTTGACAATGATTCCACCCACAGCTTTACATCATTTGTTACTTTTACGAGGGAACTAACTCTTCTGGCCTGACTGCATTCACATTTCTTTCCTCAGCATGGTAATAATCAGAAAACATTCCTACAGCAAGTCCCCCAGGTTCCAGATCCTCTCTGCTCTGCCCCAATTAAAGAAACTTGAACACATGGATCTACCAGCTGGTTTAAGTCATTCCTTCCCAGTTAGGGGCACTGACAGTCATCAAATGTTTCCCCCCTTTTTTAAAATAATGCATACTCTGCTGCTTCAAAAATGCCATGGCTTGTAATAAGCAGAAGGTATGAAGCAGACCTGTGAGCTTGCCTTCATTTTTCAATCACAAAATATAAAGCTAAAACGGTTAGGTGTATGGTGTTTATCTAATTTTATAAAAATACATGATTTGTTGATATTATTAATATCAAGAGGTTAGGCAGTGGCAAATACAGTTTAAATTTAATTTTAGTGTATTTAGGGGATGGTTCAACCCACGCACACATTAGAACCCTTTGGGATGAGAAGAAAATTATATATATATATATATATATATCTTTCAAAAAAAGCAAGGCAGACTAAACAAGATGGCTTTCAAAGCTTTGCAGTCGTTTTCTCAGGGTTTCTGCTTGCTTTCTGTAATCTCTGTTTCTATCTGTCGCTTTCAGAGATTTCAAATCCTCACACGCTCACCCAGCCATTCTTCATCTCACCAAATGGGCATGAAGAATTCACCATCTCAACAATTCAGTCTCTTCATCTCTGAAGTAAGAATAATAATATCCCACAGGAAATTTGCACTGTTCTTTAGACAATTGGCTTGCTTACATAAGCTGTAACAAAATGCCTGTCATTATAACAGAAGAGGAGAAGGAGTAGAAGGAGGGAAAATGGGTGGAAGGAGCCTGAAGGGGAAAGGAATGCATTCTAGCAGAGTCTGATGTGGCACCACAGTTTAAATTATAGTAATGATCTCTACATTTGCACCTACACTTTCAGACATGGCTTGCCTGCCAAAACTCTTTAATTTTTCTCAAAGCACAGAGACATTCAGTAGCCAGCTCTTCTTATCCTTCTCACTAAATAAAATTGGGTGAACGGATGACTTGCAAATATCATGGTACAAATATCCCAAATATCATCAACTGCTTGGGTTTCAGAATTTGTTCTTAAGTGGCTACTTCCTTATCTGAACAGGGATGTTTCAACTGACATCCTTTTAAGCTTCTTGTATCAGGTTGAAGGGTGTGTTGTATTTACATTGCATTTTCAAACCTTGGCACTGGCTTCATGCAGGCTTAGGGTTGCCAACTCAGCAAACTCCCCTTTCCTTGAAATGGAAGGCCAAACTCTGGTTCCTTGTAATGTTACAAGGGCAGAGCTGTGCAAGGTCATGGGGTGGGCCCTTCTCATTTCATAGGGACAAGGTCGGTGAAGGTTGAGAGGAAGACTAGATCTGTTTGTGGGACTATTTATTTTGGAGATGGTTGTGAAGCACGTGTGACCCTCTAGCATCGTGGGCCCTTCGCTGCTTCTGGGACCTTCAGAAATCTCAGCCCCAGCCCATGGAAAGTTTTCTTTTCCACAAACCCTGCTCTGCTGCTGCCAGAGCTTGTACAAGAAAGCGGCAGTGGAGGTGCAGGCCTTGCTCCAAAGAGCACAAGGAATTCCAACCGCATGTTCCTCTGGTTTGCCCCATCTCATTTGCGTAGCTGCCCTGCTCCTTCCAATTTTAGAGGTGTCACCTGGTGCTGGCACTATCTGGCCCAAATTCAAAGCTTTGCTTCTTTTTAAAAACACAAACCTTGAACTGAAGATATAAGGCAAAATGTGGAGCCACCTCAGACTCAAAAATCTGTTCCTGTAGTACCATGTTTCCTGAGATTTGCCTTCTCACCTGCAGACATAGGAAAAAAAATATTAGTGAGTCTGTGAAACTCCCATGACTGCTCTGTCAAGCTCCACATCTTGGTGAGGTACCAGGTTTATGAAACAGTCAGTTTTTCCAGAAAGGTTCTGAAACACAGAGAAAGAGGAGACGGCAACTTCTTTTTCATAATGGATTTCTTCTTCCTCGCTGCTGCATAGGTAACCATTCTAACTGTCTAGCAGCAGCTGGAAACTTGAAAAACATCAAGGAAGGAGGCTCTCTTTTTCATCCTTCATCTTTGCTGAAGGAAGAACGAACCAACTGTTTCCTTAAGTTTAAAAATTTATTCCATATTGTTTCGTGACTGCTTAAAGGAAGAGGAAGAACGCAAATTGTACTACAACGTGAAGTTCAATTATTTCAATTACCACCTCCTTCTTAAACAACGTTTCCAAGCCCTCAGCAATTTAACAGTCATTTTCTCTCAAAATAGCATTAATTATAATACTTTCAGCTGAGCTGAGAAAAGAATGTGTGTATAAATTAAATAGTTACACACATGTATCACAAATTTGCTGCTGTAATTTTTGAAACTAGTTACCGTAGATGCTTTACTGCATAACCAATAATGCTAAACAAATATTTTATGAATGGAAAGTAAATTGTTCCCCACCACCACCCTCAATAGGTTACAAAGGTTTGCTTCATGATATATGCTGAACAATACTGTATTCTGTGTTCATGGAATTTGTGGGAAAGAAACAGAGAAAGAAGATTATCCCAATCAACTGGAGCCCTGCTCCTTAGCACAATATTGATGCTCTTCTATACATGGTACAAGTCCTTCCCGAGGTGCCAGACTTTTGATCACCTAAGTTTACCATCCTATGTACTGTATGTCCAGAAGTCCTGTTGTATTCAGTGGGCTCACTGTAAGGTAAGTAGGTGTAACCCCAGGGTTTCTGTAGTTAAATATATGAATCTACATGAGAATTTTTCAGGAGAGAATTTCACTGAATATTTTTGGAGAATTGCCTTTTGCATGCACACCTTTTGTTAGATAGTTCCCACAGTAAGATAGTTTACCGCTTCTCTGTTTCACTTTCTGCAAACTGCATTACTTTGAGAAACTGTTTTCACCCAGTTATAACCAGCTTTGCCTGGTCAGTAGCACTAAATTTGCATCAAAATTTGAGAACAAGGGGCAGGCCCTTGTAATTTCATTTTAGATGGACCCTCAGGATATCTCAGGGATGGGTCCTTGTGATTTCAAAGAGACAGGGTTGTGAGGAACTGCTTCTGGACCAACTGACAGTGGCAATGGCTATAAGGGAAGCCTAAGTAAATGGGCCCAGAATCTATAAATCCAGTTAACTGGGTAATATAGTGCAGCTGGACTTGTGGAAGGCTCAACATCAGTTCGCAGGTACTTCTTTAAGACCCTGTGGTGATGTTACCAGGACTGTTGCAACAAGAGATCTATCTCATGAGCTGTTGTGTCAATGGCACACCCCTCCTTGCTTTATTCCAAATGGCACAATAGGCCTAAATTCATTCTCTCTAAATCGCTTTGTAAAGAAACTATGAAACTGAATGGAGTCAATCTCAAAAAGTCAGGCTTCTCTGTAAGTGCCTGGGAAAGGCTGGTTGGGAATGTGGTGGTTAGCTTCTGCCTGGTAATGAGAAGAAAGTAACAATTGCAGCTTGTCTCTCTGTGTGAGAGGCCTTCAAGGCCAAGTCGGCTTCTTCCCTGGTACTGCCCTAATTGGAAGGGCACAAGAGACTCAGTCCTGGCTCCATGGCTCATCAACACTTTTATTAATGACTTCGATGAGGGAGTGCAGGGAATACTTATAAGATTTCTAGATGATACAAAATTGAGTGGAATAGCTAATACCTTGGAAGACAGGAACAGAATTCAAAAAAACTCTCGATAGGATTGAGCACTGGGCTGAAAACAACAGACTGAAATTTAACAGGGATAAGTGCAAAGTTCAACACTTAGGGGGAAAAAACTAAAATGCGCAGTTACAAGATGGGGGATACTTGGCTCAAACAGTGCGATATGGCTGCAAAAAGGCGAATGCTATTTTAGGTTGCATTAACAGTAGTATCCAAATTTTGTGAGGCACTAATCCCCCTCTATTCAGAACTGGTTAGGCCTCATCTAGAGTACTGTGCCCAGTTTCGGACACTGCACTTTAAGGAGGTTGCCACGAAACTGAAGCAAGTTCAGAGGAGGGCAACAAGAATGACCAGGGGACTGGAAACCAATCCTTGTGAGGAATGACTCAAATAATTGGGCATCTTTAGCCTTGAGAAAAGAAGACTGAGGGGATATATGGTAGCACTTTTCAAATATCTGAAAGGTAGTCATACAGAGGAGGGGCAGGATCTGTTCTTGAACATCCCAGAGTGCAGGACATGTAATACTGGGCTCAAGCTACATGAAGGCTGAGTATCATGGAAAATGGCTTAAATATTAGAGCAACATAAGAGTGAAACAAATTACCTTGAGAGGTGATGAGTGCTCCAATGCTGGAGGCATTCAAGAGAAAATTGGACAACCATCTGTGAGATCTGTTTTGATTTGTATTCCAACACTGAAGAGAGGATTCAACTTGATGGCCTTACAGGCCCCTTTCAATTCCATTATTCTTTGATTCTATTATTCTATGAAGATTATTTTAGTGGGAGAAGGGAGGGAGGCAGAAAGTGCTGTTTTCTTCATGAATATTTGAGGGAACTTGAAGCCTGATTGGCAAACCATCTGGAAGGGTCTAGATTGGAATGTTTGATTTATAAAAGGGGGTTCAGAAGTTACTTTGGTTGGCTCAGTTTCCCTCTCAGTGATGCTATGCTCAGTTGCAGTCCTTATGGATGAGTCAACTCACAAAATTTGCATTTGTTCAGTGGATCTGCTCTAGTGCAATTCACTACTCTAGGCAACAGGATTTTGGCCATTGCTTCAGCATTCATTACCTGCCTGCCTGCCTGCCTGCCTGCCTGCCTGCCTGCCTGCCTGCCTGCCTGTCTGTCTGTCTAAAAACCGACCGGATCATGAAGAATCTGATTTTTATTTCTGTTCCTTTTTGATGGTGCAATGGTGACTGTTCTGTAGTTGTGTCCTTGTGAAAGTTTTCTGTTAACTCAGCTTTTCACAGTCAAATGAATTTAAAGACTTTTAGGTGTTCCTACCAAGTAACTGCTATGCAGATTCAGGAATATTTGTGAGTTTAGTTAAGGTTTAAGATTCTTTTTGATATACATTTATATTTTATACATATTAGTAACTGCTTTGAACTTTAGAACTATGAGGGGCTGTAAAGCAACTAATTAGATAGATAAATATATCTGATGGGATGATAAGATATACTGTAGTTCCCTCTGGCAGAGAGAATAATGACATGCTTATGGTATCGAAAAAGTTTATAGGGAATGCTTGCTTTGATGTTAGAATATGGGGTCATCTCATGAAATTAGCTGGCAGGAGATTCAAAGGAAACTAAAGAAAGTGCATCATCATATAACAGTATTTTCTAACTTTGGGCCATTTGCCCTCATTGCTAGCCCACAACATTCATCACCTATGGCAATTTGCCATTGTTGGGCAATGGTGGCATTTGTAGTTATCTGAGGACTCAGTGTTGGTTAATGTTGATCCTGCACATCAGCTATATATTCTGCAAGGGAACCTCTAGCTTGGATAATGTGACAAATTGTTTAGCCTAATTCAAGAAGAGTAAGTCTTGCCTTTGTTCTTGCAGAAGTCAGATGCTTTATTTTTCAGTGCATTTGCCTGTTAATGGCAGAGAAAAGTGCTGCGCTATACAGATTAAGAATGACCTATATCAGAACTCACTTGGTGAATGTAGGCAAGGAGGATCAGACATAGGTAGAAGTCTGTCCCAAGGCAGTTTGCTGCTTGATACAAAGGATAAATGGCACCCATCTCTTCATTCAAAAAGACATGGTCAACAGGAATGGCAGCTGTCTCTCACTTCAACACTGACAACCAGATAGTGTCCTCCACAAAGCAGCAAACTAGAGGAACCAACATGAACAGATTTTGTGGAGTAGTTTCTCTCTACACTCCACTGGAAGGGAACAGTCAGGGTACCCCATAAGAACAGTTAGGATACTGCACACTAGACTCACTCCTTCTGGGTAAAGGTAGAGCTGGCCCTGCCAGGAACATGAGAGAGGAAGTGCTGTAGATAGTTATCATTTCCCACTGGGAAAAAACTGCAAAACTGTATGCAATTAAGACCAGAGGAGAAATAAAAGATATTCAGTCCTTTTTTTAAAAAAACTCCAGTTTATTAATGCCAGGAAATGGCCTGATATTGTTGTGCAATATCACGCCTGAATTAAGCTTCTCAAAGGGCAGCTTGAATGCTGACAACACCAATGGCAGCACTCAAGATGGTTTACAGGTACCATTTTGTGCTCACTGCCATTTTCTCCTAAGCTCATTCTGACTTACCGGTAAGTAATTGAGGATCGCCCAGTTACATTTAATTCATTATAAAATAAACACAATTAATTATAGCATAATATTAAATGTACTTTGAGAACCATATAGTTTAAACAAGCAGCTGGGTGCAAGTGTCTATGGAACTGGCTGAAAGCTTTCCTGTTTAAATAATTAAGGCTCTTTTAATAACAATCAAGACCAAAGCCTCTTAAATAACAAAGGCTTATTCATTTTGAAAGAATAATAAAAAAAATTCTTCTTGAATCAAAAATGGCAAAAATGTAGTGAGCCTTATTGACATTCAGTAGTTTGTAATTGGCAACAGCAATTTTTTGCAAGCCATTTTTCTAAGGAGAACTGAGGGACAGTGAGAAGCCTTAGAAGCTGCAAAAAAAAAGGGGGTTTGGGGACCATATACAGCCCACAGGTTGCACTTTGCCCACCTCTGCTCTACAATGTGTGCAGATATAGCACAGTTAATCGAGAATTTCCTACAAATTAATTATTTCCTCTTTCTAGGTTCTGCCTATTTCATTACTTCCTGTTGGTGTGGTATGGTCTAGATTGAACATTTGTTCCATAAATACTCCTCTCATTTTCCTTGGGGCAGTTTTTGTTTGGTCACAAGCAAATGTTAAATTATGGATACTTTATATATTAATTATGGATATCTCAAATTATTGTGGTTTTTTTCCTTGTATTTCTCTGTTATAAAAGGGGGAGAATTAAATAATGAGCGAAATCAGCAATCACAGGATATTATCACAGATGTTATATAAGACTATTCAAAGAGGCTGATCAGCAGGTACAAGGAAAAAAGGACTGAATCTGCAAACAGTAGATTTTAATTTGAATGAATTCCCCTTTGGTGATTAGAACTTTATTTTGAGTAGACATGACAAAAGAATCATGGCCATGGATCAGGTCATTGTTAGTTAATACAGTATTCTGTTACATTAAAATTGCTGTTTTAATTTAGTTCCCAGCTCAGTGGTTTAGGTATTTGGCTACAGAGCCAGAGGTTGGGAGCGTGATTCCCCACTGCATTTCTGTTGAAGCAGAGCTAGTCTGTTTGGCCTTGGGCAAGGTGCACAGTCATAGAGTGCCCCCAGGAGAACGAAATGGGAAACCGTTTCTGAGCATCCTCTACCTGGAAAAACCTGCAAAGGGTCACCACAAGTCAAAATTGATAGCATGTTATTATTGTTATTGTTGTTGTTGTTAAAAAACTCCGGCACAGTCAAAACTATAAAAACATTGGTATTATATAACAGATACAAGTTTTAACCAGAAAACTAAGTATCTGTTAACTATTGATGCAGTATGTATGTTGTTCCTAATAGTGCCAGTTTTTGTAGTTCTGATGGCGTGATTTTTGAGATCTGCAACTGCTTATAGTCCTGTGTGAAAAATTTCCATCATTCTTATTTGAAAATCATGGGTTGTTAGGTTTGCCTTGTAATAGCATTTCATAATTTCTTGATTTTCAGCAGGAGCCCACATTTTGTGTGTACTGTATTTTTCCGTGTATAAGACTATACTTTTGTCTAAAATTTTTAGACTAAAAATTGAGGGTCGGGAAGTAAGCTGAGGAAAGAACAAAAACAAGTGGAGGAGAAAACAGGGATCAAAGTGATCCTGCAGCACTTTGATCCCTTTCCCCCTACATTTGCTAAGCCCCACTTAGATTTCTTAATTTTGGGTTAGAAAAGTTTGTGGGGGAGTCTTATACATGTTAGCTTTCAATTCGCTTTCACATATTCTCAAGTATTTTTATATCTTTGTTAAGAACAAAGATATAAAAGACAGAGTCCCAGAAGTATTGTTGTGACATGCTGCTGAGTGGATGACAAAGACTGCAGCTAGTATGCACATAGGAAGCAGCATCCTCCCCGCAGCATAAATACTGTTGTGTGTCAGAGAGGCCTTGGGAGTCCATCTTATATATATATAAGTGACACATTCTTTAGATGATGGGAACTTTAAGTCTTAGAAATTTCAGCCACACATTGCCAACAACGACAATACAATCATTGCATTGCATTGCCAAGCCTTCTGAGTTCTTCCATACAATCCAAATCACTCTCAGTGTGGAGGACTGACTTTGGAGTGGTGTGTGAATGCCATCAAGGATATTTTCAACTCTCTTTTGTACTATAGAGTACTATAGAATAAAAGTTTCATTGTGGAACTACAGAGTACCCCAGAATAGCATGACCACTAGACACACTGGTCTGGGTATTCCAAAACTATGAAAAAACAAACATCACCCTTCTTCCATTTCTGATGGAAAAGAAATCAAAATATATCAAAATAGAATTCCATGAACTGTAAAATACTGCAAATCAAAACAAACCCACTGTTTGGTCACCTGCAGCATTAAGTGTAACCTAGAATTTCAGTTATGTAGAAATTAAAGCCTGAAAGCTGTTTTCTTGTAGCTTCCATACCACCAACCCCAAACCATATTTCTGCTCCATCTGCACTATACAGTTAGTTGCAGTTTGATATAGTGGTGCCTCACTAGATGATGATAATCCGTTTCACTGAAATCGCTGTTTAGCGAAATCATTGTCTAGCGAAAAGCATTTCCCCATTGAAATGCATTGAAACCTGTTTAATGCATTCCAATGGGGAAGAATTGTCATTGTCTAGCGAAGATCGGCCATAGGAAATCCGCTTTGTGAACCGCCGATCAGCTGTTTAAATAGCTGTCTTGGGAAGCTTAGGTCCCGGAAACACCCGTTTTGTGAGTGCGGAGGGAGCTGTCAAAATCGTTGTCTAGCAAAAATCAGTTTGCGAAGCAGGGACCAAAGATTGTCCCACGAAAATCCCCCATACGAATCACTGTTTTACGAATCGCTATAGCAATCGCAAAAAGTCAATGTCTAGCGAAAAAACTGTCATGCGGGGTAACTGTCTAGCGAGGCGCCACTGGACCACTTTAATTGACACAGCCCCATCCTATGAAATCTTGGGATTTTCAATTCGATGAGATCATTGGCATTTTTTCCTAGGAACCTCTAGTGCTAGAGTTCAGACTAGAGTTACTGGGTTTGTTTACAGAGCAAGATCTTGTCCAACTGCACTTTCCAGGATTTCATAAAACGGAGCAGTGGCAGTTAATGTGGTATCGAATTGGAATATTGTGTAATGCAGATAAACTCTGGGACTTGGGAGAGAGAATTTTGTTTTAAGTCCTACTTTGCAGTGAAGTCCGTGTCTAGTTGCGCTGGCCACGTGACCACGGAAGATTGTCTTCAGACAAATGCTAGCTCTATGGCTTGGAAACGGAGATGAGCACTGCCCCCTAGAGTTGGACACGACTGGACAAAAATTGTCAAGGGGAACCTTTACCTTTACCTTATTGGTTGGGAAGAAAAACAGGATACAAATGTGAGAAATAATAGGACACTCTTGGGCATAAAGATTCTTCTCCCCTTTGCTCTTCCAAGTTATTTTGGACTAGAGAGAGGCATGAAGCTAAAAATGAACCAGGAGATTCATCAAAAATTGCTAATTCATTGGTTTGGATCAGTTTGAGTTCGTCCAAAATGGAGAACCAGAACTTTCCCAAACCAGTGGATTTTGGGGCGATTTATGAACCTCCTGGTTAGTTGTCCCCACAACATGCCCACACTCTTCCTGCCACCCTTGTTGCTTCCCAACCTTTTCCTGCCACTGCCTTCTCTTCCTCAGCTGCTGCTGCCATCTTAAGAGCCTGGCTGCAGGCTGGGTCCATCTGCATATGTCCCCACCTCTCGGGTGATAAGTGGAGAAATGCTTAGATGGGCCCCAGGCCAGCTGACCAGACAGGTAACTTTTTTTAAAAACCATCTGAGAGGCAGGGACATGCACAGATGGCCCCCAGCCAGCTGACAGGCTGCCTAACTATATATATATATATAATATTATTTTATTTAGTTAGCTGGCCCGGGACCATCTGAGCATGTCCCTACTTACCAGCTGAGAGGTGTGGAGTGCAGATGGCCCAGGCTGGCTGACAGGCTGGTTAACTAAAATACCTAACTAACAAACCACAAACCAAGACAAACTGCCGTCTCTATTTTGGACTGAAAGGTAAATAAAACAAAGAAGAACAAAAGTTCTAAGATGATGATAAAAACAAAACAAACCTAAACCTTTTATAAATAAAATACATAGAATGGAATGACTTTGGTAAAGCTAATCCTTTAAAAAAGTGAGATCATATACAGGGAACAGTCAACTTAGAATGGTTTACTTGTACAACCATTTCAAGATTAGTATGTTCTGACTCCAAGTATCTAAAGCTCACTTTTATGACTACTACCATCCATTCTGTAAACTGACACATTTAAACTAAATGTGATAGAAAGAGAGTGGAAGAGGGAGGGAGAAGAGAGGAGACAGCATAGGTTTAGAGGAGAGCACTCAGCAAGCAAACAAGAGCAGGGAGGTTGGATGGAGGAGGACAACAGAGGTTAAAGGGCAAAGCTCAGCCAGCAAACTAGAGAAAGGAGGTGGGGCAGAGAGCAGCCATCCTTAAGCAAGGAAAAGAGAAGAGGTAGGAGGGATAAATAAGAGAGCAGAGGTTTCACTTATAAGGTGTGAAAATTCTCCTAGATCAAACTCTTGTTTTAATGTTGAATGTAATGGGAAGATAGGGTTTGACTTCAACAGCCCATTGTTGCCAGTGGACCAATTTGGGTACAAATGTGGGGCTCTGCTCTAACCAGTTTTGAACGCAAGTGCTGACTTATGCTGGCTATGTTGCCAAAAGTCACCTACTGAAAAACATGAGCAAAGCATCAACATGCTCATGGTAACCACAATGTGTATAGAAGCAGAAAATAATGTAGGAAACACTTGTGGGAATGCTAGGTGTGGGGAAATTGAGAAACTGGGGGACCATGAGACATGGAATCCATCTAAAAACTTTGTGATTACTTGAGAAGCTGGCTGAGAAGGTAGGGGTCAGTATCAGGCAAGAACGAAAGGGAAAATTCAATTGATTTTCTCCCCGAGAGCACATCAAAGCAGTACCAAAGGAAACTAACATCTCTACCTTTTATCTTCACAAGCCAGTCTGCTTCCTTCCCTGAAGTCATGCAAATTGAGGGAGAAATACAGTTGTGCGAATGGAAGAGGGGACGAAGGTGCTTTTGTCTTGGTAAAAATTAAAGTAAATTCACATGTTGATTGGAAAGGTATGATAAGAGTCATTAATGTACAAAGTGGATTTAGAAATCTGGTGAGATGGCTCAGACTGACTCTGAATGGGAGAGGCTTTGTCCAACTGCTCTCTGAGCTTTGAAGAATGCCTTCTGCTCATGTCTTAAAATTACTCAGACTCTATGCTAAGGTGCAAGTACTGAGTAGATTAGACAGCTTTCTTATTTTCTAGTGTGAACTCTTGCGTTGCTTAGACTATAACTGTATTATGTCCCGGGTAACTGTTAGTACAGTAGTTTTTGCCTTTTGCTTTTCCCCCCTACTTTGAGTAAAATATAAACATCTCTTCAACGAACTGCCTGGGTTGTTGACTCAGAGGGTTTATGGGACTAAACCCAGGTATTGCCTTGATCAGCTACCAGAAAATTTGGTATTTGTGCAGGGGTGGTGGCAGCTGTACGTTGCAAGGCAGACATATTGCTTCCACATGCCTAGCTATGTGACTTTTTTTAATTCCCTGGAGCAGGGGTCAGGGAACTTTTTTTTACCTTCCCCCCCCCATTTATATATGTCGACATTACCCCCTCCTTGGCTCTCGCCGTCCGTGGATGACCCCCCGCACCTCTGCACTCGCCCGGGACCTGTGGCCACCATCCGAGCAGCCAGTCTGGAGCTGCCACACCGCTGGGAAAGCATGTCCTTGGCAAGGGGAGGCGGGCGCCACAGGGTCCATGAGCTCACGTGAAGCGGGGTGGGAAGGGGCCTCTTCGCCAGCGCACCAGGGGGGTGGGTGTGAGCAGGAAGGAGAGCCTCCGCTACGCAAAGAGTTCAGTTGGCCTGGTACGCCGTCCTCTCCCCCCCCCCCCACACACACACTTTGGAGTTGAGGAGGGCAGGCGAGTGCCCTGTGCAGTTCCTCACCAGGGCTCTCTCTCCCCACAACAGAATACTCGCCTACACACAGCATTGTCAGAAATAGAATGCCTGGGGGTAAAATGCCTGCCGTGGCCATCCTCATTACCCCCAGGATTTTCATTTTTACCCCATCTGGGGTAATTTACTCCTGTTCCCTGACCACTGCCCTGGAGACACTGCCAGATCCGAGTAGACTGGAGACATTAGTGCCAGGCAGGAATCCATAGTGTAAGCACAACTGACTCTCCCCTGGGTCCACCCATCCCAGGGTAAGAAGGCTATTGTGGCTGAATGGCTACAGAGTGGGAATCCTGGCTGGGTAACCATTACCCCAGATATCTTCCATCTCCACAAGCTCTATGAGGACTGAGCGTGCAAAGTGAACCTGGAATGATGAGCAAAACAGAAGACTCGGACTGAGATTTCCATAGAATTAGACTGCTTGTATCCAACTGATGTCTATAAATATACTCATGTTAACAATATGCAGGATTACAGACTTGGAGAGTAGACTTTCTGGCCATAAGTGTGCACAACAGCATCACTGAACAAAATACATTACAGAACAAGACCTTTAAAATTTATGAAGCAGGAAATGATATATAAAGACATTCTTGATGTGATGTGATATGAGATGGCAAGGCAAAATTGTAATTATTTGTTTGGGGTGGTTTGTTTTCATTTTATTTGTGAAGAAAATAAGGCAAAGGGGGTACCATTTGCAATATGTAGGACAGGAAGATGCAAAAAGGCAGACTTTCCTCCCTTTGTAATAGTGAGCTTGTCATACAGTATATGGACTGCTATTAGTCATAGGATGAAAGAGCAGACTGTAAACCAAACATGGCCCTACGACTAGGCAGAATGAGACAGCTGCCATAGGCTAATGATTGGAGGTGCCGTGAAAGGTCAGCAAAACATTGGATTTTATTTTGTGTTTCATCTTGTATTTTCACTGCCAAGGATGGTGAATGTTGCTTGTAGGATCACTGGCTTCAAGTGACAAAATAATATCAACAGCCTATGGCACTATGCATCCCAACTTTGGACTTGGGAAGGTACATGTTCTGCCTTGGGAAGAAAATGTCCTGGGCCTGCCCTGTTCATCTATCGTGGTCCTTTCTGCAAGACCCTTTTCATCTGTCACTCCTTTGACCTTTGGCTTTTCTATTATTTCCTTCCCAGTCTGGGCCCTCTAGATTCCACAAGTTTTCAGAGTTTCTACACTTGGGCACTTATTCTTTTCCTGGCTTTCAATATTGCAGGTAGGTTTAAAAAAAAGACTTATTTTTTTTCCATGTCATTTAGTTTTTATTACTTTTCTCTTTTCCTACTTTTCTTCAACATCTATTTTATTCCTTTATGTATATCTCCTCTGAAAAGTCTCTTTTCTTACCGTTTTAATCTTTTACATCTTCTTGCTAAATACTGTACTTTCAACTATACATCCTGCAACTTTCCTTTGTTCTGTTCATGAGACCGATTTTTGCCATGCTTAATTCCTTTTTATTTCACTTCCTCAATACATATAAAGTCCCTTTCTTTTCTCTTGCAACTTATTTTGCTTTATTGGCTATATTTTCTCCTCTTTCCTCTGCCCTTTCCTCTTAGCTATTGCTCTCTTGGGTCAAACGAGACAGGAAAGTCCACGAGATAACAAAACATAGCTGTGGAACTTCCTGCCAAAGGGGGCCAGGAATGCATTTATTCTTCAGGTATTTTTGTAAGCTGCCTTGAGTTTCTTTATGAGGAGAAAGGCGGGATATAAATAAGATGAATAAATGTCCTTCACTATTGAGGAAGCCCTGATTCTAACTGCTGTGCTATGTTATTTTTGCTCACATGTCTCCAGTTCTGTATTTCAGCAAAACTGAACAGCATATTATTGTGGCTCACACTAGCCGTTGTCGCTGAAAAAAGAATCAACTCACTTTCTGCTCCATCTTCAGACACTTCCTGGTTGGCTATTCCATGCAACTTCCCATGTTATTACATCCAGAATATAGATTATCAATACCATCAAGGACAATTGGGTACAGGTCACTTGAAGCCACTGGCAGTACATTCTGTGTCTAAAGATACTAAATTGCTTGAAGTCCAGCAATTGATGTCCCATAGACTTCATAGTGAGAGCCATAGTCTCTTCTTCCATGGTCAACCAAGGATGAGTGTGAAAGAGTACTATGTCTCCCACTACATTCTTCTCTCCCATGAGCAACAAATGAACTGAGCTTGAAAGACGGGTCCCCCCCCCCATTCCTTTCCCTTTTTTGCATTACAGGGCCCAGTAACCTTCACAAGGAAAGCTACTGTCTGGGAACTGTACAACTGTAGCCCCCCGAAAATATCTTTTCCAAGGTCTACAAAGGAAAAGGAATGGCAGCTTTTCCAGCTCCTGTTCTGGCATTTGACCACAGCAAAGAAAAATGGGGAAGGTATTTCCTAGCTCTTGATACTCTCTCCTCCACACACCACAAGTTCACATCAGTTCCCTTTAGTGTAGTTTTGCTTCAAACTGCTATAAAGCTATTGGTTTTTCTTCTCTTCCCAGTTCTTTTCACACTATGCATGAAGCAATGGCAGTCCATGGACCAAACAGAGGGGGCATCTTACCTCAACATTTCAGGGGAGGTGTCCCCTGGCTCAGTCCATGAGATGCATATGGTGTGAAGGAGACATTTGGGGGAAAGTTCATTCCCCAAATGTTGTGATGAAATGGTGTTTTTACATCATTTCCCTATGGAAAACTTGTTCCTTGAATTCTTTTCATGATTTTTTAATGTTTTGCCTATTGGGTTGGCGGCACTCTCAAAGTGCTCACGCTACCAATGGCAATATGTTTTGGCAAAAGGCCTTTACGCAAAGTTCCACTTCTAACGTGATGAGTTCTCCTCCCACTGTGATTCTTGAAAGGATGGTGTGGGCTCATGGGACCCTAATTGCTGTGGGACTAGTTGACTCCAACTGGAGATGATGCAGAAGCTCTCTGAGGAGAGATGATTTGAAGGAGGCCCTGCAGAGAACTGGCATGCTCCCAGAACCTTGTAAGTACAGTATCTCATACATATATATCCAGCTTACACTTACTGGAGTGTATCGGATTGTGCTTTTGATTTATGGTCTGTCTTCCTTCTTGGTTGTATGAAGGCGGCCTTCTCTAGAAAGAGAAATAAGCCCAATAGATATACTGGTGACTTCCTTAAGAGCTTTTTAAGGTGACCTATACCTTAGTTTTATTTCCTTTAATATCTGTCTCTTGCCACAGATCTGTCTCACTTGGCAGCTCTCTCTGTCATTTTCAGTTTAATGCTTGCTTACAGGAATAAAAGATACTTAGTCTGCCCCCAGTACTTCAAAACTGGAAATCTGCTGAACCAAGCATTTGCTCCCTGGGGAGCTTTCTGTTTGTCAAGTGACTTATCAGGCTGAAAGGAGAAACCATGTTTGGTTCAGCAACACTATGCTTTGAGTAACTGAAGAGTGACAATACCGTTGTGCAATCCAAGCCATTGCTGAATGAACTTGTTGTAACAGCCTGCATGCTTTTCTTCCCAGACATGAGAGGATGGCAAAAATGCAAGCAAAAAGGATATGTGATACCTCCGCTCTCACACACACACACCAAAACCATGATAATATATTTTAAAAGTGGTGCTCTGATGTATGGATCATTGGGCTAGAAGCAAATAGTGGTTGAAATTCTGCTCCTTAACATATTACCAGTAAGTCTCACTAGAGGAGATTAATTGAATCAATGAAGATTTGGTGAATCAACTCTTCTCTAAGTTCCATTGATTCAAATGGGTCTACTCAAGTTACAACTTACTCAAGTGTATCAAGATAGGGTATACCTACCTTGTCCTTGTCTTAAAACCTCAGATAAAACTGTGTTTATGTTGTCTTCTTTAGGTGGCCAGGCTGGCTCTGGGATTCTGGGAGTTATACATCAAAATAAAATAAAATAAAATAAAAAATCCATTGCTTATCCGCCCATGGGCCCATCAAGTCCAGTGTTGACCAGACTGTCCATCAACTGCTCTCCAGGGTAACAGGTATAAGATGGCAAAGACTGGGCCTGGCACTTTCTCCATGTACTCTACCATTGAACTACAACATTCCTTCAGTGTTGCTCCTTGCACACTTTGCCATCCCGAGAGCTATGGGAAGTTCTCATTGTTCACTGACGCAGCCCATACTTTTCATGCAGAAGGGCCGAGTTTCATTCCCTGGCATTCCAGTTGAACAGACTTCCCAGTGTCCGTTGGAAGGCTGTGAGAGATCATTCCACTTGAGACCGTAACTGGCATACAGAATAGGCAATGGCCAGCATCCTGTTGGCTAATTATACCAGTGTAAGTACAGTGCCACTAATTAACAATTTGTCACTTTATATCACACACTATTCATGAGCATTGGTGCATGGTGGGGGATACAAATAGTGAGCTGTAAACCAGTCACATTAACACAGTTTAACTAGCTAATGTAACTAACGAATAGGATTCTAAGAGATTGCCGCAGTTGTTGGCTCCTGTACCCCCCAATTTCCAGAAAATATTCCTTCCCACAAGTGTGCCTCCTCCTGCCACTTTCCGCAGAATTTTACTTTTGCTTATGTGTTTCAACTTAATGTATTACTGTGGAATGATTGACAGTGGTATATGTCTGTGTTTTTTTCCCTTTCTTCTACACCAGTGATCCCCAACCTTGGGCCTCTAGATGTTCTTGGACTGCAACTCCCAGAAGCATTCACCACCACCTCTGCTGGGCAGGATTTCTGGGAGTTGAAGTCCAAGAACATTTGGAGGCCCAAGGTTGGGGACCACTGTTCTACACAACTCCCAATCACTGTGGAGTCATTCTAGCTGGCTCATCAGGGGAAAATTATTTAATAGTATTTCCCCCTGGGCTATGATTGAAAGATGGCATACATCACTGGACCACTTCACGACTAAGGAGAGCACAAGAACCCAGCAGCCTTTCTCCTAGAATTTCACTGAAGTCTTTGCCTTGACATTTTATTAGAAAGCATTTTCCCTTTCAAAATAAATGAGAATGGCTGATAAAACTGAAAAAAAAATATTTTGAAAAAGAGTTGCCAGATTTGGTGCTGGTCTGAAGCCCTGTTAAAATGTTATTACTTTTTGTGTGGGCTGGCCCCATTTTTAGAACTGGTTTATAGAATATAGATTTGCTCTGCCAGCACAAGATCATTGGTGTACTCTCGTGCAACAATAATTTAGTCTCCCACAATATTGACCTTTAATTTTTTTTCTCCTCACAAGTCCCTTTTCTTTCGATGTTCAAAAGAAAATAGGTACACATATCCTTTAGCATTCAAAAGGCAAACAGGCTCGAAGTGAGTCCTATTCAACTACATTTAGTAGGCTAGCACTATCAAAGAAATTTAAGACAGACTAGAGTTATTGACTTCAACACCAGATGCTGATTTAATTCACGTTTGTGCTATGTATTTGTGTCCTTTTCTTCTGGGACTGTACAGAACATCAAAAGTATTGGGAAACACATTCTAAATATGTTTCAGTATAATAATGTGTCTGAAAGTAAGATAGGAAGACAGGAAGAATCAGCTATATCAGCTTCCAAAGGATTTGAATAAAAGTGCAAAAGAATTCACAGTAAGAAGAAGAATAAAGATAGAGGAAGAAGAGGATTACTGCAAAAGGTCCTGACTATGGTGGCGGGGAACACAGTCGATTTGTATTTTGGTTTATGTATTTTATGTTTATGTTTATTTTGTAGTTTAAGAAAAATAAAAACATAAAGAGGAATTCACAGTAAATTTACTAATGATAACTAACATTGCTTTAACCAAATATCATACAAATTCTGCAACTGCCACTATTAGATAATTTATTATTATTTTACCTCAATATATCCTGAATGGATAAACTGACAGGTGCAGAACAAGAAATTATTTCTTAAGACATACTTCTTTCTGTTCAAACTGACTGTTTCATTTTGTCTCTATTGTTTGTATTTAGGAGACTGCAAGCATTTATATTTGAAGTTTGAAATTAAGAGAGGGAGAGGGGGGGAAAACAGAGAGAGAGAGAGAGAGAGAGAGAGAACACATGCATTTTCTTGCAATCCAGCATGTACATTCTGTATTTATGTCTCATGATTTATTCTGTAATTATACCACTGTTGGGTTTTAATATTCAGAAACAAGCAACACTAACATTATGAGTCTGGGCTCCCAAAGAAGAGGGATACTGTGAGAACATAAACAGGTTTTACTGGAGGATTTCATGTATGCACACCAGCAACATGGAGGCATATATGCGCCCAACAAACTCTGACAGACTCCTTCTAGAAGGAAGCAGGGTGGGGCAACTGAATTGGGGGTGTCATGGAGAGGCAAGGAGTAGTTAGTTACTCAGTTTATAATGATTGCTCTTCTGTTCCCAGAGAGTGGCATTTGCTGGGAATGTCCAAAATATTGTGTTCAGAAGCCAGCACTGTGCACCTTAGATTGGGAGGAAGAAGCACAATTTGCTGTCCTTCTTCAAGCAGCAAGATATCTTGGGGTGGCCTTTTTACTGGCACCGTTTCCTACCTTGGGTAGATGGGGGGGGGGGAATTACTTAGCTCTTAAATAACTAATGTTAAAACATCCTTGCTCGCTTTGCTGTTTGAAAACAGGGCAAAATTTGACTTGGCATCAAACAAAAAGATTTTGCTGTTAGAATGACTATTCTGGACATGTACTTTATTAAATCATGGCTTTTCTGGGATTTCATATATTTTGGCCAATGTTCAGCCTGCAGCCCCATAAGTACCCTTTGCCAGGAAAACCTCTGGAGCCAGTTCTTAGATACTGCTGGGTCAGCAACCATCCTGAAGCCCACTCTCCTCCAGTCCCTGTGCACCCTTTTCTAAGGAAATCTCTAGAAGAGGTTGCTGGTACCACTCAGACCTGTGGGTGAGAGGGGGAGTGTAGTATTGGATTTAACCCCGTTTTTCTAGCACCACTATTTGTTAAATGTGCCCCTTATGTAGCATATCAGTGTATTTTGTTATTGTGACTGTAATCCTTTCATATTGAGCCTGAGAACTCTACTCATTCTTGGCTGCCTCATATTGTTTGGTAGCATGATTTTTAAAGGGCTTCTGCAATCCTTCTGGGGGGAAAGCGTTTCAATATGGGAGGTGGCCGAGAAAGAAATTTTGTTAATTTGATGCTGTGCTTGGGAAAAAGCTTTGCTTTTCAGTAAGCCCGTTGACGTATGACTTCAGATATGGCACTTACTAAACACGGGATATCTTGAAATTATTATTTCCAGGTCATGTATTAAGAAGGAAAGAGAGGGAGAGCACAATATGTTACACTTAAAAAGTTTTTTTACTTACTTACTTACTTACTTACTTACTTACTTACTTACTTACTTACTTACTTACTTACTTACTTACTTACTTTAGCATTATCTAAAAAAATGCCTTGTGGTCTTTGTTTCTCTACACCTCTGACTTGAATAAACTGCTAATGTTTAGAGCAGAAGACATAAGGCTCCCAATAAACTGGGCAAATAAACGTTGCATGAAAAAACTAGCCTCAGAAAGAAAGCATTATGGTCCATGTTACTGTCAATTTCTTTCTGAAATCTAGTCAGTAAAAGTCGAACAAGTTATCAAATTGGGCATATCCTAAACTTTTCATGTAGACCCTTTCTCTGTTTCGCTAGTAATATTTTAACTACTGCAAAGCGCTGTTTTTAACAAAGCAACTTTAAAAATTATTTTTGCCATTGTAACTCTTGTAAATTACTTCTTAGTTATGATATATTGCTTATTTTTCACTTTCTTCTTTCCTTGGTTCTCTGTTGGGCTTTCATATTTTCTTAGAGCTTATTTTAGTGATTCAGTTCTCTGTCGAGAGTAGCCAGTCATCATTTGCCTTGCCTTTGTTCCTGTGGAATGCAGGAGAATACGTACCTATGTTTTCTTAGAATACATATTGTCTCCCTGAAGAACATGAATTCCTTTCCTCAAGTTAATTCTTCCTCAATTAGCATTCTTACCATAAGTTTCCTGTTCTTCTGATGAGACTTTTTTTCTTTCACATTTTAATCATTACATCTCTTTCTCCAAGGCTGTCCAAATAACTCTATCATTAAAATATGATTTGAAAGCCATCCTAATGGGAGATGAAATAAATCATGCTTTTCAAAGCTGCAGTTTAAATTTAAATATTCTATTTCATCAATGAATATTCAAAGTTTGATTTGTAGTCGGCAGGGGGGCAACTATTAAATTAATTGAATGTAAAGTTTGGTACAAATTCTTGTTTCTTTCTGAAGATTATTATTTCTGACCTTCTGGGTTTGGTGAATTACACATAATACAACGGATCAGACACTTTCTAAAGGAGTTTACACACAGACACATTCACACCCTCACTCTGCCTCCATAAAGGATTAAAACACTTGTGACAAATGCACTCAATGTCTGAAATCCTGTAGCTCACTGTAGTAAGTCACAACTGTAGGCACATTGTAACTTATGGAGAAGCTGACTTACCATATCCTCACTGATTCGATGGGCTTACTCTAGTGCAACTTGCTACACTAAACACAGGATTTCAGCCATTGCATTCTTTGCTCTTGTGAAAAAATGTTTTTTTGTGAATTAAAAGAGTTTGCCAACCTGCTTTAATGACCTCTTCTGCAGTTCCTGGTTAGAGATCCAGAGGGATTGGGAGCTAGGTTGCCCATTATGTCTCACAGAAGAAGGGCCAGGCTTGTAGACTTGGTCAACTTACATGGTTCCAGACTACCCCTGGAAGAAGGGAATGATGAATCACGTCTGAATAGTCTATACCTAGAAAACCTTGGAAAGGGTTTTCATAAATCAGGATTGATTCGACAGCACATAGTTAATTCTGCCTGTGTACAAAAAGCAGTTAGAGATGGGGGTATTTGTATTCGTATACGAATATGAATACAGATATCCCTGCACAGGTGGAAATAACGAAGGGCCTGCCCCATGGGGCCGGACTGTCCACTCACGATTTCAGCGCTGCTGCCGGCTCTGCGGCGGCTTCCTATTGCACTGTTCTCCCCAATGGATTAGCCACTCTTCGACCTAGCAGAGAGGCTTGTCATCCTACCTCCTGCCAGGACTGGGTAATTGATTGCAGACAAAAGCATGATAGGAAGGCGGCAGCAACACACAATTGTGAGGGGACAGGCTGGCCCCTGGGGCCGGACCCTCATTATTTCCACCTGTGTGGGGATATTCATATACGAATACCCCCTAGTTATGAATAAAAGGAACTGCATTAACACAATTTCTGGTAGAGGCACTAGTGGGTCAGAAAGGAAAGTTATATCTATTGTATTTGTCTTAGAACCACAAAGTTCCTTAATGAAAAGGAAGACATACAGCTAGGCTAAAAAGAAGCTTCATATTAAAGGTGTAACCCCAGGTGAGTTTATTCGGAGGATTTTTTTCTTGAAGAATGAATATGCAGTAAGTATCGTTTTGCAACAAATATACAAATAATTTTTCTGCTTTTACATTAAAATCACAGAGAAGACTGCAGAAACAAAGAATAATAATTCACAAATAAAAAAAGCACCATGTTCTTGAGCCAAAATTGTGAATAGTGCTTTCCACAAATTGCATATTAGACTATCACAGAAAAATCTGTAATTGGAAGAAATACTAGTTTTAATGTATATAGCCCAGTTTCACTCCGATTAAAAGATTTTGGTTTCTCAAGTGCAACATTTTCCGGAGGACCAGCTGTCTTTAGCAAACAATGTCCTCAGCTGAGGTAAATTTTAATTACTTTTGATTAGTAGGATTTGCTGTGCCTGATGGAAACTCTGACTTTCAGCATCCTCTAAGCCTTTTCTGACAGGCTCTTTCTGGCCTTCTGGATCAGATATGTAATAGCCAGATCAGGAGGTTACACTGCAATACAAAGATATAGTGAAAGGATATAAATGTAGGTCCTGTGTGCTGTCTCTCCCCAGAAAATAATTCCAAAGTTGCATTTGGTGGCTCCTTTGTGTGGGGCACCTAACTTCAGAATGTCCTCCTGAGAGGGATAAGATTAACACAGACGGATCTTTTCAGTACCAAATTAAAATGTTCTCTTTTTTTACCCTGGCATTTTGTGGATAATTTTTAGACTGAGTTGAATTCTCAATTTAAATTGACTCCAGATTGTCCATTTTTTTCAATTTGCTATTTACATTTTTCTACTTTAATTCAACTTTTGCAGTTCTATTGATTGTACACTATTCTGGGATGGCCTCTGTCAATGAAGGAGTATTATCAAAAATATTAAAATTAATAAATAAGTGGAGGAATCTAAGATAATGGTGGTTTCTTTAGTTTAGGGGCAGCAGCTAAGCACATCGGTATGAAATGGAGTCATGTGATTCAACTGATTCACAACATGTTTCCTTCTCACAGATATGCCTAGAGTAATGGAGCCCTTGAGACTTGGTTGCCTGGGAAACAGCCTTACAATCCCATTTTGTCCTTGAGACCATCCAGACCTTCACAGCTACTTAGAAGAGGCCCTTTAGCATGGTTCTGCCTACTGTGTGGAGTACTTTTTATGTTAAGATTAAATAAGGAGGGGTTCATTCCATTACCACTGGACATGTTCATGGTTGGTTCCTGGTACAGTTCAGGGAACCTGTTTTGCTGAAGCAAAATGAAGCACCGATATTTTCTCCCCTCAGGGCTTCATAAAAACAGGATGCCCACTCATCCCTCTTGCCCCTCTTGCCTCCCTACCCTGTCTTGAAGCCTCTACTACCTCCTCCTTATCTACCACTACTGCCATTCTGAGAGGCAACAGGCTCAACTCCTTGCATGGAAACTAGGCTTTCTGCCTGTGCACATCTACCCACCACTGAGCTAAAAGGTGGGTGCATCCACACAGGCAGCAGGCTTGGCTTCCATGCAAGCAGCTGTGCAAGGAGCTGGTCCTGCTTCCTTTTGGGATGTTGGCAGTGGTCGTGGCCGCAGTGGCTTCAAGAAAAGGTAGGGAGGTGATGGGGCAGTAAGAGAAGGCAGGCCAGTGGGTGGTTCCCCTGCCGGCACAAAACTGAAAAATGAATTGCAAACTGGATCGTTTTTTGTGGGTAGGAACTGTTTGTGGTTGTGGGTAGCCATGAACCACCATGAATCACCAGTGTTCTAGTTCATGTCCATTTCCAGTTGAAATTGATTCAAGGGAAGCAAAGAGACATCTTCTCTGTTATACTTTGGAAGTAATAAAGTTTACTTCCTTGGACTCCAGTATCTTTTAGTACTAGATGAGATCTGCTTGCTGAGGTCTCCACCAGGCGCCCAGCCAGCTGGCATACAGGGCTGAGCAGTCCAGCTGTGTGTCAGCAGCAGGCCGTTCAGCTCATTTTGTTAGCTCCAAATTAAACTTGACATTGACTGTTAAACCCAAGGAGCTTTCAGACAAAATCTGCATACTCTTTGAAAATGTGCATTTTATATGGTAGCTAAGCAATTTGCAAAAAAGGGGGAAAGGACAAAAGAAAGGAAAGCAAATCATATAGTACTGGGGTTTGAAATGTCAGCTTTTTGACTGCTAATTGCAGAATTCACTTAACTCTGAAAACTCTGAAACATGCAATGTCAGTTTTGCAGTAAAGAAAGATGATATGCACCAGGCGTTGCTAGCAATCCCACATTAGACCCTGTTCAAAAGACTGAGAGACAGCCAATTTAATTATTATGGTTAATGGAACGGTATTCCACAGACATGAGTGATCCATGTTAGGTGAAGGCATAGTTTCGGCCAGTGCTCCGTGTTGGCTTCTTTCTTCACTGTATTTAGTCCTTGCTTTCATATTGGCGTAAAGGGATGTGACAGATGCTGAGACAGCTTTATAGAGAGCCAGAGTCAGGAGAGCAAAGACAGGAGCATCAGGGGTTTTAGAAACATGCAGCTGCAATTATTGCTGAAAGAGGGATTCTTTGGAGTGAGCTATTAGGATAGGTGGTGAGTGGGAGAGAGAGAGAATGAGAACGCCCACAATCTAACACAGCCACACTGGGACGCTTGAGTCTATTTATGTCATGTTTTGTTAGTTTATTGCTTTTTAAAAAACAATTATTGTTACAGATGAAGAATATTATTGTCTCATATTACATGAGAATTTTAAAAGGATATATTTTTAAAAGGAGTGTGCATATGTGTGTGTGTTGTTTTTGTTGCTGCTGCCGCCAATAATTGCTGATGCAAAAAATGAAGATTATGAATGGTCTCTCTATTGAAAGAAACAGCACAAGCCAGCAATGAGAAATGGTGGTTGCTGTTAATGTAAGGGACTGTTCTTACTGGGTTTGTTACACAACAGTGTTGAAAGCAGCAGGGAGTTGGGAGGATGTAGCACAGGCCCATGAATGCTGCCAGAGAGTTGTGATCAGTTTGTAACTTCCATTTTGGAATGTTCTTGTGCTTTTGTTCCGAGACGGTGCCAGACCAGCTATATTCCAGGTCTCACTCTGGAAACACACACCCAATACTTAAATTATATTTCACACTTCAAAGAAAATCCTTTTAGTGAACATACAATAAAAGCTGGGAGAAATTTGTTCTTGCAGAAACAAAAAGAACTCACTGGAGAGACACTCTAAGAGAGCTTGACATGGCAAGAAGCAGCTAGAAAGCTTGGAGACTACTGAAAGACTGAACACTGATCATAACGAAAGGATTTGCAAAAGAAACCCAACCAAATAGCACATCAACTGCTCCTGGCAAGGAAGACCAACCAACACATAATAAAAAATAAAACATCAAAGGGATATTTAGAGCAAATCCAATGAATTTTCCATTGCCTTCCTATTAATGGAACTAGAGGAGGTTAAAAGAAGATGTAGGAATGGTAAAGCAGTGGGACTCAGTGATATCCAGACCAAGCAATTAAACATTTTGGGTAAAACACAAAGGAAGGGCTCCTCCTACTGTTTAATAATTGCTGTGTGAGCAAGCAAATTCCAAAAATATGGTGGAAGATGAAAGAAACATACTGAAGCCAGGCAAAGAACCGTCAGATTTCAAAAGCTACAGTGCAATCTGTCTACTATGCCACTCATACAGTGTTTGAAAAAAATGATATTAAACTTTCTAGTCCCTAAAACTGAACCTCTTCTAATTCCAGAACAAGCAGGCTTTAGACCTGGCAAGAGTTGTACGGCTCAAATTTTAAATTGAACCCAGCACACAGATGTTTTTGAAATACATAAATAACTGGAGCAGCATTTGTCAACCTTACAGTAGCATGTGATACTGCCTACCAACAATCACTCCTCAAAAAGCTCTATCTACTTATTAAAGATCATTGACAAATTGTAATGGTCACTGTTCTGCTCCAAAATTAATGATTATTTGTTGAATTTCAAGGGAAGCACAGTTGGAGAAATCAAAGGAATAGTCTCCCACAGTGTAGCATCCTGGCACCATTAGTTGTTGACATTTACACAAATGAACAACCAACATTTCCATATTCTAAGCGTTTAATCTATGCTGATGATCTTGACTTGACAGTCCAGGGGAAAACTTTAAGGCTATCAAGCACCAGGTATCCTCTACATTAGAAGATCTTTCCTTATATTATAAAAACAACCAGCTGAAACCAAACCCTTTAAAAACACAGGTCTGTGCCTTCCACTTAAAGAACAGAGAAGCAGAGAGGAAGTTCTGAGATAGCTTGAAAGGCAAGATTTTGGAACATTATCCTACCCAAAGAATTTGGGCTCACTTTGAATTTAGCTCTGACCTATAAATAACATTTTCTAAACACCAAAACAAAAAGTTGCTGCCTGAAATGACATACTTAATAAACTGGCTGGGTCAGACTAGGTGTACACACCTACAAACAATAAGAACAATATATTCTCAAAGGCTTTCATGGCCGGGATCGGATGGTTGTTGTAGGTTTCACACCCAAAGCAGAAATTTAGCAGACCCCAGTTGGTGTGTGTGTGTGTTGAATGACTTTGGAACTGTGTTAATTCTGTGCTTGTTTTAATGTGATGATTTTTCAGCTTGTTTAGTAGTTTTTTTAAAAAAAACTATTTTAAATAATCATGCTGCAAGCTGTTGTGAGTCATGCAAGAGAAAAAGTTGGGAGATCAGTCAATTATATTCAAGGAGCAATACATATGAATCTTATTTCCTGTGCACCCTCCATTGCAAAATATTCAAAGATCTCTGGAAAGGAGTTACTGCCTGTGTGCAAATCCTGGGAACATTGGCTTTGTAATGTGAATGTAGGACAGTTGAGAAAGGTTGCTGTGGAAGCAATTGTGTTGTCACTTGAAAAAAACATGTTGCGTTTCTGTAGAATAATGCTCAAGAGTGGGTGAATCTAATACTCTTCTGACATGCCATTCTGTATTGTTTTTCTTAAAGTCAACTGAAAAGCACTTAAACAGCTGTGAAGAAGTACATGTTACAAACAGTGAACTATCTTATTTGACTCGACACACCAGAGTTTCTGGGATCTCTCTAGGACACTGCAATGTCTAGGACACTGGAACATACTGTTCATATTTATACTTGCTGGCGATGTTGTACATAAAGTCCCACTCTTCTGTCTCATCATGGCATGGAAGTGATCCTGGGCTTCACAGCCTGTGTCAGTGTGACATTAGCTCTGGCAGGTTCTACCAAGCGTGTAAGCCTTTGAGTAGGACTCCAATGAAAGTCTGCCATCCGAAGACCAGAATGGTTAAGTATTCAGATGTTCATCACCAGAAAGTTGGCTACCAGCTGATGAATCGGCCACAGCAATGATCAGCACCAAAATGATGTGCCATAGCTTTATCTGCATCAGTCGATGGATTACCTCCACCAATGTACTCTACTTCTAGATTTTCAAGTTATTGAACTGATACTGTATGTATATATAAAGCTGTCCTTTGACAAACTTTAGATTCTCCTGACCCCATTGACTTTTTTTCCCTTGAGTATGGTTCTGTTTTGATTACATCAGCAGTAGTCAAGCATGGACACTGGGACTAAACAGAAGTATAATACTAGTACTGTAAGCAATTCGGGTGAAAATTGGGCAGTGATCCAAACCACACAACATGTTCCAGTACTCTCCTGACCTTATAACTACATGAAATGAGTTATTTCTAATGATACCTGATGCCATATGTTGTTCAGCAAAAAAAATGTCTTAACTGCTGTGAGCTAGCCATATACAATCACTCAGCAGTCAGGAGCTGAAGTATGTTTTGCACCTGGACTGCATAATAAGACATCCTTCTACAATAATCCATTTTAGCAGACAGAGGATAATAGCTTGAGGCAGGCAGGGCTCAAGACTATTAGAGTTCAGTACAGCAATACCCTGGACTGTATCTCATCTGTTTGGAAGCTGACTTTGGGGCAGTTGCTTGCAGTGTTTGCTTCTACTGCATCTAGAATACCAAAGACCTTGTTGTCCATAACCAAAAGAGGATGCTTAGCAAAGCAAAGTTAGGAGTTGTTTACATTTACATTTGCCTTACAATAAGATACCATTCTAAATGGATTTGATTTAGAAATCATGTGGTAGTCACATGGTCTTTGAGTCAGTGTGTGCATCTACTTGGGAGAAATGTTAATTTTTTCCCCCCTAAAATACGTTGTCCCTCGGTTGAAGGGGCTACACTGGCTTTTAAAGTTGTTGCATTTGAGACTTTGTCCTGCACCCTCCCACTGGCTGCTCCCCCCTGCTGCTGTGGATTTGTGCGAGAGGGAGAAAAAGTGGCTGCTGACAAAGCTGCTTGTTCCTTTAGAAAGGATGGCTGCTTCTGTCCCTTTGAGAATGCTCCAACTTATTCCCATTTGTAGTCACAGAATACACCACAGAAATTAAGGAGACCTGGCTTTGCAGTGGTGCAGAAACACTGACTATGGATCCATATGATTTTAACGTGAGATCATCCCCAAGCCACTGTCCAATCTGTGTGCAGATATAGTGCCTATGACTGAGATTGTTTGGGGGATGATCCTACATAAAATTCATGTGGGTCCATGAGGATCTGTTCCTCTGAGCCATTTTTTTGCTCCTCCAAGTTTGCGCCAGACTGGCCGCATCTTCCCTTTTCTCTCAGGCTCCCTGTACCGACCCGTCCTTCCTTCCTCCCCACACCAACCCGTCCCTCCTTCCTCCCCATACCATGGCTCTGGTTGCTACTGCCACCTCTCCCACCACCTCTGCTGGTTATCCAAAGACACCATTTGCAGTGACAGAACTGTTCAAATATGCTGAAACAATTGAAATAAATCAGGGTTCCATATGTGTGCTAGAATAAATGACCCTCTGGTGCCACAGTATTTTATGTCACTTTCCAACCAGAAAGCACGTTTCCCTAGGAAAGTAATCATCACAGATACATCTCATTTTAAACCATTTTTTTGAAAAGCAGAATGCGATACAATCATGTTTTATATTGTCAGTAAGATCAAGCCCTTAAAACTGCAACTTCAGCAATGCACCAGACAGTCAGGGTGCAATTACATTGACAAATAATACAGGAAATGCTCATGGACTGGAACGGTCTGATTTGCATTATTTTCCATTGACTACATGATGTACAAAATCAATGTGGATCAGCCCCCTGTCTCACAAATCTGTAGCTTTTTTCCTCCAGTACTGGGGATTCTACTGTTGTTTTTGCAATGGAATTCATTTGTGTTGGTTCAGACAGTATGAGCACTTGAGCTGGTGTGGAGGGATTTGTAGCTATTTTGTTTGAAGCCATTCCAGCTGGCTCCAGCAGCAGTGAAAGAGGCAGGGCAACAGGGAAACTGGCTGTCATTTGAGTCCTCTCTTTTCCACACCTCGTGCCCGAGTCTGTTTTCATCTTCTCTTCCTGTTCATTTCTTTTCTTTTTCATTTAAATCCTTGCTAATCTAGTGCTAATGCAGCTCGGCAATCGAAGGGGAGGAGGGAGGACTTGACGGAGAGAGTGAGTGGAGGAAGCTTTCAGGTAGTTTTCAGTAATTACTGCAAATCTTCATGGTCAGAGCAGAGCTACCTTAAAACTTCCTTTTTTCTTTCTGCTGAGTCCTTGCTTCCCCCCTTCTCTTTAGCCATCTAGCTATTCTGTTGCTGGGACAACAAGCGGAAGGAGGGAGGGAAGGAAGGAAGGAAGGAAGGAAGGAAGGAAGGAAGGAAGGAAGGAAGGAAGGAAGGAAGGAAGGAAGGAAGGGAGGGAGGGAGGGAGGGAGGGAGGGAGGGAGAGAATGATAAAAGAAAAGAGAAACAAGTAGACCCAGACATCAGGTATGGGGTGGAGAGGATTGGAACTGCAAACAAAGCTGGTTTCCTCCCTTTCCTCAGTTGACTCCCCTGTGGTTGGCAGAAGTGGATTAAACCAGGGTAATTTGACTTTTCCTGGGTGCAGCTCCACAGTGGATCCATTTATATTTTTCCTGTTGTACAGTTGCATCCAGTTGCATTGTGATATGGGATGCATTATTTATTTAAGATATTTGCACCCTGCCTTCCTCCTAAGAAGGATCTAAGGCACCTAACAGTATTAAAACATGAACAAAAAATGAAAACATTTTACTACTTACTAAAAATAGTAAATCATCACAGTATTAAAAAGAATTAAACCATTGTCATATTAAAAATGCACAGATAAAAGCACATTAAAACACATTAGAAAACCACAAAAATAAAGCAGTGCTGTTTTAACACCCACCCGCACCAGACAGCCTCTCACTAAAACACAGCTTGCTGCAAAAGGAAGGTCTTCGCCTGCTTGCAGAAGGACAGCAAAGACAGGGCCAGCGTGGCTTCCTGTGGTAGGGAATTCCGGAGTCTGAGAGGAGTGGCAGAGAAGGCCCAATCCTGTGTCTCCACTAAGGGCACCTGTGAGGATGATGGGACAGAGAAAAAGGCCTCCCTGATGAGCTTAACACCCAGGTAAGCTCATAGAGGGAGATGCAGTCTTTTGAGATAGCTTGGATCCAAACCATTTAGGGCTTTATGGGTCAAAACCATCACTTTGATTTGTGCCCAGAAACAAAGCAGTAACCAGTGGTGCTAATGCAGCAGGAGGTATTATGTGATCCCTATAACCAGCCTCAGGTAATAATCTCGCAGCTGCGTTTTAGACCTGCTTGTGATGTTTTCAAACATTTTCTAAAGACAGCTTCATATATATGGCATGTTACATTAATCCAACTGGGATATAACTAAGGCTTGTGTTACCACAGCCAGATCAGACATGTCCAGGAATGGGTGCAGCTAATGCATCATTTTGAACTGTGCAAATGCACTCCTAGGCACCACCAAAACCTTAACATGGAGGTCAGGGATACATACAAAAGCACATCTAAGCCGTGCACCTGTGTTTTTAGGGATAGTTTGACCCATCAAGTACTGGTGAGATCTCTTTTCCCCTGGTCTGTTTTTGACTGAACAGGAGCATCTTTGATTCATCTGGGTTAAATTTCAAATTATTAAGCCTCATCCAGTCCATTACTGACACCAGTTACTGAACTGAAACAGCCTCCTCAGATTTAGATGGAATGGAGAGAATGGACTGGGTGTCATCTGCATACAGGTGACACTGAACTTCAGAACTCTGGACAAATTTTCTCAGCGGTTTCATGTAGATATTAAACAGAACCCTGAGGGACACCTCATACCAATGGCCAAGGTGTTGAACAGAATCCTCCAGCATCACCTACTGAGTTCTCTCCTCCAGGAAGCGCCAGAGCTGCTATAAAACAATGCCATCAGAACCTGTTCCATAGAGAGGTTGGTGGTATTAAAGCCAATGAGAGGTCCTGTAGAACCAACTGGGACACAATCCCCTTGTCCAGTTCAGGGCATCTTGGTAGATGACCCAAGCTGTTTCAGTCCCATAGCCAGGCCTGAAGCCAGACTGAAATGGATCTAGATAGAAACAATTGGTCTGTGGTTAAGTTTGGATTTTGAATCGCAAGATAAGCCATGGTTTGATACTGAAGTTATAAATTGCATGACAAAAGACTAAAAAAAACACCATAATTAATATTTTCTGTTTCTGGAGTATTTGTTTTCTGCTACTTTTGTCAGTCCTATTGCAGGATGGGCCACTTAGGAAACAAGCTAACGACAAACAACAGTTGTGAGCTTGGCTGTCAGACTAAGGTTTAAACAAGTGAGAGTTCAAAGCCAACAACAGACCATGTTTCAGATTGTGGTTTGAGTCCTGTTAAGAAGCCCTGTGTTGTCGACAGAGATGGGTTCACTTCACAGTGAGCTAAATGTCAACAAACCACACGAAAGCTTGTAGCAATGTGCAGATACCACATTTTCTGGGAAGCATGACCGGATACACATAAAGGCACTAATATTTGAATAAAGGTACTTCAGTTGAGGCTATTATTATTTTCTTTGTGCTATCCTGATTTCTTGAGACCACAAACTACATATACGCATGTATATTTGGAATGTACATCCAGACTAAGCTACAGTGCTAAATACAGGTAACAATGGATTGATTTTTAAATTCAGCAGACTAGACAGAATGGGAGTTTAAAATGAGGTTTCAGTGGTGCGCTTTGCTAGAGCACTTTTTGGACTATTAACATTTGACCAAACTCCAGGAGGCAGTGGAAGACAGGAGGGCCTGGCGTGCTCTGGTCCATGGGGTCACGAAGAGTCGGACATGACTTAATGACTGAACAACAAAACAACATTGGCTACTTAGAAGGATGTATTCAGAATCTCTCTGGAACCAAAACCTTCAGAAAATAGTGAAATGACCTGGACTGGTAGAATGGTATCACATTTATAGTTCTATTTACTGTTGCTGGGAACACATGGTGATAGCTCGCTATTAGCAAACATTTTAGGACTTCCCATGGAGTGCAAATCAGTCTACCAGATGGCTCAGATTTCCTCGCTTTAAAAAAACAAACTCTTTTTTTTTTTTGCAATCGCCTCTAACACTCTACACTGGTTTGCATCCTTACACATAACAGAAACCACCTGATATATGGGATACATAATTTCAAGCACATTTTCCAAGATGTTTCCATTAGTACAGCTGATGTGGCTGATACAATACCACGTAATGCATTCAGAAACCAAGAACTTAACATACTCAAACCCCCTTGAGACTTTTTTCCGCCCATCAGTCATCAGCCTGAGAAATCTTCCTACTCAAGGCAATTTAGATCTTCTCAATAGCCCTCTTGAGCTTTCAGCATCTTTTAAAAACTGCTTTAAAAGAAGAAGAAAATGTGATCAAAGGCTTGTGAAATTTCCCATCATTGTCTTTTCTGAAATATCTGGCACAATCAGTGCAGCTCTCCAGTAATATATGTGTAGGGTGAACAATGTAAATGAGAGAGAATTGAGGATTATGACAATTCCAGGAAAAACTGTGGGGGAAAGCGATCCTTTGACAGTGCTGGTTGAGGGGGCTTGTTACAGGATCCAGCTTCACGTTCACTCCTATGACTGTTTCTAATTTGGTGCCTTAAAACTGTAACCTGCAAGGCCCATCTTTTATGAAAATCTGTCATGTTGTTCTTCTGAATGATAATTCTTTTTTTTTTAAAAAAGAATCCCAACAAGTTATGCCTTGGTTCCAAGAAGCCACGGAATTAGTTCTAGTCATCCAAGAGAGCTTTGGGCTTGTTTTTCTCTGCCTTCCATGCCAAATAGCAAAGCTGTTTGGAAACAAGAGAGCAGTTTCAAAAGCTCTCTCTGGTACAGCATGAAGGGAGGCAAAGTCAAATATTCTGAGCATGTCCAAGCCCTTTGGAGTGTTTACAGTAGCTTTTTGAATCCTGACCCAGAAGGAAATGGAAGGGTATTACTATACACACTAGCTCATGGGGCTATACTTGATGTTGACCTTAGGTACCTTGTCTCAGTCTGACCCCTAACTTCTGGCTGCTTCAAATGTACAAATGTACTCTATCTTGGGAGATCGATGAGCAGTGGTGGAAGAAGAAAAAGTTTAATGTGCTTGCCCCAATTTCATGCATTCCTAGTAAAGGTGCTTTTATTTGTCTAGTGCTTGATGTTGGCAAAGGAAAATGCCATGGGGGGGGGGCAGGAGAGAGACAATAGCTGAACGTAATTGGGCCCACCATGCCGTATAGAACATAGTAGGGAGTGTACCGGCACTGCCACTTGTGACACTTCTTGTTGCATAAGCCCTGGTGGCATCAGTGGAGGACCTGGTGGCCAAGAGACTTCCCTGTGGGCTGATGGTAAGTTTTCCATAAAACCCAACAGAAGCACGCAGACTAGCAAATCTCCACACCTCTTTGTGTGCTGTACTTAAAAAGGCACTGGACATAAGCCTGCTTAAAATGGTGGAAATCAGGGTAATGGATGGGTACATTTGGCTTCCTCTCTAGTGCCCCTGACTTACTTACTGTATTTTTTGCTCCATAAGACGCACTTTTTTTCTCCAAAAAGGTGGGAGGGAAAGTACATGCATCTTATGGAGTGAATGCAATAACCCAGGGTTCAGCCACCACCACCCAAAAGCCTCCCACTGCCATGCCAGGAGGCCTCTGAACTGGCAGCAGAGACTGCTTGCTGTTCAGATCTCAGCATTCCGCACTGCTGGCTTTCCAAGATCTGCTCCTTACAGCTCAACTGGAAAACCAGCAAGGCAAACAGGCCTGTGGCAGCAAGCAATGCAAACAGCCAAGGACCAAAGGGGAAGGAGTGATTCTATAAAAAACCAGGGAAAACCAGAAACACAGTCCCCCATTTAGGCAGTTGATTTTCCCACATTTGGGGAAATCACAGGGGTCAGCTCATCTGAAGTGCAATAGATGAGCCTTACCCTGGGAAAACCACTCTTACAAGAATGGTATCTTCCTTGCCAGGTCTGAGTTTGAATGGCCCCTAAGCCTCCTGGCCCTTTGTGTGCCCTGCCCTCAAAAGGCATGGTGACCGCCTGGCTGCACCTCCTGATCAGAACAGGGTTGCACAGCCCCAGTGCTGAAAGAGGCCAGGAGAGCTCCTCAGTGTTTAGGGGTACCCCACAGGACCCCCATCAGGGGCTAGATGTTCCTCCCACAATCCTCCAGTGCACATATATTAGCATACCTAATATGTGGGGAAGGTGGGGAAAGCAGGGGAAATCGAAACTTTCAGTTAGTGAAGAGGCTGCTTGTCTGCTTCCTTGCTAGTCCAAGCAGTTAGAGAGCTGCTTGTTTTTCTTTAAAAGCTTCTTGTTTTGAGTTAAACCCTGTTTGGATTAAAAGGTGCTCGTTTGAGTTGAAACCTGCTTGCCTGGGAAGCGGCTGATCAGCTGTTAGGTGGGGAAAGGGCAGGAAGGGAGAAGAGCACAAAATGGCTGCCGTCTGCAGGCTGCCTGCTGGCATTTAGCTGTTTGGGGCTCTTTTTTGGCTGTTCTGGGGTCTACCAAGGCACTGTGAAGAGCCAGGCTCAGTCTACAGTACCTGGTAAGTGAATTTCTTTTAGGTTTTTTAAAGTTTCTGACCTTTTTCAATGTATTTCTATGGGAAATTTGGATTCAACTGGCAAACTTTTCAACTAGTTCTGGGCATCTAATAGAGAATGTATTTCCAAAGGGTGTTGCAGCAAGGAAACTAACTGTGCCTCGTGACTTCTAACTGGATTACAGTACCTGCTTCCTGATTTCAGTTACTATAGTTTGTATTCAGTTTTTTTTGCTGGTCAAGAACATTGTTCCTGGCTTTGTGTGTTGTGCCTTGCATGCTATAAATGTTCAATTATGTCAGAAAATGGAGATTTGGTCTTATGCTGAGCATGTGCTACTGCTGGTGAATGGGATCAGGTTAAGCTTTGTGTTGCTGTTCTTTTGCATAACCTAAAGTAAATAAGGAAAACCAGCTGTTAAATAGTTTAATTCCACTGTTTATCCTCCACACAACTAAAAGGGACCTCTCAATGCAGTGCCCAATCAGACAAACCATTTCTAATTTAATATAGGATTGAGCTGTAGATGGGCAGAGTTGCACAACAATCTCATCTGTCATTTCTATAAGCATGGGGAGGAGGTGGATGAAAGGAAATGTAAAATATAGGTAGCGTGGTATAGGTCTTATCACTGGCTGATAATGGTCTATATGTACTTGAATTAAATTTATGGTACATGAGTACACAAAGCTTTAAGTCTCTCCATTTGTTAATGACAGTGGTAATGGTTCTTAATGCCACTGTTGACTGCTGTTCACTTTACATGGTTCAAATGTTATTCTGTTATAGTGTATTAAATATTTTATTACACTATTTGGTTCAGAATATATTTTCCCTGTTTAACCCCTCTAAAAATTATGTGCGTCTTAAGATCCAGAGCGTCTTATGGAGCAAAAAATACGGTACTTACTTACTTACTTACTTACTTACTTACTTACTTACTTACTTACTTACTTACTTACTTACATGGTTTTCTAGGGGTTTCATGGATTCTGGACCCATTTACCAGGATTCTTCTCAAGCCAAATTCAGCTGGCCCAGAAACAGGTCTGCTCCCTCAAACTCTTGCATAGCCCAGCTCTGTAACATCATAAGAGGCCATCCTTCTGACATCACAAAGCTCTGCCCCAGGTGTGAGGTTTGGTTTAGAAATCCCAAGGAATGGGAGACCGCTGAGCTTACAACTGTAACTAGTGGGGGGTTTATGTGCAAACTTCTCTGTCCTTGTTCCCAGTTGTTGGATGATTCAAACATGCAAAATCAACATATGTTACATGCCTTTTTTGGACTGTATCACCTCCAAAAAAGTGCTGTGTTTGAATGTTCTCTGTGGAAGAAATACAATAGAAAGCTAGCTCATTGGGAGATGCCTGGGCTAAATCTCTTGTTCCCAACACACCAGCTTCTCAAATGCAAGCAGCTGTGCTTTTTTCCATTTTGCTTTTATCATTCTGCTTTTCCATAATCTGTACAACTTTATTATGATTTTGGCACACTTAGGTGGTTGTATTTTATTATAGAACTTCTCTCTGCTCTGCCAAACTATCATCTGCTTGCTTGTCTTCTCCTGTGGGGATTCTTATATATTAAGTAGCTTACCCTTAATAGGGACTTAACTTCCTTCTCTTCCAAGGTCACACCTCAATGTATAATATTTTGACGAGATTAATTCTCTATGACATTTTTCCCCATTTGTCCTCCCTGCTCATTTTTGGCTTAATGCAAATTACTCAAGAAATCCACCAATAGTTCCATGTATATTTTTAAATTCTTACTAGGTTGGTCATAAAATATGGAGGGCAGGGCTCATTTATATTTAAGAGTTGTGGAGAAGAGGAACATTCACCAACAGGTCTACCTTAATGTGCAAGATGAAATGTCCACCTATTGTGCTGAAATGAGTTCCTTCACACAACTGTTCAGTGAAGATATCAGGCCTTGTCTTCCATTTCATGTGGTCGCCCTCCTGCCTACCTCCAATTCATGTGCCCCTTCCAATTTATTTTTCCTCACTTGGTAGTTAAACCAGTTTACATTTCTTTGAAGACCCTGAGGCCCCCAAAGGTGTTTTCCTACCTTTATCTACGTGGATTACGCATTGCTTTATTAAAAATACACAAAGTAAATGAGCTCCATTTGAAAGCAGAGCATATAATATACAAAATTCACAGTGAAACTCAAATGGCCAGGAGGAAGATTATATTAGAACTTAAACTAACATTGAAATTTGGCTTTAAGATTAGAAACAGCAGTGGAAAGGTGGGAAAGGTATTGAGTGAAAAGGTGCTCTTCTGTTACTCCTTGGCCTCTGCATAACACCAGTGAACAGAAGGGGCTGAATAATAACTAGAGATGGGGGTATTCGTGTATGAGTATGAATATCCCCACACAGGTGGAAATAACGAGGGTCCGGCCCCATGGGGCTGGACTATCCACTCACGATTTTGTCGCTGACGTGAGCTTGTCAGACCTTCCTATCGCGCTGTTGTCTCCAGTCGATTACCCAGTCCTGACAGGAGGCGGGATGACAAGCCTCTCTGCTAGGTCGGAGAGTGGCTAATCCATTGTGGAGAACAGCAAAGAATAGGAAGTCTCTGTGGAGCTGGCGGCAGCGGTGAAATTGTGAGTAGAAAACCCTCGTTATTTCCACTTGTGTGGGGATATTCACATTCAAATACAAATACCCCCCCATCTCTAACAATAACCAAGAATATAAACCTTACTTGAGAAATTAATCATACAGAAGTGACCAGCCTTGATGGTGTGCATGCATATTCAGCAGGAAGTCCTCCTGTTTTCAAGAGAACTTTCTCCCAGGTAACTGTGCATGGGCTGTCAATCACTGATTAGTTGCTGTTGGCAATTTGAATAACTCTGGGAATTCTTTAATTGCTATGTCTGAAAACGATGTTTCTGGTGTAGTTTTAAAGGCAAATTCAGTTTTGATATGTCAATATAATAGGAAATGAAGAAGAAAATGCTAAAAATTGCTTTTCTTTATAGTAATGAGTGACATGATTTGTTTATTAAGTGGTAAGTTTTTTCACACTTTCTTGACTGTCTCAAAAAACCTACACTGAGGGTTTGATAACATACACATGTATTTGTAGTCAATTGATTTGTTAAAAGGTAGAGTGATGACATTTTAGAATGAGCTATAATAGCTTTTGTAAAAAAAAATAACAATACTTGTTTAGCTTGATAAGAGCTAAGCTCTGATACCAGAAAATCTGGAATTTTTTGGATAATGATAAAGTAGTAAATTTGATAGCAAGGGAAAGATTTGGCCTCAGAAGATGGACTGTGTTTCTTGGAAGAAAGGTTTCTGGCAAGAGATTGATGCACCTCAAAAGCTTTTGGGAACAATGTATTTGCTGGGTATACCACAAACCTGATCAGGAGAACTTTCAATTGAATGTCATGACAGAGAGAGACATTTTTTGGAGCACAGGGCAACATCAAGCATTGAGGGAAAGAGTATCAATGATACACCCAAAACTGGGATGGTAATATAGGAATGTGCCCATGGACAGTAAAAAGCAAAGAAGCAACTCATGGTTTCAGATGCTTCCCATTCCAATGTGAAAGAACAAGGTGACTTTGAACTCTTAAATGAAGAAGGCAAATTTGATTTAATAGGCACCATTAATATCAGTTTTGGGATTCATGACTGAAAGGATATAATGTGATCAAAAGGAATAGACTAAAAAACGCAAAACAGTAGCATTATATGTAAACTGCCATGATTTTCTTTCTTTCTCATCTTATAGTTACATGTTTGGTACATTAAAGGAAGGCTGCATTTACAGTATTTATTTAGTTGTTACATTTATAGCCCGCCCATCTATTCATGCCGACTACTCTGGGTGGGTAACAACATATCAAATCTAAATACAATTTAAAATCATAACAACATATTACTAAAAACCCACAATGATTCAAATGGGAGAAAGAGTGTGTCTTGATTTCAGTAAAGCTTTAAACAAGCATCTCCATTAAAATAGTATGTATCAAGACCTTTCCTCAACTCTGTCACTCCAAAATTCAGCTGGGTGTGAGGTCTCATATTTGAATACCAGGTCTTGAGGCAGTGGCTGGAAGTGTCTCAGGAATTGCTGTGCTCTGCTTCTCTCTCTGTATTGGGAGATCAGTGAGCAGTGTCTTGATTTCAGTAAAGCTCTAGATAAGCATCTCCATTAACATTCTTGTGGCCAAGATGGTTAAGTGTGAGCAAGACTGCTGCAGTGAAAGAGGGGATGCTAATCAAATATCAGATGACACTGAAATGGGTAGTTAACAGCTCAGAAGACAGAATCAAAGTTCAAGATGATCTTAACAGATTTGAAATCTGGGCCAAAACAAATAAAATTAATTTTAAAAGGGATATATAGCAATGTTTATCGTTAAGAAGGAAAAATTAGATGCAAAATTTTAAGATTAGTGATACCTGGCTCGGCAGGTGTGTGTGTAGATCTAAGATCTCGGTAGATCTCAAGACAAAAAGAGGTCAACAGTGTGATGCAGCATCCCCCCCCCAAAAAAAAGCTAATGCAATTCTTGTCTGTATCAGCAAAAGTGCAGTATCCAAGGACAGTAATAGTATCCCTCTTATTTTGCTTTCATCAGACCTCACCTGGATTATGGCACCCAGTGTTGGGCACAACTGGATATGAACAAACCAGATGGTAAGGAGTTTGGAAACCAAGCCCTATGAGGAATGGTTGAAGGAGTTGGACATGTTAAGCCTAGAGAAGAGGAAGAGGAGATATGAGAAGAATTTTCAAATATCTCAAGGTCAATCACATGAAGATTGAGAAGGTATGTCTTTTTCGGAGCTCCAGAGGGTAGGATCTGAGCTAGTGGATTCTGATAACAAGGAGATTCTTATTAAATCTTAGGAAGTACTTCCTGGTGATAACAACTGTTCGGCAGTGGAGCAGACCATCTTGGAAGGCAGAGGACTCTCATTGGATGCTTTAGTTGTAGATTCCTGCATTGGCAGGAGGCTAGATTACTTAGGTATTAGGATACTTCTCAATTCTACAATTTGTGACTCCATGTTTCTAAGCAGAAGGTTATGCATGGGGCCATATTTCTGTTCCTTTATTGTAGATGGAGGGCATTACGAACAGCACAGAACTATATTCTCTGTTCTGCTATGTTTATTAGCTTCCTCTACCAGGAATTACTGAATTAGAGACAGGCTAGCTGAGACCGTTGTTGTTTATCCCACCAACATCTGGCATGCAGAATATCTCTGGGCATGGGAGGTTTTAAATAGATACTGTATCATGACTAATAGCTGCAAATATATTGGCCCTTGCATGTTCTTGAGATACAAATTTTCATCAGTCTTAGCCATCATAGCACTTGGTGAGCAGAGAGGAAAGCTTGAAAATTCATCATTGTCTGGAGGACCTTTGACATTTCGTTTCATTTATATCTCACCTTTATCCCAATAAAGGGATTTATGTTTGCTTACAAAATATCTGAAAGGCAAACGCAGCAGAAAATACAGTAAATGCCAATATTAAAAAGCAATTAGATGTATTATACAATAAAATAAAATCAGAAGACAAAAAAAAAAATTTAAAAGCACATTTTAAAACAGCAAAAAAGGATAGTGTCTTTCATTAAAATCTCTCACTTGGCAGCCACTCACTCGCTTAAAAGCCTGCTTGGACTGAAAGTGCTTTGCCTGCTGATGGAAGGACAGCAGGGAGGGGGACAGCCTGCCCTCACTTGGGAGAAGGTCCCACAGCATCCTTGCTGGATCATTCTGTTACTGCAGTTGAAAGGCAAATAACATCAAGCTGATGTTAGTTTTCCTTTATTGGAGAGATTGCTTTTAGTGAGAGGTACACCACTGTTTCCTGTTGTTGATATTTTATGAAACCAAGACATGGAACCTACTCTGATGTTTCTGGGGCACACTTTGCAGTTTTCATGTCCTTTTGGAAATCTGAGCCATACCTCCAGTGGCCTTGTACTGTCATCAAACCATTGGCCTACTGGGCCCGGCTTATCTACCCCACCTAGTAACAGCTATCCAGGTGGGGATCTTTCATGCTATGTAACAACTGATAGTTGTATCCAGAGAGACTCATGGCCATAGGCCTGAGAGTAGCTGCCTTGTGCAAGACACGAATTCTACCATAGCCCTTCCCCAGTTTTAATCTCCTTTTCTGTGTTTTGTGTTTATGATGCCCCTGTTGTCTTAAGGCACAACATGCAGATTAGCTGAGATGAAAATCAAGTCATATCTCTGGATTTCTACTGGAGCCCTTGTCTTTTGGAGGAAAGATGAATATTTAGAGCATATACTGTACTTTGTAATTTCTGGTCACCTGAACGGGATGCTAAAGAACACATTAATACACTGTTGTGAATGTGGTCATTGATTTTTTCCGAATCTTTTTCTCAGGACCATATAAACCCAGTTAGTTGGGCACTTTAGTTTAAAGCTGCACCTGTCCAGCCTTATTGCAGGTGTGTACTATCCAGCATTCAATAGCACACAAGAACCATCTACGACTTTCATTTTCTTTTGCCCTTATTAGGTCAGAATATGACCCTATGGCTTAACCAGAATAAACTAGGAAGCCATGAGAATCTCTTTTTATCAAAATATATTTTCTCTTACACAGCCATTCTCAATGGGGTGGGGTTCTGGCATATTGGAAGGGGGCCACAGACTGGAAACCATTCTTCACACACCACCTTATAAGGTTTGTTATGCGCCTTATACAATCCTGATTCAGCTTGTATTTCTTTTGTATTATGTTTAAGGCCACAGCCAAAAAGAGAGAGAGAGGAGAATGGCTGATGGACAGCTTCCTTAGATCTCTCTGGGCCTCTTTGAATTTGATAGTTGTGTAACTTGTGCTTGCTGCCCTACTCATAAAAGCCCCCTTTCTCTGGTTTCTTTTGCTTTCTTTCTTTCTTTTTTTTTTCTTGCAGGTGCCCTCTGATTCCTCTGTGAGCTATTAAGTGGTGTGGGTTTTACAGCCAAATCTAACTCCTGATGAGTCCATGGCTTTCCTGTTTGATGTAACCTTTCTGAGCAATCGGTGCGCAACAGAGCTTTACGATATTGCATCCCTCTCAGCTGTTACTGAGATTCATGATGTTCATCTGCTTTGTTCTGCCTAAGAGTCTGCCAAAGTCCGTTTCCAATCTGGCTGCTGGATTTCTACACCTTCTGTCCACTTTCTGTATACTGATCTGCATATTATTGAAGATCTAATTATTATTTTTTAAATTAAACATTTTTTTAAAAATCATGCATGTTTTTGTAGCTCTGCACAGTTTTGTACACATTCTGTGTACCTTTCTGAAAGGCCCGTATTTCTTTCCCCTTAGATTTAGTGACTTTGTGCTTCTCCTCAGTATGCATATTTCTGGAACGCAGCTTTAAAAATTGTTCCAAATTTGAGCACGGCTTATGGAAGAGTCAAAACTGAAAGTAGTGAATGTACCATTTTATGCTTTAGTTTATGTATGCAACTTGGATAAATTTGCATTAGAATGTGAATCCAATGAAATTTAGGAATGGAGCACTCTGTTAATTTCACTTTCATTTATGTCTGAATTTTTAAACCACAAGTTGTTTCAGTCCCAAATATTTGATTTGCAAATATAATTAAATAGTACTAAAACCTCATTTACACTGGCCAGATTATGTACATCCAGCTATTCCCTTCATGGTGTAATTTGCTTGCATATTGTGTGTGCCATGCAAATGTTAGGTATAAGGATCCTTGCAGAAAAAAGAAAAGACAGATAAAGCTCTACGTGCTTGTTTAAACAGGGATTCAAAATAATCAAAGACCAGGCTTGAAGGGATAATATAGCCAAACTATACAAAGTGCCAGCTTCACAGTTAAAAGTGAAGCTTCCTTAAGAAATAAATGATGTATAATTATTATAACATTTCTATAGCTCCACACATTCCAAATTAGTTTGTTTTTATTTGGTGATTGATCATTGGCAGATAAGAAACAGGCTTCATTTGCAAGCTGACTGGACAGACATTGCAGTTTGAAGAAATGTTTCTTTGGAGGGAGAACGGTTTGTTATCTCCACACTACAAAGTTGGCATCTTGTACAGCTGGTTTTCCCAGACTGGAATATTTTAAAATCTCAGCTTTCTGCCCTTGCTTTAAGCAGCGCTTGGAAAAAATAAAATTTTCTTAATTCAGAATGCGAAGCAATTTTATGAACTTTGGTACATTCTCATAAAAATGAAGTGAAATGAGATTCTCACCACTCTTAGTTCTTAAGGGACATGGTGTTCTTCCCTGCTGAGAGGAAAAACACATTAAACCTTTTGTGTTCAAACATCTAATTGCAGTGGGTAAAAATGTTAATAACATTTGTACAGCCAGAAGTACAGAATGCATATGAGCTAAGACAGTTGTGGCCTTCTCAGTTCAAAGGAGAATACATTCAGACATCATCAAAGACACTATGGAAGAGTAATAACTGGTTTTGAAACCATCACCCTTGTTTTACATGCCAAGCTGGCTTCGATGGTCATCACTGAGAATGAAACTGGATATTGCAGAACTTAGGAGGTGTTTTGCTTCTAAGTGTGGGCCAAAGTGGAAAGCATTAATATAAACAAATGAAATGTCTACCATGATAATCTTCCACTAAGGTACACTACAGTGGTGCCTCGCACAGCGAGGTTAATCCGTTCCGGATTAACCCTCGCTGGGTGAAAGCATCGTTGAACGGGGCAAGAAAACCAATTGGAACGCATTAAACAGTGTTTAATGTGTTCCAATTGGGCTGAATACTCACCATTCAACGATGCTGGCAGCCATTTTCGTGCCCTCCCCTCGCTGAATGAGGGCGCAAAAATGCTGCGATCAGCTGTCCGGCGGGTCCAAAATGGCCGCCAGAACAGCAGAAAGGGCGGGGTGCAGCGTTTTCGCGCCCTTGGTAAGCGAGGGGAGGGTGTGAAAACGCTGCGCTCAGCCATTTTGGCTGTTCCGGCAGCATTTTCGCGCCCTCCCCTTGCTTACCAAGGGTGCGAAAACGCTGCGCCCAGCCCTTTCGGCTGTTCCGGCGGCCATTTTGAAGCCGCGGAACAGCTGATCAGCGGGTCGCAAAGTGAAGGTCGGTAAGCGAACCGCTTACCAACCTTCGCTCTGTGATTCCTGCCCTATCTAGGTGCCGTTTTGCGATTGCTTTTGCGATCGCAAAAATGGCACCATTGTGCAGATTCGTTGCTCTACGGAGCGACCATTCTGTGAGGCACCACTGTACTGAAACCAGGAATGGCAAGGGGATCATTTCCCACCTCCCCAACTTTCAATGGGTTATTTCAGTTTCTCTTTCTACTTTTTTCCTTTATTTTTTTTAAGTTGAGCTTTCTTTTGATGAAAGGAGACACACCTTGTTTTAAAGAATGACACTCCCTAGAGGCTTCTGCAGATGTGATTGATTGCCTCTTTTTTTCCCTGCAAAAAGAACTGAGTTTTGTCATAGGAAGCTGGAGAAAGTGTGGCCAAGCAGATTTCACTACACTGTAATGCCCGTAATCACTGCTCATTGGCCCTACTGGCTAGAACTTGGCAAAGCTGGAGTTGAACCACACCTGCGATTGGGATTGGGGGGCAGCAACACACGTTTCCCATTCAAACAGCAATTGATAGTGTGCCTGCCATGTGTTCATTAGGATAAATAGTCCTAGCATCTAAATGTTTTCTCATGCAGGTGGTCTGGTGGACCTGCTGCTCAATGCATTTTTGCTTTTACATAAATAATCTGATTTGATTTTATCCAAATGAATCATGCAGATTGATTGGTGTCGTGTAAAATTATATTGTTGTCATTTAATCTTCCAGCATCATATCTTTTAGCCTTTTGTTTCTGATCATGGGGCTTTCTTGGCAAAGATACTGGAGTGGCATTGCCATTCCTACTCCAGGTGGATCGCGTTTAGTCAGAACTCTCCACTATGTCCTGTCCGTCTTGGGTGTCCCTGCACGGCATAGCCCATAGCTTCTCTGAGTTACTCAAGCCCCTTTGCCACGACAAGGCAGCAATCCATCAAGGGGGTAAAATTATATAGAGGACACTAAATACTTTCTCCTTTAAAGTTAACCTCTCCTCTAAATTATATCTGCGTTTGCCCATAAATGGGAGAGACAGAGAACATACGTGTTGTTGTGATGTACTGACTCATGATTACCCTATGAATGAGCAGTCTCCAAAATGCCCTGTTCTCAACAGCCTACTCAGCTGTTATGAACTCAAGCCTGTGGCTTCCTTCAGGAACTCAGTCCACCTTGTACTGGTCGTCTTCTTTTTCTGCTGCCTTCCATGTTTCCCAGCATCATTATCTTTGCTGCAGAACCCTGCTTTCTCATGGTGTGCCCAAAGTAGAACAGCCTCTCAGTTTCAACCTTTTGCCTTCAGAGATACTCAGGCTTGATTTTAACTAGGGCCCACTTCCTTGTCCTTCTGGCAGTCCAGGGTATCTTCAAAGCTCTCCTCCAGCACTGCATTTTGAAAGATTCAACAAAATTTTAAGTGATTTAAAATTCTTAGCAATCTGAAAGCCTGCAATGAGAGGAATGGGTACATTTTGCTTCTCAAGGAAAGATGGACACGATTATGTTGAACCCTGTACTGTCTCTAGAATACAGCAAGGATGACTGTCAGCTTGGCCAGCTTCTCCTCCTCCTCCTTCTTCACATTTATGAATCAGAGACTAAAATGACTCTCTCTCTCTCTGTCTTTCTCTTTGTCCTCCAGAAACATATATCATTTAAAAAGAGCATTGTACCTCTGTTTCCTTAGTGCTGTATGAACAACAGCAGGTTCAATCACAACAGTCCTATTCTGTTTTTCTCCTCTTGAGATAAGTGCAAACTTTGTGATAATGTGCTGGAACAGGAACAGTTGGAAACAAGAGCTGAAAAAGCTGTATGTCAAATCTATTGCAATTTCAGTTGTTTGTATTTAGTATTTATGGGTGCTAAATCTTACGAGATACTTTAATTTGTTTAGAATGCTGCGAGGACATTAAATCACAAGGCGAAATCAATCATGGAACAGATTGTGTGCTCCTTCATGTTTTTGATAAAGTAAATAATTTAGGAGAGTGCCTCAAGCTCAAGTGGCAGAACTTCGACTGTGCATTCAAAAGGTCCCGGTTTTAATTCCCAGCATCTCCAGGGTGGGAGGAAACCATGACTGTTATTGGGGCCGGTGTATTCCATCTGTAGAATCAAACAGAGAAACATTTATGGGCTGTCACACTTTGTGCTGGAAGTGGTTGAGGCCGTGTGTTTGAAAACGCTCATCCTTCCTGGGAGGAAGTCTTTCCTGTGCATCAAACAAAACAAACAAACCTAAACGTGTGAGGAAGGAGGTGAAAAGGAGTCCTCTTGAGTGACTGTTGACATACAAGCAGTTATGATCAACCTGGAGCACACATTCTGTCCTGCAGCTAGAAGTCTGATTGTGAGCCTGATCCTAGCCGGTCCTACCACTAGGCAGAGTGAGGAAGTCACTTCCAGCAGCAGAAGCTTGGTGGCGGGCAGCAGGGGGAGAGTTTTGGAGGGCAGGCCTATGTGTGTCACATCACAGAGCTTGTCTTGCACTCTGTGAGCTTAATATGCTGCCCTTGCTTTAAGCAGCACTTGGAAAAAACAAAATTCATGGACTACAGCTCCCAGCCTACTCCAGCAGGCATGACCAGTGGCAAAGGCATCCTGGCAGATCCAAAGGGAGATGTCTCTGTTCCCAATATTGAAGCATTTATTTATGTATTTATTTATTTATTGGACTTATATGCCGCCCATCTAGACATTGTCTACTCTGGGCGGCTCACAACATGCAAAATTTAAAACAATTGATATATAATAACAATTTTACAACAATTTACAGCAGTTAACTATCATTCAAGATGGAGAAACAAAAGGTAAATTAAATGGTGCCCGGAGGGAAGGCCTGTCTATATAAAAGCCCGGTTTCTTGTTTTTTCTTTCTGGACTTCCCTCGTCGTTAGGCTCCTCAGTCGCCCCTCCTGGCTAGAACGGGTGATACGTGTAGATTCAGCATCTGCCTATGGAAGAGAAGGCACCATTTTTTTTCCTCAGATAGCAACAAGTCTTGAGCTGAATCTGATTCTGCTGATTGCTTTCAGAAGTCATATTCCTTGAGACTATTCAACATCACAGGTGCCCCTTCCCCAGTTCTTCCTATTTGCTTGTACAGTGCCAGCTGCCCAGTGCCCAGAGCCTTAAGAATCCTGATGTCTCAGACCAAAAGCTTCTTTATTAGAGCAGTCTCTCCCCAAAATTGCACAGTCAAATCCTGAAGAGAAGCCTGGAACAAGATGCAAGCAGAAATAATGCCCTTCATCCAGGAAGAGTGCTGCCAGTGCTAGGGTGGCCCTAAACTAGTTAAGGATTTAAAGATCAATCTATAGTCAAAATAGAGCTTTTTTTGTCTGGAAGATAACTGTGCAGCTACTGTGACATTGTTTTGTTTCTAATGTATAGCTAATATAAAGAAGCTCCTGGATGGTGGTGAAGAAATGCCTCACCCTGTACTCTTGGGAGAGACCGTCTCCAGTCTGGTCATGAGCCTATACCTAACTGCCCTGCTGGATCAGGTCTTGCCTGCTATTCCCATCTTGGCCAAGCGGATGCCTCTGAGAAGACCTATAAGCTGGATGTGGGGACAACAATTGTACCCTTACGCTCCTGTTCGATAGCAACTGGTATTCAGAGAGGCACATTACTGGAAGTAGTAGGTAGCTGTCCGGATGGGTGGGCAAATCCTCCCGTCTTTTACTAATCTTGTCTAAAAGCACATAGAAACATGGGGAATCCCCTTATGATTAAAACTGTTTCATTTTCCTTCTCTAAAGTCAGCGGTCAGGGCTCTACAAGTTGTAACTATCTTCTTGTATGCCACACTTTTGCCATGGTTACTGAAGCAGTGGGTGTATCGTGTTTTTTCTGGGGATAAGAGGGATACATTTTAGGAAGGCAAAAGATTTATATGATCTGAAGAGAAACCAGAGTATTGTATAGGGATCATATAGGGCAGTGGTCCTCAACCTTGGGCCTCCAGATGTTATTGAACTACAACTCCCAGAAGCCTCCACCACTACTTCTGCTGGCCAGGATTTCTGGGAATTTAAGTCCAAGAACATCTGGAGGCCCAAGGTTGAGGACCACCGATATAGGGAACAAAATCTGGCAGGTATTCCATCTGAGTGGTTTTTACCGAGGAAGGACTATACTGTAAAGCTTTAATTAAGAGCAAAAACACGAGGCACAGAGAGATGGCAGCGTCTCAAATGTCGGTATCCTTTTAGAGGATAGTGGCAGATTACTCACTGAAAATTGATTTTTGTATCCTGCCCAGGGCTTGGGAGACACACTTCCAGAGTATTTATGCAGTATACCCGGAAAGTGCTCCAGAACCCCAGGATGATCTCGGATGTCTAGCAGAATGGCCTCCAGGTTTGACCCTGGAAATTTTGACATTGATCCGCCAATTAAAATCGGGTAAAGCCCCTGGAGTGGATTACATTCCGGCTGAGGTATTACAGGCTAATTTGGACTGGTGGTCCCCAGTTCTGGCATCTTTATTTACTTGGATCAATCACATGGCATCCATTCCAGAGGACTGGGGTCTGGCCATTATAGTTCCAGTATTCAAGAAAGGAAATAGAATGGACCCTACCAACTATCACCCTATAGGTTTGCTAAATATTATCAGCAAACTACATGGGCACCATCTGTAAGGGAAATTAGAGGACTGGTTAGAAGCAGAAAATACCCTTGCAGATGAGCCGACTGGATTCAGACCTGGAAGGTCAACTCTAGACCAGGGTCTTATTTTTCATCATCTAGCTCATAAATATTCCTAACCCAAAGGTGGGCTCCCTGTTTTCAGTTTTTATTGATTTCAAGTCTGCATTCGGTCTCATCCTGAGAAACAAACTCTGGACCAGATTTCAGGCCACTAACCTTGATAGGCGATTTCTTGTGCTAATGAGGGGTTAGTATGTAAATACTTGCCTACGAGTCCTATGCAATCAAATTCTATCCAAATTAATTCCAATTGAATGAAAAAGGCTGCATTTTAGCTTCAACATTGTTAAATTTTTACATCAATGGTATAGTTGAAAATCTAACAAATCCTGATTTTCACCCTCCTAGATTGTCTACCTGTTCTCTCGCAATTCTTTTATATGCTAACAATGTAATATTGTTGTCTTTAACTTAAGATGACTTTTAAGGGCTCTCTCTTCTTATTGTAACAAAGACACAACACTTCCAGTCAGTGTTAAGACTATTGGGCTAGACCAATGGTCAGAGTCAACATATACAGTTTCTTAAACTCTACAGATAATACGAATGTCCCCCACCATCACTTCATAGCCTTTCTCAGAGCCACCCTTTGCTGCCAGTTTGTTGTTGAGGAGTTAGGATTAGTTATGAGGTACAAGTACAACTAGCGTATTTGCTTGAGTGTCTTGAAAAATAATGGGGATGTAAAAAGCAAGGTCCAGAAATATTACGAATAGGTCATGTCTTCTGCATGCTGTGTGGTATTGATTGTGCTCTTTTGTTGACAATTTCTATGACAACAGCTCGTAGAGCCCATTCAAAGTATGAAAATAATATTTTCACAGAAGGTAAGCCTGCTGATGGGCAAGGCTATGAACTAAAAGAAACCCTTTCATCCTTCTTTAATTTTTATTATTCTGTATTACTCTTATTAGCTTCAGCATGTTTCTTTGGAGGTATTACAATTTTATTGGAAGTACCCAACGTGTTTTTTTAAAAAATGTGCTCATTAATTGGGAAATCTAATCTTGATTTAAACATATACTTTTGCCATTTGGGGAGTCAGGGGATAAAATACAAGGCATTCTGGGACAGAGCCCGGGAAAGTTAGTTCTTGGACTATGAATCCCAGAATCTCCCAGCCAGCATGGCATATGGCTTGGAGACTGGAGATACTGAGAACGATAGCCCAAAAAGTGATGGATGGATGGATGGATGGATGGATGGATGGATGGATGGATGGATGGATGGATGGATGGATGGATGGATGGATGGATGGATGGATGGATGGATGGATGGATGGATTGATTGATTGATTGATTGATTGACTGATAGCAAGAATGCTTATGTGAGGACTGGTCTCAGGTAGCAGATATTTCATGCAGTCTCCTAGGTGCTTGTCCTGAATACTGGGGATGATCCTCTGCTAGAGGCCACAATACTTGTCCTGGGCTCCTTCAGCTGTCTCAGATGTGGTGGAAAATGCTGTCCCAACATGAGTATAGAAATAAGATTCGACTACTAGGACAGTTATCTTCTTTATATGAAATGGAGGCACGGAGGAGAGGTTGCAGGTGCCAGGGCACACTCAAGATATCTTGCTGACGTTTGCCTCAAGCAACAAAATGTCTGCCTCAAGCATACAAAAATGTGATGCTGACTAGCAGCATTGACTTACTGTGAAGAAACAGGCAAGGTAGCTATCGAAAAGGTACAACTACAGATAAATCTCTGTCGCAAGAGGAGAGGCAAACCAATTGACAAAGCGCTATGGTGGCAACACAGTGGGAGTAACTTGTTCCTATTAGCCTCGTAGCAACTTCTTTACTTGCATGCCCACTAATATTTAGGAGCAAAGCTTGGGAGAAGGAAGCAAGGTCTGTGGATACAGCTGCCTGAATTCTCTACTCGTCTACTTTGTGATGGCACTAATGGAAAACAACTTCCTGAGCCTAGCAAACTAGACATATACATGCAATTATTCATGCTTCTGATGTGAACTTGGGGTGGGAGTTGCTCAACACAACCTGTGGGGAGCACGCAGTCAGTAATGCTCCTCAGGAGCAACAGAGAATGTAGGTTGGCAAGGGATGGAGTCAGTCCATTCCAGCCAGACGTCTTCTTCCCATAATTCAATACCAATCACAATGCAAAATTAATATTTTTGTGATAAACACGGTATTCCTTGCAACATGGTCCTCTTGAACTGAAATCTAGAATAGTGTATAAACAGATGGTGTTATTAACAATAATATCATTAGCAGCAGCAACAATAACATAATAACCATGCCAGCAACAATGTTGTAGGATACTAGTACAGGATGCTCGTGTTATAATATAAGTTGAAATGATTGCTAAATGTTTTTGTTAAAGCTTTGTAATAATACGATTAAAATCAGTAACAGATACATGTTCACTTTTAGAAAAGGTAGCAGCTGTGGTAGTTCATTAAACCGTAAAGGGGACGGGGGGGGGGAGATAGGGAATTGACTGACACCTAGCTCTCAAAATGCAACCTCATCCAGTGTTTCCTACCCCAGTTCATCAACCTATACAAAGGTGATGTACTGAAGCACTGTTGCAGCCAGCAATTTTTTATATATCAGAGCTGAATCCAAAGCTAAACATATTGTGAGATTTCTGTGTCAGAAACCACTTCCTCAGCAATGATTTTTCAGTCTGTAGAAGCACCAAAGGTTTTGATATTATGTAAAAAGATCAAGTCATTAAAAAAAAACCCCGCTGGCTGGATTATATGGGTTTCCCCCTCCATTCTGGCTGTTTATCTTTAAATACCAATCTCTCTGTAGCTTCGTGCAGAAGGATTTTCGAGGGTTGCTCTGTTTCTGACTGAATCATTGTAGCATGACTAAAGCAATTTTCTGTTTTATTTAGTTTTAAATAGAGTTTTAGCATTATCCTGTATAATACCCCTCCCCATCTCTCCCTTTTTAATATGCTGGTACTCAAATGCAAAGCTAAATATGAAATATTGAAAGATAACCTGATGTGTACAAACTGTTATCTTCTATCATGACAAGAGCAGATTCCTGAAAACATATCAGATCTGAAGACTACTGATTTAACACAGGTTTAAAATGAAATGGCATTTCAGCCCTTTAGGGTAAAACTGTTAAATGAAATAAACGCCAGACACTGCACATCCCCCCCCCTCTCTCACACACACACCTGTTGCTGAAATTAGCAGTACAGTGTATGCATCTAGATCTATATTGTCTAGATCTGATTGCAGAGCCAGAGGTTGGGAGCTTGATTCCTCACTGTACCTCCCATGGGAAGATCCAGCTTGTGTAGCCTTGGGCAAGCTGTGTAGTCCCAGGGAACCCTCAGAAGAAGATGGAAAACTAGAGATGGGACTTAATGAGGGTCTGGGCCCCCCAGGCCTGGGCCAGCCACCCATGCATCCTGCTGTGTAGCCAGTCCCATTCAGCCTTTCACTTGCTCTCTTCCCACTCAGCTGGCCACTTGGCAGCCATGCAGGGAGACTTGTCCTCCCTTCCCCTGCCTGTAGTGGCCAGCTGAGCAGGAAGAGAGTGGCGCTTCAGGTGCAATTGGAAGGATGAACAGGATCGGCACTGCAGCAGGATGCGTTTCTGAATCGTCTGGCCACATTCTTATTAAATCCAGCTGTGCGGGGATATTCATATTTGAATACCCCCTTCTCTATAGGAAACCACTCCTGCATACTCTATATCTAGAAAACTCTGGAATGATTTGCCATAAGTCAGAATTGACACGATGGCATGTAATTATTATTATTATATCTATCAGGAAGTTACTTTATCTTTTTTCTCTATGGATGGGATTAGTTGAATAGCTCAATGAGTTGGGTACTTGGATTCAGAGCCAGAGAGTCAGGATTCCCCACTGCATCTCCCAGGAGAAGAGCTAGCCTGTGTGGCCTTCCCCGAGTGCCTCCAAAAAAAGACAACTGTACTCCATTCCTAGGAAACTCTGGAAAGGGTTTCCACAAGTTAAAACTGACTTGTTATTTTTATTTTGAGGAGGAAGAGATTACTGAGTCTTTGAGCCTTTAACTTATGGTGAGTTTTCCAGATTCCTGGTTACTTTTAAAAGAGTAAAGAGGAATTCTTGTCAGGTAAAAACAAAGTTTATTTATTTATTTATTAAATTTATACCCCGCCCCTCTAGACCATGTCTACTCAGAGCGGCTTACAACATAAAATAAATCAATATAATATATATATATAATCATAAAAAATACAATTGCTATATTAAGACAATTAATTTAAGAAAGGATTACCAAGATGGGGTAGGATAAGGAAAGAAGAAATAAAAAGACTTAGCTGACTGGAGGGAAGGCCTGCCTAAATAGCCAAGTTTTTAACTGTCTTTTAAAAACACCCAGTGAGGGTGCCAGCTGAATTTCTGTTGGAAGGGCGTTCCACAGCCGAGGGGCCACTGCCGAGAAGGCCCGGTTTCTAGTTTTTTCCTTCCGAGCCTCTCTCGGCGTCAGACCCCTCAGCCGTCCCTGCTGGCTATGGCGGGTGATTCGGGTAGATCTGGGTGGGAGAAGATGATCTGCCAAATATTGAGGTCCCAAACCATTTAGGGCTTTATAAGTGATCATTAGCACTTTGAAGTCGACGCGGAAACGGATGGCCAACCAGTGCAAAGCAGCCAGAGTGGGGGAGATGTGTTGGTGTTTTCTCACCCCACTAAGTAGCCTGGCTGCCGCATTCTGGACCATCTGAAATTTCCGCATCAGCCTCAAAGGCAGCCCCACGTAGAGTGCATTACAATGGTCTAATCTCGAGATTACAAGCACATGTACTAGAGTAGTGAGGGTCCCCCGATCAAGATACGGACGCAGCTGGGCAATCAACCATAGATGAAAATAGGTGGAGGGGACCACGGATGCCACCTGGTTTTCCATGGTAAGCGCCGGGTCCAGATGTACCCCCAAGCTGCGAACCTCATTCTTTGAGCAAGGGTCGTCCCCCCGAAAGAAAGGGAGTTACCTATACCCAGATTTAAGTGCCTGACTACATCATGTTGGTTTGGGAAATGTGCAAACTACATCCAGAAACAGACATTAGAGAAAACCTGTAATTAGAACTGTAAGCACTGTGTGGTAGAGAGATAATTCAGAAAGTCTTTCCATGTTTGTGAATACAGGCTTTAAAAAATCTCGTGTTTAACTCCTGAGGATCAATAATGAAACAAAGCAAGCTAATCTGCACAATGGAGAGAAGCTCCTGCTGTGTCACTCAAAAGCTGAAATAGTTAAGAATTTTCCTCTTCCATTCATGGACTGTCTCTGAGATCTATTTCTGGCCAATGTCACAAAAAAATCAATGGTAAAGCTGTCCATCTTGGATGAGTTTTGTACCAGACAAAAGAAGTTTGAGTTTTCAAGGTGGGTCGTTTGGGTTTTCAAAACAGACACCCAATGTTTGTTGCCCTTGTTTTTTTTTTCCTTTCCAGCAAGCTGGAGGGCCATTCCAGGGGAAACCTGAAGAATCCAGGCCAATAGTCTAAGGACCCTTCTTTGCCATTACATCTTAAAACAGCATGCAGATCACACAGCTTTCACATCAAAGACTCACCCCACCCTGCCTGTTACTGTAAAACCATGCCTACCCAATTCCTTTGTAATGTCCAAAGCTTGCTCTGATTTCTGTCTGTTTTGGATTGGCACCACCACAATATGGTTTTGGAAGATTGTTTTGTAGGTATCTCCTTGATTTTATTTTTTGCTTTTATTGCACGGATCTCAGGATGCAGCTTAGAATAGATGGCCCCACCCCCCAGCAATGAATATTAGACAGAAGAAGGCCAGTAAGAACATGGTGGTCAGTGAGAAGCTGGCTCCAGTCTCCTCCTAAACATGATTACAATCTGAAAGGTAGAAACAACCAATGCTATTATTCTCTGCCTGGAGAATAAATGGCTCAGAATGTATGTACATTCAGACATAGGACGTGGTTATATTACTGAAATGAATTGAGAGCTGGATTGGGGTATTTGAAGTCATTTTAAAATCACGTGATAGTCACATGGTCTTTGTATCACTGTGTGCACCCTAATGAGACAACTCGTAATCTGATTTTAAACTGCGCAGAGTACTGCATGCAATTTACAATTACTGTGAGTGGGGGGGGGCATTATTTTGTATATTTATTTTTCCACTTGGTTGTTCCAAACATGTAGATTCGTCATGGGTGGGGAGAAGAATGATTGGCTGATCTGCTGGCCCACCCTTTGCCAGTGGAACCCCTTCCCTGCCCTTGTCTCCCCTTGTTGGTGACTGTGTGTGTCTCTCCTAAGCATTTACCTGCTCTGCATACCAGTCCCTGAAAATCAGCCCCTGACACCTACCAAGCTCCCTCTCAGTCCCTTCTTCCCCCAAATGCTGCTGCCATAGTTGCCCAGGTTGCTACTGGTGCAACCAGCTGCCACTTCAGAATGTGAAGAGGCTGAACCATCTATGCCCATAGGCTACAAAAGAGAATTCAGGTATCTCTTGGCACACGGCTTTGCAATGGCACAAAAATATCTCACCTGGATGACTAAGAATCTTCACAGATATATGGATACAAGGCATGGATCCTCCTGATTTCATGATTTTTAGATTTAATTCTCCCTAAACCACTGTCAGATCATAGATCCCATCTGTGTCCACAGACTACAACACAGAAATTGTGGGTCCATCAGTGCGTGGCTTTGTAGTGTTGCAAAAACATGAATAAATCTACATGATTTTTATATGTAGGATCATCCCCAAACAACAAAAACACAAGCCCTAGGTATGATCCCCATGGATCCCCATGATTTTTATGTGTAACACCGTTCCCAAACCACAAAAACATGAGTCCCAGGTCTCATGGATCTATATGATTTTTATAGGATCATCCCCAAATGACATTCCAGTCTGTGGGCAGAGATGCAGACTTATGATTTGACAGTGGTTTGGGGTAGAACCCATGTAAAAATCATGAGGAACCATGCCTCGAATTAGTAGTCAATGGGCCCAGATGAGAACGATGATTTGATGATAGTTTGATGAGGATCCCATCTAAAAATCATATGAAATAATCTCTTCCTTCTTGTCCTTCCCCTCCCATTCTTCACAATTCCAAACAAATGACTCTTTCTCTGACAAGCTGATACAGTGATAAAATAGAAGACTGGTGGGGTTGGGAATCTAAAATGACAACAGAAACATTCACAAATGGCAAATGGCTGGAAATTAAATTGCTTCAACATCTAAGTTAAAATAAATGACCCTCTGGAGGAAGAGTAAAAAATCTCACTGCCACTCAAAATAACACAGTTCCATCAAAATAATCTGCCCTTCCACATACGTCATGTATTCACGTTTTAAAAATCAAATTAAAACACAGTAAAATCAATTCAATTATGGTTCTTTTTCCAAGTGGAACCAGGACCTCAGTCAACACAGGAATAATTTTCCCGCAATCATCATTCCCTACAGGATTGTAAAAGAAACAGAGCAAGTGAAGAATTTTTGACCCTCCAGATGTTTTGGACTTCAATTCACATAAACCAGAGGCAACAGGAAAAAGAAATTACAAGATTTTTAGCCCAAAACAATGGGAGGACCAAAGGTTCTCCATCCCTAGAATAAGGTATGAGGTGCATTTTCACCAATCCTGAAATGTTTTCTCCACCTCTTCTTTTTTTTTAACCTTCCAGTCTGAATTGGCACACCTTCTATCAATCACAAGGCAACTACCATCCCACCAGGAGCACTTTTAATGCCAAAATGAAGGCCTACATTTTAGTTCCCTTTTTTGCCAAGGAAATAGATTTTCATGGGCTTCAAATAAGTCAATCCTCCATGAAAACCAATTAACTAGATAGCCAGAAGGACCAGTTTCTCTGCATCCTCTGCCAATAATAAAATTAAGCTACAATACCAGGAGATGACTTGGAAACTCATACAGAACATGATGGTACACAATGTATTATATTCTGGTAATAGTGTGGAGTTGGCCAGGTTAGCTTTTGCCCTCTAAATATTTAGATCTCAAAAGCTTATTTCACTTGGAGGATTTTTATTTTCCTTTTTGGAAGTCCAAATTAGACAGTCTCTCTCTCTCTCTCTCTCTCTCTCTCTCTCTCTCTCTCTCTCTCTCTCTCTCTCACACACACACACACACACACACACACACACACACACACACACGGGGGAGAGGGAGGCATAGGATTTAAATGTTAGGGAATATAGCTAGTTGGTCAAACTGTACAGAGAAGACAGTCAAAATGCTGTCCTTATAACTGATCTAGTATGGATGTTTTTGTTCTCCAGTTTTAAATTAAAAAGATAAGATTCACTATTTCCAAAATGCTTCTCATAATCACTCATTCCTCTTCTTCAACACTGTGTTTCAGGCTTGGGGAGTCTTGGCGGAGTTAATTCATGCTATGTATGAATGTGCATCTGACAAGTTCTCAGAAAAGAACTTTAAATCTCTTCATCAAAGCACATCTCCTGAATTAAAATAAACACACTCACAAATAGCCTTTTCCTTCTCTGTGCTGTCTTCAGGAAGCTTTATTTTCAACAACTTTATCTATGTGGATTCAGTCTGATGAGTATTAAAAGATATTTATAACTTTGTCACTCATAGCAGCAGTATTATTAAGTCTGAAGAGGTGTAAGCAATCTATACAAATATTAGATTCTGGGAAAATGGTGGGTGTGTCCATCATGCTTGTGGTAGAATTAACACAACGATAAAGCCATGACCCCACTTTCATCTGCTGAAAGATGAGCACTGCCCAAATTCCAGTCAGTTACACCCACTGATGAAACACAATTGGCATATACCATGCTGGTGAATTGTCGCAAGGTATGAAGTTGATGTAGGCATTTGCCGTTGCATATCAAGTCACTATACTCACTTCTTAACTTGTGGCAATTCACCAAAAAGGTTTACACCAACTGCATTATGAGAGCAATAGGATTTGAGCCATAATTTTCATTGGTTATCCAGACAGAAATTGATGGAAACAAACCTGTGCTTAAAAACCATCACATTCTACTGTTCATAGGCTTTGGGAAACACAGAAAGTGTTGTCTTTTGTAATAGAGACTGATGCAGAGAGGACCTTCTCAGTGATGAATCTCAGGCTGTGAAACTCCTTGTCAAAAGAAGTTAGGCTAGTCATTCTTTTTGTACTTCTGCTATCAGCTATCCTTTATTCGAACTGTTTTTTTGCAATTTATGGGCTATTGAGAAAGGGACTTTTACTAAAGTTCTGTATTTTTTCAATTTATGTTTACATTATTTTTAATTCAACAGTGTTTTAGCACTATAGTTGGTTTCATTGTACTTTGCAGTTTTGGTTGCCTGTTTTTATTTCCTCTTGCTTTTATCTGTTTTTATTTAAACCTCTTTACCCTTGTGAGCTGCTTTGAGTATGAGTCCTGGATGAAAGACAGCGTAAAGATCAAATCAACGAATCAATATTATCAAGCTGCCATCGTTACTTAAATCCGATGAAATGTCCCTCTGTATACTATTTGAGAGAGTTTAGATTATCTCTCTAATGTCATCATGATGAGAATGAATAACCTGTAAGCATATTTAAAATACTAACACATCAATGCATTTGAAAATGTCTTCCCTCCACTCTATAAAAACGTTTTCAAAGCAGATGGAGAGAGATTGAATGGGTTTTGGCACTCTGAGGAAATTTGGCATGGAATTAGAAAGAATGGCCTGAAGCAGAACATTAATAATGAAAATAGCTGCATGCAAGAAGGGTAGCCATTGGTAGCCCTTCTAGAACAGCACAGCTCAATGTGGAAAGCAACACAATGTTAGAATAAGCTCCCTTGACCTAGAACACAGCTATTCCAGTCATTCTAGAGTTGTTTGTGGGACAGCTTGAGAGGTGTATTGAGGTTCCAAAATGGAAAGAGCAAAGCTTAAAAAGTTAACATTATGGAACAGCAGTCCCCACAATCTCCCACTACCAGGACATTTGATGCAATTATGGTTGTTATTTCTTTTGAAAGAATTTGTTTCTAGGTCACATTTCATAACTTGCATATTACATCTTGCTAGTAATATATATGGTTGTCTCCAGATGTGTTGGACTACAAAAGCCATTGTCTACCTACCACAGGCACTGACTATCAAACTGTGATTGATGTTTTAGTCTAACATGCCTGGCAAGCCCCATGTTGAGGAAAGCTGTGATTGTTTGCACAACATATTTTTATCTGTTCCGAAATAAGGACAGAAACATTCTTATTCGACTTAGTTCTGAAAAATTATTGGCTTTGTGGTGATCGTGCTTGGTGTACAGCAAGAACAAGTGGCCTAATTTTTTCTGGTGAAATTAAAGAGGAATAATAATGAGGTGTGTGTGGGGGGGGGGAAGGCAAAATATTATACCATTTATTTCATCATGAGCTTTTGTGGATCAAATCCACTTCTTCAGACAAAAGCAGTGCAACTATTATGCCATTGATATTTATCACCACTTCATGGTGGTGAGGGTTGTGGCCGCTTGAGGACCTAGACAGTTCAGTTCTTCAAAAAAAAAAGCCTCTGGTTTATGAATGTGGGATATTGTGCTTCTATACCCATGATTCCAAATGTCAGGAAATGGCCTGATATCACTCTACAATGTCATACCCACCTAGCCAGCAGAGAAAGGGTGCCAAAGTTTACCTAGCAAAGGGCAACCTGAATGCTGACAACACCAATGCAAGCAGTCAAGACAGTCAACACTAAAGCTGTCTCTATTTTTCATCATTTAACCATTTCTCAACCAAACACATAGCAATTGTGTTTTGACAAGTACAATAAGAAATACAATATCCCACATTCAAAAACTAGAGGCTTTCTGAAGAATTGAATTTTCTGACATTTTAAAATTGAAGCTTAATTATACACACTCAAAAACTCTATCAGAAACTTATCTCACATAGAATTACCTAGTGCTAGCAGTGGTCCCCATCCTTGGGCCTCCAGATGTTCTTAGACTTCGACTCCCAGAAATCCAGGCCAGCAGATGTGGTGGTGAAGGCTTCTGGAAGTTTTAGTCCAAGAGCATCTGGAGGCCCAAGGTTGGGGACCACTGTGTTAGAGGATGCCAGAAAATGAGCACATGATCTGTACTATGGTTTCTGGGAAAGGAGCAAGAACGGTTGGGATGTCTCTGTGGTCCCTCTGTGCCAAAATATTTTGGAGGGCTGTTTTGGACTTAATGAAGTGGTGAAGCAAAGGTGTGAGTAGGTACAACATGTACAGTTGAGAAACATACACAGCCTTTAGTGTCTCAGGTAAATTTATGGTGCCATGCCCACCCTGCAGACTAGAAAGCTATGTTCCAGTTTCCAAAAGCTTTCCTTGGAGTAGGCAGCCTGAGGAAGAAAAACTATATCAGACCAAAAGCTCTCTCTTTTCCAAAATATGTCTCCTTGCCTTTTGAAATTAAAAAAAGCAAAGGATCACTGGGAATTAGACTGTCACTGTAAACCAAGATCAGGAGTATCCATACTAGGAGAAAGAAGGATGGGACAAAAATCAATTCATTTGAAACATGGTGCTGGAGGAAGGCCTTATAGATACCACAGACAGATAGAAAGGCAGAAAAGTGGGTGCTCAATCAAGTCAAACCTGAGCAAAAATAAGTAAACTTGAGGCTATCCTAACATGCCCATAGAATGAGAATACAGAACTGATCAGATGGCATAATAATACAATATTGAGTTTAAGGGAATTGTGGAGTTTTAAAGTAGCCTATAATTTCTGTTTGAGCTGTAGATTTTATGCTTCTGGTTTGTTTATTTTGTTCTCTCTCTTTTATTTAAAATTAATTAAAAAATGAAAAATACATTTCTAATTAAAGAAATGAAAAGTGGAGAAAAATATAAAATTTGGAAACATTTGATAGCAGCCATTGATAATAGAAATAATACTCAATTTTGGTCTAGAGTACATTCCTTTTTACACACACATTACTCCATTCTGTTCTGCATCTTGCCCCAAACTCGAGAAAGATATTTCAAGAAGTTGTTTTCTGGCAGAGAACACACCTCAACAAGGGCAAAATTAGTTCAGCTAGAAAAAACTCCCCATGGGATCCAGTGAATATACAAGAGATTGAAACTCATATAAAATTACCTTGGGGCAAAGCACCCACTCCAGATCTAGTCCCAAATGAATTATTTAGGATTAATCCTCAGTGGTGGGCATCCGTCTTAGTCCCAGTATTCAACTGCATCAATGACATAGGCGCCATTCTGGGCATATGGAAATGTGTCACAATCATACAGATACATTAAAAAAAGGCTAGAGCTCCAATCCTGAGTGCTTCCGTTCAATTAGCCTCCTCTCTTCTTTAGGCAAATTATATACTCATGGCATATTAGACCAAGTGAAGAAATGGCTAGAGGCTAAGAGTATCATAGGTTAAGAACAAATTAGCTTTAGAAGGAATTGCTCCACAGTTGACTACAGCCTCCCTCATATTGAAGCATTTAGCAGAAAAGCATATGGCTGCTCCAAGCGGACACTTTTTTATGGCTTTCATGGACATGGAAGGGACCTTTGATACAATTAACCGTGATAAACTCTAGCAAAAATTAGGGAACTCTGCAATCAATAAATGCTTGCTGTGGCTGATTCAATGGCTGTACGTTGACTTCACAGATTAAGTGCACAGTGCTTTGAAAGGGGAAATGACAAGCCCATTGGATTTAAACAAAGGTGTATGACAAGGGTATTTATTTTCTCCTTTGTTCTCTGATTTCTTTTTAAACAATTTCTCCCTAAACGATCTCTCCCTCTATTTTGATGAATCTTGTCATCCTCCATGATTGGCCCAACCAAATATAGCCATTTTTGTTTTTGTAGACAATGCAGCACTGTTATCTTAGTCCAGAATTGGTCTTAAATGGCTTTTAATGACATTTTCCATTCAGAAGCATAAGACAAGAAACTTGGCTTCCAAACCGCAGGCAGAAGGCATCTGTGGTACAGTGCATTACAGCTTTGTGCAGCCCAAAGTGCAAATGTCCATTCCAGCCATTTCTACAAAGCTTGTAATTTCTGCCTGCCTGGCACCTTGTGAAATGAACACCAGCTGCTCACCTGCACGGGGCTAGAATTTATTACTCTGTACAGTTTACCCAGAGTAGTGTAGTGGACAGAGTGATGGACTAGGATTCTGGGGAACAGGGATCAAATCCCCACTTGGTCATGGAAACTCACTGGGCGAGTGCAACTGGTAAAGCCACTCCTTAAATCTCTGATTTATCTTGAAAAAGCCCAATAAAGTTGCTGTAAGCTGGTTCTGACTTGACGACCCACAACAACAACAACAACAACAACAACAACAACAACAACAACAACAACAACAAGTTGTGACTTTCTTTGAGCCACACACAGTGCAGTCGTATGCATGTCTACTCTGACCTAAGCCCTGCTGCACTCATTTGGATGTACTTCCAGGTAAGTAGAGGATTAGGGTTCATGGTTGTGCACAAAGTGAGGACTCTTCTATGTACTGATGCAAAGTGTGTTTCTGAGCTGATTTACATCTAGGACCAAAAGTAGCACGAGCCAAACTCTTGTCTCACTAAAAACATGGATGTGCAGAAGGAAAAAAAGGACCCTTCCTTTTTTTTCAGATTTTAAATAATTTTCAACATGCATTTGTTGCACCATTTTAATCTGTGTTTAGTCGATCTGGAATTTAGCTTAGCTGTATTTGAATCTTTTGGGGGACAACACGAGGCACAAAGACTCTGCAAGTGCTCACTAGAGTGGCCGAAAGCCGTTGAGATTTGTGCTTTCCAAAGTTGCCCTGCAATGTCTGCTGACATCTGTCCTGCCAAGGAATGCTTGGAAGGCAGGCAGTGAGCGGGTGGGTGGGCTAAGGTGCAGCTCTTGCTGAGCTCAAAGGGAGGAAAAACTTACCCCACAGAAAGAACCTTTTCCCCCAAGGATCTCCGAGGATTCGGGGTCTGTTCAGAACCGGCTGGGGCTGCAGCCGTTCCCTTCAAAATGAGGCTGAGGAGGGAATTTAAAAAGGAGATCTGAGTGACATGTATATCAGTTTGGAATTTGTACATTTGGTTCTATTCAATTGGGACTCACTCACTTTGAATATACAGTATATCTTTTGCAGACCTGCAGTTAGACATTTTGGGGAGTGGCTTAAGTATGCAGAGATAGGGACGTGGTGGCACTGTGGGCTAAACCGCAGAAGCCTTTGTGTGTTGCAGGGTCAGAAGACCAGCAGTCGTAAGATTGATTCCACGCGACAGCGTGAGCTCCCGTCGCTTTGTCCCAGCTCCTCACCAACCTAGCAGTTCAAAAGCATGTAAATGTGAGTAGATAAATGGGTACCATCTCGGTGGGAAGGTAAAACAGCGTTCCCTAGTCACGCTGGTCACGTGGCAATGGAAACTGTCTTCGGACAGGCGCTGGCTCTACGGCTTGAAAAGCGGGATGAGCGCCACCCCCTAGAGTCAGACACGACTGGACTAAAAATGTCAAGGGGAACCTGTATCTTTTACCTTAAGTATGCAGAGGATGGCCAGCATAAGTATGTGAAAAGCTGGTAAGGTGCAATACTTGCAAATACTTTTCAAAATTGCTTCCACATTTCTCATCAGGGAATAAATATGTGTCCAGGCGGGGCAAGTGCTGTCTGGTGAGATTAACGCCCAGGTTGTCCTTGGTCTGGGAAAGGAACCCACATTTGGGCTAGCTGGGCTTCCACACTCCTCTCCATGGACCATATGCTTCATGTTTTGCATTTGCTGTATTTTTCTTTCACAGGTACAGTCCTAATGTACAACCTGAATTCCTTCCCTGAGTTTCACAAATACTCCACAATGGATTAAATTGATGTTTGCCTAGTACAGTACATACATTATATAATTACACAGAGCTTGGAAATGTTAATTTTTTTGACTATTACTCCCAGGATCTCTAGGTGAATAATGGCCACTAACCATGTTGGCTGGAGAATTCTGGAGGGTGGTAGTCCAAAAAAAGTGACTTTTCTAAGCAAGGGCATAAACTCAGTAATGCAGCCACCCTAGCAAGGTCATTGCCACTATCACCTTATTTGTGTAATTTGTCCTTTCTTCTTGTAGTTTCCTTTGCCCTTAAATACCTTCTAGGGGTGGGCTGGGGGAGAAACACAGCAGAATGGTTGGAATGCTGGATGCTTCAGAGGGAAGGATGCATGGCTGAAAGCGATTGTCTGCATGCAGCACACTTCCTATATTCAAAGCATTACACAGATTTCACTTAGGTTGTCCTTCTATTAGACTTTAAGGGAGGTCAATGTTTTCCTTTTATGGTAAATGGTACTGAGCTCAGAAGGCAGCGACTTGCCTAGAGCAATTTCACTTTCTGTCTTTGACATGATTTGAACAAATAAATCCCCAGCTCTGACTTTCTTCAATCTGTTGCACCTATTCTTAAACAGAAAACAAGAACCACACTAGTGAACAACGTCCCTTACCTATAACTTAAAAGGGAATTTTGGGTTTTGATGCTATTTGCACAAAATGTGATTGTTCAAAGGACAACTTCCTTTAGTTTTAGCAGTTTTCTTAAAATAGGTTTTATTCATGTTTTATGAACAATTAGAATCTTAGAACTGCAGAGCTGGAAGGGACCTTATGGATCATCAAAGCCAGCCCCTGTCAATGATGCACAGTGGGGAATCGAACTCCCAACCTTTGGGTCTGCGGCCAGATATCTAAATCACTGAGCTATCCAGCAGTTCATAATTTATGAGGACAGTGAGATCATGTTTTACATCATGGTTTAACACAAAGGAGACATATTTTACATTTTCTATGACTGAGTTTATAATAGGCCATAAAAGAATTCTTCTGTGTTGCAGTCCTCCATTCCCATGCAAACACGTATTTGTCAACATGCCTATTTAAGAAGTTCATATGCAGAAGAATGTTATCTGGTTTTAGTTGGTGAAGGGGATGTGGGATGAGGTGCAAAGCAAACCCATTCTCCAAAGGTTGGGTTAATCTTTGGGGCTGAGTGGTTTTGGGGGAGGTAGTGTCATTGACTTTCTAATATTAAGTGGTTGGTTGGTTTTCTTTCCTTTCTTCACTTTAAAAAAAAATCCTGAAAAATCAGCTGTGTACTGAGACAGAGTGCCTCCAGAGGACAAGATTACACTGTGGTTTAGCTTTCATCCAACTAGCCACTTGGAGATACCCTAGGAATATCCCAGGAATATGGCCAAGCTTCTGGGGTAGCAGTATGTAAAACATTTGTTTTTGTTCTTGTTCAAAGGGATGGAATCTCTACGACCAAATATTAAAAGGAAGGCTCTGTCCAGAAGAATGTTCCCTTCCAAAATGCCAAATATCCCACCTCCCAGATAATTTTCTTACAAATTTTAGATGCATCTGAGATTGGAGGATATTCAGCATACCATGCATACATAATGGATCTTGTATCCTGAACTAGTGAAATGCATCCTGAGGATGTGATTAGTTTTTAACTTGAATGTAAAATTGATGTAGCAAGTGATTAGTCATATACTCAGAGAAATCAAACCTTTCTTTAAGAAGTGTAATCTAGTATACTGTTAGCATAAATATGCCATCTTGGAGGATAGAATCCCATCGATTTATACCCGAGGAAAGTAAATGGCAAAGCATCTCAGATGCAAACACTAAATCTAACGTGAATCTAACGTGAAATAGTTCACACAACAGCCTTTTAAAAATAAATCCTGGTAGAGGTTAGAATGTGACTTAAAGGTACTTTCAAGAATGATTCATATAGTGACATGTGTGAATCCATAACTGGGTCCCAGAGCATCATCCTACCACTGTTCAGATATGGATGGCTTGTTATTGTTATGTGCCTTCAAGTTGGAATCAACGTGTTGCAACCCTAACAGGACTTACAAGGTAAGTGAGATAATTAAGGAGCATGTTTAACAGTTTCACACACCCCAGTGAGTTTCATGGCTAAGCAGAGATTTTAACTCAGGCTTCCTCAGTCCTAGTCTGTCTCTCTATCCATAACACCATGCTGGATATCACTATATAGAATGTCATTAATATGTCTCAGTAACTTTTTTTTTTTTTTTTGGCTATGACTGTCTTGAAAACAGGTCTCAATATGTGAAAACTGAAGAGGTGATGCCTCCAAACATTGTGTAACTTCAGGAAGTTAATATCTGAAGTTATTGTGGATTTGAATTTGGGAGAAGTTAAGTTTTTGAACCATAGCTCGCAGCATCCCTCAGGTGACATGGAGATGTTTTCCAGTTTTTGCTGTGGCCAGTCTACTCCTTCCATTGTCAATGTTGTTGAATGTCTCTAGGTGAAAATAGGATTACTGTGGGGAAGACGTAGGGAGTAGAATTAAAGGGATCAAGATAGAAGGCATTTGCAGACTTCCAGCAAACCTGAGGCAGTGCCTGCTATATGTAGGATGGAGTTGTGCTCTCATGTGTTGTATTGAAAATTGCAATAGTGGTCTACTTCGATAGAGCATTACTTTTTTAATGATATGTCTTATTTCCTCAGGAATCAGTAAGTGAGTATTTTTTAAGAGCTGAGGTGATTCTCACGTGTGCTAATGTATTGCTTAGCAACAAGGTGACTTCCTTTTCAAGGCAAGAATAAGGAGCTTTCTGATATTAAATTGCTATTCTGAAAATGTGTGCCTGAGTTTCTCTCATGCGGTTGTACAGCAGAAATGTTAAGATAAGTAGCACTACTACTAATGTGTTTTTTTTCTTCCTAAGACCTGACTTTAGCAAAGTCTAGATTCTGCTGTATAGTCACAAACAGAAGTTCCTGAAAGATTTAGAACTGTTGTTGGCTCATTTCACTAAGCTAATTGTGGAAGATCTTAAGCTTTCAAGGTCACCTCAGATGTTGCTTCTCTTTCCTCTTCCAACACTTAGACTGCAATCCTATGCCCATTTACCTGGAAGTAAGTCCTATGGAATGCAGTGGGGCTTACTTCTGAGAAAACCAGACTAGATTTGCAGTGTTATAATCTATTTATTTTCAACAAGCACTGCCGCGTTTCAAACCTACCTGGAAGTAGTAGATTCTGACCTTGACAGAACTTCCTTTAAACTCATGCTGGGAAAGACTGGGTATGATTTAATCTCTGTTAACTGAAAGGAACCCCTGTGCTTTCAGAGACTCTTTGGGCATTTTGTTCTATTGTGGTGCTGTCCCTTTAGGAAAGACAGGAATGGGCAAAGTGCCACCCTTAAAATGATACTGGACCGCAGCTCCCATCAACCCTTGTGAATATAACCAATAGTCATACATGTTAGAAGATGCAGTCCAGTAATAACTGGAGTATTACACTTTCCCTTTGGAAAGTCTGGGATGGGGAGAAAAAGCCTTTAGTAGTTTTTATCTATCTATCTATCTATCTGTCTATCTGTCTATCTGTCTATCTATCTATCTATCTATCTATCTATCTATCTATCTATCTATCTATCTATCTATCTATCTATCTATCTATCTATCTATTTATTTATTTATTTATTTATTTATTTATTTATTTAAATGCTGCTAGATTCCTGTCACTGGGATTGGGACTCCCAGCATTTTTTTAACTATTAAAAGCTTCCTTCCCCTCATTACATGGCAAAAGGGAGCTCTAGGTAGCCTTGGAACATGAAACATGAAGGTGGGAAGCTTTCAATTAGTTTAAATTAAATTAAACCCTTCTGGTGCCAAATGATGATGTCCTCTGTTTGTGCAGTTTAACTTTACACAAACAGGATTTTGGCCACCGAAATGGGATGTAACACCAATAACAAGCTTATCAGCAATTGTAGAGATGACAAACAAAGAACCCTTCCTCCCCCCTCCCCCCCGGTTTATTAGGTTTCATCATTACTTGCATTGGAAAATTATTTTTTTAGGACATAACAAACCATTCAAGTATATCTTAGACAAGGCAGACAATGATGCAGTCCTGGACTCTTCTGGAAAATGAGATTTTATTTGTAATGTATTTGTAATCAAGATAATGATAATATATAGAACTCTCTCTCTCTCTCTCTCGAGAGAGAGAGAGAGAGAGAGAGAGAGAGAGAGAGAGAAAGAGAGAGAGAAAGAGAGAGTTCTATATATTATATAAAAGTTTGTTTTATATATAACTTTATATATAAATTTGTTTTAACTTTATATATAAATTTGTTTTATATATAACTATATAATTGTTATCAATTTGTTTTATAATGCTTTCAGTGATATGCTTTAGCTATAATAATAACAAAATGTTAAAAAGAAACATACATGAATATAGTGCTTGAGCAATTATAAGTCTGGTTTACAGAGATAAAGCTGTGATTTCCTGGGAGCAAGCCTCATTGAACTTAATGGTGTCATGTTCACGGTCCCCTAGGATCCAATGGGCAGTAGTCAGAGAGTCACCAGGCCTTTATCTACCACTGTTGCGCTGGGCTGAGTCCTACAAGCTCCAGCAGTGTGTAGCATAAACCCCTTAGAACAAGTCTGACCCAAAAAGAACACTTTTGCACTTGTTACTTAGCAAGTACAGACACATGAGCTTTGTGATTCCTTAGAACTCACAACAGCTCAGTGAGGTAGGACTCTGTATAGTAGCAAACTTGTGGCCTTTCCACTTTCTGGATTTAGTTAGACCTTTGCTGTTCAAGAGACCAGTCCTCAGTAAAGTTTTTAACTTGAAAAATAAAGTTTCATAGAAAATCAGTTTGTAATTGCATAAACATAGCATTCAATAACATATTCAAAGATTATTACAGTTAAATAAAATAACTAATTCCCAGCTAAACTTCTAAAATAATAAACATCTAAAAGCTAGGATAGGCTATAGAGGGTTAGCCCCCCTTCTTTCTTCTGCAAACTACATTCTCACCAATAACTGTCCAAATCCATCATCAGTCTCAATCCATCATTTGTAACATAAAAGAAAGTAAAAGAGGGAGTTTCACATAACACATTCTCCATTTTCCTACTTTCCTAATCTCCTCCCTTCTTCATGGTCCACCTATATGTTAACCAATTAGATTTTAGGGGTTGAACCACCTTTCTCCACTCCATTTTCCCATGAGGCAGTCCAGGTATTGTTTTTCTTCTCCAATTAGCCCGGAATGTTGAGTATTCCATGGCCTCCCATTATCTCGTTCCCTCTGTAACTGTGTGCAGGAAAACATTCCCAGGGTACTTGAGAAAAACACATTCCAAAGTCCTTCAAATTATCTTTATAAAGAACCATTCTGACTCCATGTTACATTTCTCTTGACTACATTTCCCATTCTCATGAACACACTTCTAACCACATGACAAATGGAACTTCTGGAGTCAGATCCCGTTATTCTATGCTTAGACTCACACCTATCTAAAGATTTGTAAGAATTTTTTTAGCTATTCTCTTTTTATATCTTTAAGACTAGAACAAGTAACTTCATGAATACCACTGTTTTGATTTTTGTTGTCATGGTGGTGGTGTGTTCCACCTTGCAAGTGAAACCAAATGTGCACACTGCCCAAGCAACTTAATGCTTTTTAGAGGCAGTTCAATAACAGAGAATTGGTCATTGCCTGTTAACTTGATACATCTGAGGGTGTGAAAAATGTGAGCATTAGTGATGAAACTGTAGCACGGAGTGTCTGCAGCAGATTTTGATTCTCCTTTTTAAGAGAGAAAGAAATGTGGGCCTGTGCATTCAAACGTCTGCATAAGTCTCCAGTTGAGCAGACATTAAGGAACAGCCACCCCCAGACTGGCATCTGCCAGGTGGATTGGATTCTAATTGCCAAACATCGTGACCAGCTATCTGGAGATGCTGGGAGTTATGGTGCATACCTCTGGAAGGTGCCAGTTTAGAGAAGGCTGTTATAGTGAATAGCAGTCAACACAGGCACTTGCTTTCAGAAACAGGCATTTGAATTACATCCCATCCATGCATGCATCATAATCTGTAGGGACTACTGACCAACAGCCTATTGCCAGCTGGATCCTCTGTCATATGCAGTGAGTTTGCATAGGAGAGTGCTGATAGCCATTACCCTCTAGTCCTCACATAACAGGATAGAAAAATTTAGGCACCCAGAGCATTTGTTGCCAAAGCCGCAAAGAACAACACTTACAATGTAGCTGTACTGCTGCAGCATTATCACTTGAATAGTTGTAAGCACTTCCCCAAATTTTGACTGTAACTCATGTACTGGCCTACCTCTCAATAAGAAAACAAAGCAAAACAAAAACAAGGACAAACTCAGTGACTCACCCAATCTGGTGATTTTTGCCACTGGGTACTTTCTTCCTTAGCCACTGTAATATATACGGAGACAAAAAATGTCTCATGGTTCTTGGGGGCAAATTGTGAAGCCAAGAAGCAGAAGTGACGTACTCCGATTCTCAGCAGGTTAGCCCCATTTCACGGGGAATAACAGCATTTTCAAAGGTTTCAAAAATAGAAGAAGTGTATATTTAACTCTGTCCCTAATACTGACTGGAACTTCATTGCTAACTCTTACTGCTAACCTCCAATAAGGAGTGTGGTCAAGTAAAGTTATCACCTACTCCTGCATTTGTATTATTTTGGAGGAGTTGTCCAAATTAGTCCCTAGCTGCATTGACTAACATGGGTGGGAGATGTGGACTGGCTTCAGCCTTAAAAACACCACAGAATGAAACTCTGGCATCTTTAAATTGAGGGCAGCCATTTCCCTCACAGAGTTCAATTTGATTTGGAAACACTTACCCTTGGTCAAGAACAACATCCTCCTCAGAGGTTTAATATGGTCTAACTGCTCTAAATTGGATAATAAAAGTCCCACCCTCAGAGCAGTCTTCTAGTGAAAATCTTATGGAAGTCAGTGGGTTCTGTAGCAGCCAGATGCCCAATATGCAATGCTGACAGCTTAATTAACTCAATTGTGAACTCCATAGAAGTAAATCCTTGACAGAGTTGACCTCTATTACTTTTCTCCAGCCATTTTTCTACACTTTGGAAGCGATTCTGAGGAATGGTTACCATCTAATTGGTGCCAGCGGTCTTGATGGGTAGGAGAAAAGTGTTACAACTGAAAAAATTATCAAGTACTTATTGTTCCTTTCATTCAAACTCCAGACAATTGTTTTAATCAATTGAGTGTGACTGGAAAATGAGAGGTGAATTTCTGCCCAAATATAGTTATATGCAGTGAATGGAAAAACTATTTTTGGAAGTGTGAATAAATGGCGTCTATGAATAAGTTCTGTAATACTGGAACTTCTTCATGAGATGGTTTTGTAGAGCAGGGAGTTAATGTTTTTTATCACTGTCTTCCCTTGTGTTTTGGTGTCTGTTTAACAGAGCAGAACCTTCCATTTTGATCTTGTTGAAACTTCTAAGTGGTAATGATTTTTGTACTAATTTGACAATAAAAACCATTGAACTGTTGACAGCCTTATAGTAAACCTCATTTTATTCCTAAAATTCAGTATTAGATGTTACTACTTTGTATGGCAACACAATCAACCTCAAATACTTCTTAAGTGCCTCAAAGTGCCCAGGGTTCCCACATGATTGCCAGCAAGACTGTGAGGGGCTGCTGGAAGGCTCTTCATGAAGCAAATTTATATAATGAATTGAAAGACAATATTGACCTACCTCACAGGCTTGCTGTACTGCAAGAAAGGGTAAACTTCACAGATTAAACACAATTTGCAGCTGGAATTCTGTACATTTTGAAGGTATTATGTGGTTCTCACTACAAAATGTATTTTAAAAATGCATAAGTTTGAAAAATATGTGAGAAAAATGCATGCTGTTGAAACATGCACATCATCAGTGAGAGATTGAGTGTAAAAATTCACATGAAATATAAAGGTTTATAAACAATCAGGCAAACAAAACTGGAATCCATTGTCTGAGGCAGAACAATCTTGGTATCTGGGAGAGAAAGGTTTTCTGAGATGTTGTATGTGAAATGCTTTAACTTCTCTGAAGGACCATATAAATAATAAGCAACACTGTGTGACAGGGTTCAGGCTGATTTTCAGAGGCAGCCCCCAGTTCGAGACTTAAGAACGGAGACTCCTATGCTTTTTCTTCCAACTTTTTATTTAACATCACAACAGGTTTGTCAAGAACAACTTCAAAGGTCCTGAATTCCTCTTCACTGGGGCTTTTTATACAATGAAACATCTCCCCTCATTTAACATCCATATTTGGTTTAACTGTGTCTGTAACTGCCAGACGGGATCGGGTTGGGGTAAAAAGGAGTAAACAGGAGATTACCCGAAACAGTGTATGGACAGCCCAGGCATAATACTCAGTTCAGCATTCCCTCCTGCCATGAAACCACTCCTATTCCTCCAAGCCATTCTCCAGTTGGGCATCGGCTCCCTCCTTGCTCCTGTAATCTCTTTATATGTCTTTTACTCTCTCTCTTTATAGCTTTCTTTGATCTTGCCTTGGTCTCACCCCAAAATGGTGCCTTAGCTGGTAGCTGTCTCCTCCTATGTCTCTCAGCTTTTTTGGGGGGGAATCATCAGTTTTTCCCATTCCCCAGTCCAGGGATTTTCTAAAGTCACCCATTCCCAGCCTGCTGGTAAATCTCCCCCCCCCTTCTCCTCCTTCTGCTTCCATTTTATCCCCTTTTGCCCCTCCTTTTCCATCTCCTCTCTTCCCAGTCTTTTCTCCAGTTCCTTTTCAAATTGTCCCACTCTGATTTCTCTAACAGGTCCTGAGCTTTCAGTTATGTCATCCTCTGTTATGGACATTTCTTCCAACCCTAAGTCCACAGTGGAACTGATGGCTTCAAACTCTCCTTTGTTCTCCACATGAGAAGGCCCGCTGTCAGTAGGAAGACGGCTTTCTTCTTCACTTTCACACTCTGATGCTTCCCTTTTGGCCAAGAGTGAAGTCCAGAATTCAGTGGCCAGATTAATAACTGGGGTGAACAAATTCCAGCACATCTCCCCCACTCTGGCCACTCTTCATTGGCTACTGGTTCATTTCTGCATTGACTTCAAGGTTATGATGATAACATACAAAGCCCTAAATGGTTTAGGACCTCAGTACCTATCAGAACACCTGCTCCCAGCCAGATCTGTCCATAATACCTGTTCTTCACAGGCAGGATGGTTGACAGCCTTGATCCTGAAGGAGGCCCTGAAGGAAAGAAGAAGAAGCCAGGCCTTCTCAACAGTCATTCCCCCACCTATGGAACAACCTGCCCGTTGAGATCTGCCTGGCACCTTCGCTGGATGGGTTCAAACGAAGACCTGGCTCTTCTGCCAAGCTTTCCCAGAGCACTAAGATCTCAGCCTCCCTTTTTACCATCCTTTTTGCCATCCTCTCCATCACTCTTTTTACTACCTTCATTGCTATCTGTTTTAATTTAACCTGTTTGGTTATGTATTGATTAATTTTTTAATCGTTCTTAATATTGTTGCTCATATTGCTGTTAGCTGCCCAGAGCAGGCTGGTTGCCAGATGGTGCAGGGTATAAATAGACAGACAGACAGACAGACAGACAGACAGACAGACAGACAGACAGACAGACAGACAGACAGACAGACAGATAGATAGATAGATACTGTTTTCAGAATAACCTACAAATGCTTATAGTTATTGATTCTGGCTATAGTATTTCATCAGGTTACTTCATAGTTTATGTGGTTTTAATATTTCATTACGTTCAAAGTCTTATTCTGGACTCTACATGTATGTATTTACTTACTTATGTACATGCATACATACATACATGCATGCATGCATACATGCATGCATGCATGCATGCATGCATACATACATACATACATACATACATACATACATACATACATACATACATACATACATACATACATACATACATACATTTCTATCCCACCCAACTAGCAGCAGAGCTACTACTCTGGACAGCTAGTAGAGGAACATACATGTGATAACAGATTTCTTAACAATATGTGAAACATGATATTTACACAGTACAGTAATTATGTGACCCTTCTCTCAATCCTGTCTTCTTTACAGATACATTTGACAGGGACCTGAGAATAATTGGCCTTTTCAGTGGTTACCCCCAGGTTATGGAATATCTTTTCCTGTGAGGTTGTGCTGGCCCCCTCTCTCCATTCTTCTCAATGGTAACTGAAAACATTTTTGTTTCAACAGTCTTTCAGTATATATTGTCTAAATTTAATACAGCTAGTCACATTATGCTTGCTGCCAATATTTGCTGATATAGAGTGCAAATGGATGTTTTTAAAATGCTTTTATACTTAATTTGTTTTCATATAATTTTAATATTTCCACGATCATCTTAGTGCCCTTTGTACGTTGTTTCGAATTTTAATCACCTCTTTTAGTCATCTCTGTGCTCCCTTGAGTCACATTGCTAGGAGAAAAGTGGCATAGAAGTACAGTAAATAAAACAAACACACAAATAGCCCATACTCTTTCATATGCCTTTTTTCACTGTCAGACCATTGCATGGCAACTTCTCATTTTCAGTGGCTCAGTCCACGTGAAACTTTAGGAAAGCAGTGCTTTTGCATACAACAGTAATGACATGTAAATAATATCCCATTTACTTAGTAATTCTGGGAATGGTCTAGGTCAGCAGCTATGTTCTAGAAATCAAACTATCAAACTGATGCAGTACTGCTATCACTATCAAAAATTGGGCTAAATAGGCTACTTTCTGCCTTCAGGAATTATTGCTCTGAGAATAATTTGATCATCAATTATGGTAAGTCAAAAGTGCTGGTGTTCTCTAAAGCTCGTAAACAATATAGATGGACCTTAAACTGCAATGCCATTAAGCAAGTAGCCAGCCCAAACTGCTTAGGCATACAACTGCAGAACATGGGATCTTAGGTAGAACAGCTTAGACAGGTGACTAATTCAGCTAGTTCTAGTCAGCCGTAGATCTTAAGGTTTTTCTACATGCAAGGAGATCAATATATCCCTTCTGCTATTCAAATTTATAAGGCCAAGACTCTGGCCCAACTTATTTATGGCATCCCTATTTGGATACTGGGATTCAATGCCAAAGTCGAAAAGCTTCAATCTGCCTTCCTAAGGAAACTCTTGGGCCTTCCATCTTGTGTGAGTTTTGCTGCTATCTATCTGAAACTGGGCTTTCAATCAGTAGAGAGTAAGGCATGGATTGCAGCCTTTACATCCACACTTTATAGCAGTCCCTGGTAGTTATATCTCTCTACTGCTTAAGGATAACTATATCACTCAATGGTTGAGAGATATGGAGAAGAAGCTATTTAAGTTAGGTCTCTCAGTAGAAGATGTGGGTAGTCATGACTACCGGAAGGTTACATCCCTTGTTGTCCAGAGATTAATAGACTTGGACCTACGCGATGTGACAAGGCTGACAGATTGAGGGACCAGTATTGACACAACAGCCATTTTGTTTCCTGACATGGAATATAAACATATGACTCCCACCCTGTGGTAAGACCAATGCTTTTTAAAGTCTTGCTTCACTATTCCTTTCTTCAACTGTACTGCTTTCTGAAGTAACTTGTTCTCATGACCATGCCAACTGTGTGTCTGTGTGTGGGGGGGTACTTTAGCACTCACTCAATCACCTCAGGAGCCTTTTGGGGAGAGGGGCAGAAAGGCTGGATATCAATTTAAATAAAATAAAATAAAATAAAATAAAATAAAATAAATAAATAAATAAATAAATAAATAAATAAATAAATAAATAAATAAATAAATAAATAAATAAATAAATAAATAAATAAATAAATAAAATGCATGAAATGGTCAAAATGACGGTGGCTTTTTCTTTCCCTTCCCAAATTCTGTTCTTCTGTTCAGCGACTGGGGGCATACGTAGTTCATAGTGTGAGGCAGGGGAAAATATAGTGGTGCTCTTCCGTTCTCTCTTATGAATTTAAACTCTTCTCTCATGGTTCTTTAGGAGATAACTGAAACAGCAGCAACGACGCATTGACATATTAAAATATAGCTATCAAGAGCCCCTTAGCTTTTGCCTGTCATTTTTGTAGTTTAATTTTACATTAGAAACTCTGCCTGGAGCGAGCACTGTTTACGTAAGCATCCTTTGCCTGAACAGATTTAATGCAATATTAACACCGGTGGGAACATGAGGACATTTATTTTTTCTGCAAAGGCTCGGCATGTGGAAATTTTAGTTAAGAGAGACACAATGTATAACAGAGACATTCTTAGCCATCCTTTCCCTCCTTTATTATTTGTAAAACAAATCAACAGTACCTCGTTTTCAACAGCTAGCTAAATTTACCGATCAGCCAAAGCTGTGGAGGCTGTCCTCGTGTTCTGGGAAACCAAGGAACTGAAGGAGCAACCTGGAAATAGTGCTTGGGAAACAACAGGGTGGGGGCTGAGCCATATTTCCAGTCTCTTTCTCTCTCATTTATTTATTCATTTTCATTTTAAAGCAGAGTAATTCACCAAGGAAAATACACCGACTGCTTTTGTCTTCTCTTAGTTTTAGTTCCTGTTCCAAGGCCACACGTTGGGGAATTATACATATGGGTTGGTTATGGTGCCACAGGAGCTAGCCCATTAGGGCAAAACAGAACAAAATCAGAATTAGCTTTTACCTCATACCTCTTGGCTTCGGTTTTCTTTCCATTGGAAACCTTGGCCAACGGGCACCAGCTGCTGTTGTGTTGACCAGAAATTAAGGAAGTTACATACCATCATTTCTAGAGGGCACCAAGCTGGGGAAGGCTGAACTTCACAGCTGCATTCATATTCCTGGTTTGGAGAATTGAGAACAAGTGCTTCCTTTCCTGAGGTGACCCTCCTAAACAGCGATGGATGATGGTTTGAAAGGCTCATACAAATAACAGTTGCCAAGTTCGGTTGTATTGTTGGGTGATGTTCTGATTAGACCAGGAAGTGTACATGCAAGGAGAAAAGGGAAAGCTGAGGGTATTTCTTGATTGTCTAAACCAGAGGAAGGCTGAAAGATGACTAGCAGTTACTGCTGACCTAACAAAGGATTCTGGTTGTGGGACGGGGTGGCGCTGTGGGTTAAACCGCAGAAGCCTCTGTGCTGCAAGGTCGGAAGACCAGCAGTCCTAAGATCGAATCCACATGACGGAGTGAGCTCCCATAGTTTGTCACAACTCCTGCCAACCTAGCAGTTCGAAAGCATGTAAAAATGTGAGTAGATAAATAGGTACCACCACGGCATTCCGTGTCTACTCACGCTGGCCACATGACCATGGAAACTGTCTATGGACAAACGCTGGCTCTATGGCTTGGAGACGGGGATGAGCACTGCACTCTAGAGTCAGACACGACTGGACATTTGTCAAGGGGAACTTTTACCTCTACATTTACTTTACTAAGGATTCTCTTGTGATTTGCAATTGATCAACAAGGTTTCTGATTCTGAATTTCTTTTAAACAATTGGAGCAACAAGTGTCACCACTCTACCTTAAGCTACTGAAATGGGGGGGGGGAGAGAATGGATTTTTCCATGCAAGAAATAAGAACCCAAGAAACATCAGTGCAGGAGACACTCCCACTAGCAGCATAGATCAATATTGGTTTGATCCATGCATGATAAACAAGGCACAGATTTTACCAGTGCAATGTGGGAAAGAACCATATACCACTGTATATGGGGGATTCGGGAAATTCTGGATAATCATGGAAAATCACACTGTTAATACCCATATAAAGTGAACCTTGTTTGGACTTCAGAAATAATCCTGGTACCTGGTAGCCAACAAGAGACTTAAAGTAAAAATAACACCATCAGTCTTGTATTTGGATCTCATAGTCCAAGACGGAAACATAAATACTGCAAGCTTGGCTTCTGCCCACCCGAGTCAAAACTCACAAAAGAATACAATTAGTAGTCTCAGTGTGTAGGACATGTTTACTCCCCACCCGTCCGCCCCGCTGATCCATTTCCAGGTTTGTTTAAAATTTCATAGCAACTTTTCAAAAACACGGTCCGCCTCAGGCAATGGGGAAAAATTGCCTGCTACAGGAGGGTGCCAATATCTAAAAAGAGAGTAATTGTCCGTGTGAAAAAGTCAAAGAAATGGAAATGTGAGATTAGAGTTGCCCTCAGGCGGATCAATTTGATGTGGTACCAGTTCCACAAGCCCTCCTTCTGCAAGGCTCTTGCTGTGTTAGATATATTGTGCAAAGGCTTCATGCAAGCCAAAATCTTTGATTCCTGTAAGGATTATTTTGAAAAAAAAAACATGCACTTTTTCATATAAGCATGAAAGGACGTTCCCACCCCCTTATTGTTGTTGCTCCCATGCAGTATTTTTCTTTCACTTATAATCCTAAAACAAGTTGAAATGCTGTTTCTAGTTCTTAATCAGTGGCAAAACACTGGTGGGTGTGAAGAGCATAATTTGAGACTTACGTAATTCTCTAATAACAACCATGGCTTCGATGGAGCTAGTAAAGGGGATTTGCAATGGAAGTCTTGAGACTCAGCCTTAGTGGACGCATGTGCCTCTGGTTCTTGAGATCTGGTGGGGAAAACATGCTTTTGTTTTCCTCTTTGAGGAAACAAAAAGAAAACAAAAAGTAGGTAATTTGTTTTGAAATACAGAGATTCAGAGTGTTAAGTTTCCTGCAGGGCCGCATTAAATATTGTTCAGAAGCACATGCAATATAATTAGACATTTGGGCACCAAATGTAGAGAACACAACACAAAAACCCGCGCCAATAACAAGGAACACAGCATATGCTACTGAAAGATGCTTCCCTATGCAGTAAGTTTGTTTTGATGAGGAAGAGAGGCATCACTGGCTATGGGGCCACTAGCTGAGGTTGATTCCTTGTACTGTAGTCTCAAACTGTGGAAGGGCATATTAGGACAAGAAAAGCTGCAGTATCACTTTCCCCAAATCCTGTGTGAATTTGATATAGGATTGAATAAGGAACATCACTGTGTTGGATGCTCAAAAGCATTGTTCACTGAGACGAACATGAGAATTGTCAGATGTACCAGTAGGACAGATCCTCTAATTTGTCTGTCTGTTTATTAATGCATGCTCTGCAGTTCCTTGTGACAGCCCTAGACACCTAAATGTTTCTATAGAAAAATTCAATTAAAACCATAAATTTGTTGTTGTAACATGCCTTCGAGCCAGAACCCTCTTATATTGACCCTAATAGGGCTTAGCTTGAAAGCTTGAGGTATTTAAGGAGTGGTTTTACTAGTTCCACCCCTGGCAGTGAATTCCCATGGCAGAGAGGAGATTCAAACCCAGGCCTCATGAGTCCTATCTGCTACACCACACTGAATATTTCAAAATCAAAAACAACAAACATCTAAAATTACAGATATACAACAGTTGACTAGAAGTGTCTGGTACATTGTCGTTTAGTCATTTAGTTGTGTCTCTTCGTGACCCCATGGACCAGAGCACGCCAGGCCCTCCTATCTTCCACTGCCTCCCAGAAGTGTCTGGTACAGATACAATAAAAAGCATTAGAAACATCAAAGAAGTGAACATTTGTTTATTTCTCTAAAGCTTCTGTAAGGAGATACATTTTAACTGGTATTTGAAAGAAAGCTGTGTGGGAAACAACTGAATCTCTGACGGGAGAAAGTGCCATAATTAGGGTGTTAATACCAAGAAAGCCTCCCCAAGTGAGGTGGTCTCTATATGAACAGGGAACCATTTAGCCAATGTTCCAGACAATTGAACACATTCAGAAGAAAGTTATTCTTCACCTCAGTCACGAAGGTTGAGAGCATGGCATGGCCTTGCCTCCTGGCCCATGAACAGTGAATATACAAAGAAGAGAGTCATTTAGAGGAGAGCGCTGTGATCTTGAAAAGTAGTTTCATCTAACTGTAAAGAGAATTTCTTGGATTGGACTGAGCTGGCCAATCCCTCTTCAGTGCCATCTGCCACCTCATCAATTCTTCTGGCAACAGTGGAATTACTCAAAGGAGTTACTAAATTGCTTATTTGGCAATCAAATTTCTGACATTAGATATTATTATGGACACTTAATGCAGGATAAGCAATTCCACAATGTTATGAACATTTCCAGTTTTAGTGATCAGTTGACTAATTTTGTATGATGCAACAAGACCCTTGTCTAATTTCTGTAACATGTGAGTAATAATTTGTGTCAGTGTTGGCTTTCTCTCAAAATTCTCTTGAAGGTTTTTGAAGAAATTTAAGGGTTTATCTTTCTTCTCTGGGTGCAAGGTATTCAAATGTTGTTGTTTTTTCAATATGCTTGGCCTCATGCTTTCATTCGAAAATGTAGTCATAGAATTCAAACACATAGGCAAAAATGGGTTTTGCGGAGATGCAGTGAAACCGTATGATAAGAATTCCACAGAGTGCTGCTGACATTTTTTTCCGTCAAGGAACTCAAGAGTAGATTTTTTTTGTGAAATTTTTTTTAAAAAGGCAATAATGAAGAAATATTGTATAATATATACTTGCATATAAGTCAATAAATTTAGGTCTTAAAATTGACCATAAAGACCTGGGTTGATATATGCACAAGTGTATATGGTATACAAAGTACAAAGAAATAGAGGAAAAGAATAGGAAAGGAAAAACCAGAAATCTGTTCAAGAAAATTGAAGATATTAAAGGAACATTTTGTGCAAAGATGGACATGATAAAGGACAAAAATGGGAGGGACCTCACAGAAGCAGAAGACATCAAAAGGGGGTGGCAAGAATACACAGAGGAATTATACCAGAAAGATCTGGATGTCTCGGACAACCCAGATAGTGTGGTTGCTCACCTTGAGCCAGACATCCTGGACAGCGAAGTCAAGTGGGCCTTAGAAAGCATGGCTAACAACAAGGCCAGTGGAAGTGATGGCATTCCAGTTGAACTATTTATATGCCAGCAAGTTTGGAAAACTGAGCAGTGGCCAGAGGATTGGAAAAGATCAGTCTACATCCCAGTCCCAAAGAAGGGCAGCAGTGCCAAAGACTGCTCCAACTATCGTATAATTGCACTCATTTCACAGGTTATCAAGGTTATGCTCAAAATCCTACAAGGTAGGCTTCAGCAGTATGTGGCCTGAGAACTCCCAGAAGTACAAGCTGGATTTTGAAGGGGCAGAGGAACTAGAGACCAAATTGCTAACATGCGCTGGATTATGGAGAAAGCCAGAGAGCCCCAGAAAAACATCTACGTCTGCTTCATTGACTATGCAAAAGTCTTTGACTGTGTGGACCACAACAAACTATGGCAAGTCCTTAAAGAAATGGGGGTGCCTGACCACCTTATCTACCTCCAGAGATATCTATATGTGGGACAGGAAGCAACAGTTAGAACTGGATATGAAACAACTGATTGGTTCAAAATTGGGAAAGGAATAGGACAAGGCTGCATATTGTCTCCCTGCTAATTTAACTTATATGCAGAATACGTCATGCGAAAGGCAAGACTGGATGAATCCCAAGCTGGAATTAAGATTGCCAGAAGAAATATCAACAACCTCCGATATGCAGATGATACCACTCTGATGGCAGAAAGTGAGGAGGAATTAAGGAACCTTGTAATGAGGGTGAAAGAGGAGAGTGCAAAAAACGGTCTGAAGCTCAACATCAAAAAAAAACTAAGATCATGGCCACTGGTCCCATCCCTCCTGGCAAATAGAAGGGGAAGATATGGAGGCAGTGACAGATTTTACTTTGCTGGGCTCCATGATCACTGCAGATGGAGACAGCAGCCATGAAATTAAAAGACGCCTGCTTCTTGGGAGGAAAGCGATGACAATCCTCAACCGCATCTTAAAAAGCAGAGACATCACCTTGCAAACAAAGGTCCACATAGTCAAAGCTATGGTTTTTTCCAGTAGTGACGTATGGAAGTGAGAGCTGGACCATAAAGAAAGCCGACTGCTGAAGAATTGATGCTTTTGAATTGTGGTGTTGGAGGAGGCTCTTGAGAGTCCCCTGGACTGCAAGGAGAACAAACCTATCCATTCTAAAGGAAATCAACCCTGAGTGCTCACTGGAAGGACAGATCTTGAAGCTGAGGCTCCAGTACTTTGGCCATCTCATGAGAAGAGAGGACTCCCTGGAAAAGACCTTAATGTTGGGAAAGTGTGAGGGCAAGAGGAGAAGGGGACGACAGAGGATGAGATGGCTGGACAGTGTCTGTGAAGCAACCAACATGAATTTGACCCAACTCTGGGAGGCAGTGGAAGACAGGAGGACCTGGCATGCTCTGGACCATGGGGTCATGAAGAGTTAGACATGACTTAACGACTGAACAACAACAACAATATGGTATATCTGGTCATGAATTTGCTCTTAGAGCAAATAATGAAACAAGGAGCACAGTAGATATCTTGTCCATTAGAGACAAGGGAGCCACAAAGAGGCCCTTGAGAGAGTAATTGTGCAAGCTGCCCCCACGTCCCATGTCCTCCTGCCACTTGTCTCTACGACTGGCTTTCTGACTCCTCTCACTTGACACACATACACAAACCATTACAAACATACCCACCTGCATTTTCTGAGCTGCACAGGGCATTTTTTTCAGCAACATTGGTCTGTATAGATTGAAGGGAACGAAGCTTAGCTGGCTTCCAATGTAAAAGAAGCACGGTGTCGGCAATTGCTCAGGAGGCAGCAGGCAGATTTGCCTCAGTTAGGTTGCAATCATGGCTGGCTCCATGAAAAAAAGTTAGGGTGACTGGCACCCAATGAAAAAAAGACAGGATGCCTGCACTTGCAATCACTGGGGAGATAGCAGGTTAACTGCCTCTCTTGTGTTCTAAGTAAGCCATGAAAACAGCAGAGAGCCTGTGCAAAGGGCCAGGCTCATGCTGCTTGGGTATTTCATCAATTCAGTTACAAGGGCCCTCCACAATCCCTTGGGGCTCCCCTTCTCACAGATTTCGGTCTGTGCCTGCCTTCAAATGTGCCAGGGCCCCTATTGAGAATGGCTGGTCTATACTCAAATCATTATTTATGTTTCCTGTTAAATTGGAGCAGAGTTTAAAAGCAACTCACTAGCAAGTAACATACTTAACTGCATTTAATTACTTTTTGTGTAATGACAATTGAACTAGGTTACATTTCAAAAGTAGCACAACAACTAATTACCCACAGTTACCCTTTTGGTGTAAAGCATAATGTTCTATAGTTATTTACATGTACTTCAGAGGAATTTTGATAGGACTTCCTGCCCTACTGCCCTGTGTTTTCTGCTATTCTCTTATCAATCCTATGGCAAGAGAAGTATTATTATTATTTTTTGTATTTTTGAATGAGTTGAGCACCTGGCTGCGGAGTTAAAGGTTGGGAATTCCATTCCATAATGTGCTTCCTAGGAGAAGAGCCAGTCTATGTAACCTTGGGCAAACTGAAGAGAACCACAGTGCTCCCCAGAGAAAGAGAATAAGTAAACACCTTCTGAGTATTTTATGCTTAGAAAACCTCAGACAGTGCAGCCATAAGTTGGAGTTAACTTGATGGCACCTAATTATTATTATCAAGCATTGTAAAGGTACAGTATCAGAACTGTCTCCTAGAGGAGACTGGAGAATATTTCTATGTATTTTCCAGCCTATTATCAATATGTTAACATATGATGGTTTTGTGGAGAAAGCAATAATAGTGATAATAGCTACCTAGCTGCCTCTAAATGTTAAGCAGCATAACAAGTTATTTTAAAAGTAATATTCTAAACTCTGAAAGAAACTAAAATAAGGCTTGTTCTCTCATTGACACAGACAACAGCTTTTCTTAAAAAGAAATAAAAAGACCATGAAGAATTTGTAAAGTTCAGTCTTACTGTGTCCTGGAGTGGAAAAATTCAAGGAGCATGAGCATATTTCCAGAGCTTATGTCTAAGCTCAGTGTCCAAACCTGATATCACAATAATCAACAGAGTACACTGCACTGATCTAAGTGTTAAAGAACAAAGGGATGGATGGTATCTCTATGATATACAAGACCCAAACCAACAAACTTGTCAAACGTTTGAACCAGCATCTTGAATTTATGTCTGGAGGTAAATTAAAAGTATTTGCATTCCACTTTCAAGTGTTCAAAGTGTTTCTCCTGGTTTATTTAGTTATAAATCTTACAACAACTCTTTAAGCTAAAGTGATGTCACTCCCCATCACAGTTGCAGATGAGAATGTGAAGGCTAAGGAACTCGCAAAGTGTTTTTTTTTTAAAGTATATCTTTAGGTAACTCATTACAGTGTCCCCCAAAGCAACTTGTTATTGTTAACATTTTTGTCAATAATATTTTACTTGTTAGGGTTTTTTTGTTCATTCTTTTGGCAGAAAATGCCATATAAAATATAAAGAAAGTGGTCCAAAATCTGAAGGGGAGAAAAAACTCCCTCAAAATGCCTCAAGAAAGGAATTTTTAGCCTCAAAAGTTAATAAGAAAAATGAAAATCAGATGTTGCTTGTCAGTACAGAAATAAATAACAAGGATACCAGTTACTTTTTTTTAAAAAAAAGGGATGTTGCTATGTTCTTATTACTCTGGAAAAGGAAAGTGCTACATGTTGTTATTTGTGAGATGTCATTTTAAGTTCTGAATGATGTGGGGAGCGATTGACTGGCCTGAGGCCACCTAATGATTCTAAGGCAGAATCAAGATCTGGACGAGCAAGTTCTTGATAGTTTAGCTCCTTTGCTCAGCTCTTAGATATTTGCATTTGTCAAATACCTCAAGCAATCTGTTCCATGTACTTTCAGTAACAATCATTGTGTAATATTTGGTCTGCTCTCCTTATCTGCCAGCATGTGATGCAGTCTCTCACATCAAAAAGAAATGCCAAGAAAAATGAACTGACAAACAGTATTTCTCACCCTGGCACCTTCCAGAATAGTCGTACTACAACTCTTATTATTGCCTTGTAGTCTGACACATCTGAATGACACAAATTTGGGTCAGCTGCCTTTAAATCATGCAGCATGCACTATCAAGAATGTGCTGTTTGAGGGAGACCTCTGGAGTTTGCTAGTGTTTTGAAAATGTCAACTATTTAGTTTCCCATTTGGCTGCTGCATGTTCTTTTTAAGTGACAAAGGAACATGATTATTTGTTGCCTTGTGTATAGCTGCACATTTAAGAGCACCTTAGACTGTGACTCTATATGCAGTCATCTGGGAGTAAGCTCCGTTAAAATTAATGGAAGACAGCTTGTTGGTGCTTCCGATAATGTACAGAATTGTATAGGAATTGTACTCTTCCCATGAAACATGTTTACAGGTACGAATCCAGTATTGTATAGTATATGGTAAACCAGCTTGGATCCCCTTAATAAATACAAATAAAAAAATAAATATAGTACCAGTTTCATGAGAAGCATGAGTTTGTGTATGTTTGGTACTCCAGCTGACCTCTTCACATGTAAACCATGATGCTCACTGGGGGCTACTATCCCATAGACATGTATCCGGGTAATTATGAAAATGTTGCCAATGGAATACTGTCTATAACAGACCTGGGCAAAGTGCAGCCCTCCAGATGTTGCTGAACTGCAAATCCCAACACTCCTCACTATTGGCTGTGTGGGCTAGGATTGCTGGGAGTTGAGTCCAGCAACATCTGGAGGGCCACATTTTGCCCAGGTCTGGTCTATAACAATATAGTCTGCAACATCACCCATTATTTCTTGGTCCAACAAAACGTTGCCATAACAGAAAAAAGTGACCTCTTCTTACAGTCCAAATTCTTGTACCTAAAGGTAAGCTAAGCGTCAGAGAGACAGAGAAGATCCAGCCAAAAAAAATTAAGCACCTCCAGTCTTATCAGTGCTGGTGGCAACAGTAAACATACACCTAATCTCACTGTGATCCATGGAAAAAAGATGTGCTCAATTTTGCCCATAATTTTTCCTACACCAGCTTAACAGATGCCTTTATGTCTATGGAATTTATTCTCAACTGAATGAAAGCATCAGGCTGCTGACTCACCACATGTAGCCTAGCTAGAATGTAAATTCAATCTGAAGTTTACGCTTCAGGTAAATAGATTTGTTCTGCACTGAATGTGCGTGCGTCCATGCCCATAGAGACAATTGCCAGCCTACACCGATATGGCATAAACTGAAACTATTGCTCTTACTAATTTCAAACACTTAACAAAGAAAAATGAGTTTTAAAACAGAGTTCACAGAGACCCTTGGGACTCTTTGAAAAGCAGTGCTTTTGGACCCTTACTACTCGGGGCATGTCGTATGGGCAGAGAAAGGTTCTTCCATTGCTACTTGTCTTGCGTGAGTCTATTAAGACTGGATATTGTGCAATTAACAGGTGCATTTCTTATCTTAACTCACTGGAAAACCTAGGCAGGCATATAATTAGCAATGTAGTCAGGCATAGTATTCACTATGTAATTATGTCTATAACCTTCCAGATAAATATGCTCTGGAGTGTTTTGAACTTGCATAATAAAACCCTTTGAACTGCCATAGAAATCTAAGAGTAATAAGAACATTTGGAGAGTTTCGTCATGTGTAAATGAGTATTCCTAAGTCAATAAATAGGCTTGAGCCTTCCCTAAGACTGTTGAGTTTTGTCAAGTTAATATGTCACTCAATACTTCTATTTTGTTTATACCTCTCACCACTTTCCTTCTGCAGAATGAAACTGACAATGTCGGAGGGAAGGACAGTCTTAGCAAAACCATATTGAGTCATGATTTACCTGACCTTGTCATTTTCACCTGAGTGGTCTGGGGACCATTTGACACTGGGTCGCATGAACAGATACTGCAGAAAAGGGAGTTTATTGATGTACACATTGCATGGATGTACACATCCATGTGCTTGCCCATCAAGCTAGGATTTGAGTAGTGGCAAAGAGAAAAAGAGAAGGGATGTGGTGGCGCTGCGGGTTAAACTGCAGAAGCCTCTGTGCTTCAAGGTCAGAAGACCAGCAGTCGTAAGATCGAATCCACATGACGGAGTGAGCTCCCGTCGCTTGTCCCAGCTCCTGCCAACCTAGCAGTTCAAAAGCATGCAAATGTAAGTAGATAAATAGGTACCACCTTGGTGAGAAGGTAACGGTATTCTGTGTCTAGTTGCACTGGCCACGTGACCATGGAAATTGTCTTCGGACAAATGCTGGCTCTATGGCTTGGAAATAGGGATGAGCACCGCCCCCTAGAGTCGGACACGACTGGACTAAATGTCAAGGGGAATCTCTACCTTTACCTTAAAAAAAATAGGCCATCATGTGAAGTAAGCTGAAGTAAAATGCCCTTTTACTGGAAATACAGAGGTGGACATACAGTGGAAAAAGCACAACTCAGGACTGGTGATAAGGTGCACTAGTGTTCCAGCTTCCACCAAATCCTGCATTCTAGGTAAAACTAGGCAGGTTCCTCTGGATTGGTCTAGATCAGTGGTTCCCAGGCTTGGATAACCCAGGTGTTCATAGACTGGAACTCCCAGAAATCTGGAAATTCATAAACTGGAAATCCCAGGGCAGTGCAGCTAGTGGTGAAGGCTTCTGGGAACAGAAGTCCAAGAACACCAGGTTTGCCTTAGTTTGGGAAGCATTGCTCAAGATTGAAGCAGACACTGCTGGTCAGGTTCTGTGAGGACTGGAACTGACCAGGATCTGGTCAGTTTGGCATGGGATGATGATAATAAAAAACAAAAACAAGCAACAACAACAACAAAAAAACCACCCACACACAAAGAAGACAGAAAAGCAGGGAATAGGAAATGAAGGGGGCAAACAGAAGGATTCCATCATACTATATGAGGAGAATGGTGTGATGGCATAAAATGAACTTTACTGACATCTTCACCTCCCAGTGTGGGGAAAAAAGCCCTTGAGTACTTTCCAATTACTTAGAATGTGGGGATAGTCCCTGTGTGAGGTCACTTGTACCTTAACTTGTCCCGTACACTTTGTTTCAGTTCATTTCCCTTAGGTGAGGTGAGGTTAGGTCCTTTATTTGCTTTTTTAAAGACTTAGTTTAACTCTGACTGACTATATTGCAGCATGTAGGTGTGACTGCATTGGCTGCATACATTTTTGTTTGGGTTTGTGTAATGAGGCTTCACTAGGGTCTGCCTTCTCCCCCTTCTGATACATGCATTTGCTACTCCAGCCACACTTTCTTCTTCTTTTTTTTGGGGGGGAGGGGGGAAACTTATTTTGCCTCATAACTTTCTGTCATGGTTTTCTTTCTGAAGTTACACTGGAATTGGCCATGATGCCAGCTGGCTTGCCTGTTTGTGTGTTTTCCTCTGCTGTTCCTTGGCAGAGGAGGAAGACCTCTCTCTTCATGATGTGTATTAGTAGCATACCTTTTAAATGAGGAGGCCGTGGTGGGCTTCAGGATTTAGGGAGGAGGAGAAACTGTGATAGTGGATGGTCAAGAAGCAGCAAGGGGGGGTGGCTGGGGCAGGTTCCAAAGGAAAGAGGCAACAAGGGACAGCCAGAGTGAATCCATTAGGGCAGTATCACTTCCTCTGTAGGTGGATGGACTGGGGAAGGGAAATGAGATAACATACAGGAGTGAAAATGTTAACCTAACTAATCATGGGAATCAAACTAGAGAAAAGCAGCAGGAAATAGGAATATATCTGATTTTGTGGCAGTGAATGAATGGGGTGGGATGGAGAGGGTGTCTCACTGAGTGGCTCCTTCTGTGTGTGACAGTATCTGTAAGTGTTTTGTTGTGTACAGTGGTGCCTTGCAACATGATGTTAATTCGTTCTGCGAAAATCGCTGTTTTGCAAAAAGATTGTCTTGTGAAATGTGGTTCCCATTGGAATGCACTGAAATTTATTGAATGTGTTCCAATGGGGAAAATAGCTGTCGTCTTGTGAAAATCGCCCATAGGAAAACCATTTTGCGAAGCGCAGACCAGCTGTCAAAATCGCTGTCTTGTGAAAAACCATCCCCCAAAAAACCGTTTTGTGAGTCGCAGACCTAGCTGTCAAAATCATCATCTTGCGAAAAACGGCCCCAAAAAAACCCATCTTGCGAAGCATGTCTAGCGAAAATCGCCCATAGGGAAAACTGTTTTGCAAAGCACTATAGTGATTGCAAAAACTCATCATCTTGCGAATAAACCATTTTGCGAGGTAATTGTTTAGTGAGGCACCACTGTATTTGCATTTGTGTATCGATGTCTGTGTGTATGTACGCAAGGAACATCCACTTTTGCTTCCAGCTCTGGCTGTCACCTCTGGCTCTCACCCTAGCAATCGTAATAGACACCAGCCACCATGGGATGGGACTAGTAAGTGTATCCCATGAAGTGTGAGGCATTCTTCTAAGGGTGACCACAAATGACGCACACAGACCAATGTTTGCTCTTTTTTTTTAACAAATCGTGTATGTCAGGTTCAAGGCAAGAGCTGAAGAATCTTTCTTACTGCACAGCTGTGAGGCTTGCAGGCAACTTCCCAAAATGCTTGTGTCACCTAACCAACATACAGCAGAGAACTCAAGGTATCGCATATCGCAATTCATGGTGAATTGTGGGGTAACTGAAACAAAGAGTATCTGTACAGAAAGTTATTTCCACAGCAACTTTCAAATTGCAAAATGGCTGGAGAAGGTGGAAATTATTTTTAAATGGGGGAATTGTTCTAAAAGATATCTGTCTGAATAATAAAATCCTGAAATCCTTCAGGAGGAATAAAACCCTGCCCAACAGATTGACATACAATGAAATGGTTGAACTCTGAATTATATGTAATTCTTCTGGATGTCATTGTCAATGAACCAAAACAAGTAGCATGAAGGTCATAAGGCCATAAACTCTAGGAATGAGTAGTGATTGCTGGTATGTGAATTATGTGTGCCGGGATCCATTTTTTTAAACAAGTGCTATGTATTCATACAAGAAGAACAGTTCACTTTTCTGTTTCTAATGGAAATCAAATAGCAGTTCAGATGACTTAGCAGCCCAGCCTCCCCACATTGCATGCCTAATGTTTAAATACTAAATAGGAATGTTTAATATTAAAATCTTCCTCTGCAAGTTAATTGCAATATAAGATTTTTATTTTATAAACAACTGAGTAATTGTGAAATGTGTGCATATAATTTCAACACCACATTTTCTTAGTAACACTGGTTGATATATGAAATAGTGAACAAAAGTATACAGAAAGTGAACTTGATTATCATAGCCACCTCTCAGGTTCTTTTAAAAATCTGACAAAGGAAGTCAAACTTTTTGCCAGAAGGAAGTAAATAATAATTTCACAGCTGTTAGTTCTTTAAAATCACAATTTCCACAGAATATTTTTACTAGCAGAGCATTTTTAAAGCCTCTGTAAAAATGTAATGCCCTTGAACCTTTCTTACTTTTAGTTTGTAACCTATATTGATCAGCTTTCTTATATTATATATACATTTCAGAAATTCTGCCACCTTGTTGGAAGAGTCTGACCTTTATTTATATATTATCCATATTTTAAAATCTTGTCTTTCCCAACAACAACAACAACAACAGTAACAACAACAAAATTATGTCTTCAATCAGAAATTGAAACAACCAAGTCGGAACTTTAACTCACACCATAATGGGCTAGCTGGCTTTCAGTGATAGAGATAAAACTACCTTTAGATCAAAATATTCTAGAAAAAAAGAGTCAGAACTTCTGGATTTATAAACTTGACACTGTAGCACCTCATGGTTTCAACCTAGAGGATAACACCTACTGTCATCTACCTACTTTGGAATATTATTTTCTCTGGCTGAAATCCAATAGTAAGTTGCAACTAGAGTAGGCCTATTGAATCAATGGAACTCGGGGAGCTGCTGATTTACTCAATCCACACTGTTTCAGTGGACTAACTCTTGTTGTGACTTACTACTAGATTTCAGCTTCTGTGTCTACAGCTGCTGCCTTGGATACAACACACTTTACTTCAGAGAAGCTGAAGAAGGTGGCAGACAAAAGACAATGCCATAATATTTAAAATTTCTATTTTGTTACTGTTTTTAGTTAGTACATACATAGGGAGACATACCCTCTACATCTCCCACTTACCTATGTCGGCTAACACACTTGCACAAGTCTTTCAAAAACCTTTCAAAGTTCAATCTCCTCCAAAGGAAGATTCTTTGCTATCAAGAAATCATTTGACTTGAGCTCCAAATGATAAAGTGATGTTCCAGCAGCTTAATGCATTCCACTCCAGGGAAATATAAATAAACAGCTCTTAATCAGGCAGAGATTGTAGGAATAGACATAACAGGCTAACTGTAGAGATGGGCTTTAAATGGAACAATGTGGCAGTGTGCATAAAATGTAGTTTTGGGACAAGGGATGAGAAAGCCAATTGAACAAAAATTTTAAATGCCTCCAAACTGAAATGGTATTATGCCTTTATCAAGCAAATGTCCCAAGCCAAAAGGGAAGCTATTAACTATGAACTACTTGACCATTCACTTTCCTTGTAGATTTCCCCTCATATAGGGACTGGGCATCATGTTGAAACTACCAGAGGGTGGGTCAGACAAGTCATTTTTGCAGTTCAGCCCTGAATCAATCACCCACAATCAATCAATCAATCAAACAAATCTGGTTTCGTTCTAATCCCTCTTGCTCATAGCAGAATTCATTAAGTTTCACAGTGGTACAGACATACGTATCTGGGCCTAGCTGGCTTTGATAAGAGTGGCACTTTGTTTCACCTATTGGGGAATTTTGGTTATTTCTTTTAGTTAGCAGAGTGTGAGGTAGAAAAACAACAACACTGAAATGTGTAGAGATCAGGTCAGTCTCATCAGCCCCCTCCTCCTTACTCCCCAAACTAGCACTTTATATGATAAAATCAATCTAGAAATATTTAAGGTAGAAAAGGGTATCTTTCCTTACAGTTACCATCAGTAGTTACAGTCAGAAGAAAAAAGGGAGAGAAATGGTGTCTCCAGCATGCAGGAGATCATGCATGCTTATTGATTGGAATGAGGTTAGTGGAAGAAGAAGGGCTATCAAAAAATACAATGAAAATTAACAGGAAGAGGGGACAGGGGCTTGTCTCAAATGCCAGAGCTGGGAAAAGATGACCAAATAGTGGCAAAGGACAATCACATTAGAATGTAAAACCCTCTCTTACTGATACCCAGTGTTGGTGCATGCAAGACTGCTATTATCCCAGCCTTGCCAGGCACAAAGGGGAGGTGGAAAAGAAACAGTGATCCCTCCCCTCTCCCTTCAAATAGAGGAAAAATGTGGCCAGCTGCTGCAGCAGGCAGTCTTACACCAGACCCAGAACACTGTTTTTATACAAGAAAGTCACGAACACTGATGTCCTCAGATAGTCTATGTTGGACTTAAAAAAACATGCCACACAACAACCCTGAAATATTCATGTTAACCTTGGCTTTAAAAAAACCCCACAATAACCCCAAAGATGCCTGAAGGAATTTGACTTCTCCCTTTCACCTTTTTTTAACTGTTCCTTTTCTAAAAATTATTTAAGATATCTGACCTTCTGGGTTCAATTAAAAGAATGTGGATTTTCTGCCAATTCATTGTACATGTATATGTCCCTAAGGATAGTGATGTGGCTAGTTTTTACTGAACTAACAATAATTCAAGAGCTCTCTCCTCACTCACAATCATTAATAATAGCAATAGGCAACCTCTTGATGCTTGGGATTATAGCTCACACCAGCCATAATGAACATGACTGGAATTCATTCTGTTGTGCAGATATAATTCCTCTGATCTATATATTCTTCAGCAAAGCAGCTCTTAGTATAGATGTGTTGCTCATGTGTCCTCTGCACATGTGATCAGACTATGCCAAGTACACACAGAAGGATTCCATTTGTACTGGAACCCTGCGTAAATGAGGGGTGGAAGAATCTGACAGTTTTACATTTTCCAATTTACAAATCCCCCCCTTAAAAAATTTCAAGTTCTTTCTGTCTCAAATATATTTTTAAAAATGGCAAAGTAAGCTTACCAACAGGAAACTTCATCAAAGTCAAAAGATATAGCCACACCTGGCACGGAAGGGATCATGTTGGTGGCTATCATACAGGGGCTAGAGATGAGGAATCTCTGAGGAAAAGGTGGAGGTGACCTGAATCCATTACCAATAAGATTAATATGTACACATTGAAAGCCAGATTTTAAGACCTAAGCCCTGGGCCTGGATGGATGAATTCGTTTTTCCCCTCCTTTGAAAGACTGAATTCTCAACTTTCCTGTATTGTAATTGTGTACATCTGAGTGAATTATCAAAACTGAAGTGAACTAACATTTCTCAACAAGGTAGTCATATTAGTCTGCTTCAGGATAACAGCAGCAGCAGCAGCAACAACATAGTTCTGGCACCTTTATTTATTTTGAATTGCAGTTCACAGTGGTGTCCAAAGAAGTGGAGATAGTGAATCATGAAAGTTTGCATGGAAATAAATGGGCTAGCCTTGAGTGAACCACAACTCTTTTGGACTGACACTGTTGCCCGTCTATCATGGGCCTTCCAAACTGCATGGATGCTAAGGATGGGGAGGGCACATTTCCCCATCAAAGCCCCACTCATGGAGAATGATGGAGTGAAGTGGGATTATGTGAGATAGATTGAAAAGCAGAGTGTGTGTGTGTGTGTGTGAGAGATTCTGTTGCCACACATCTGTCAAGCTTTCAGCCTTCTGTTGTCCCACAGAACATGAAAGGCTTCATAGGATGCTTGGGGCAAAAGGATTACCTGCACGTTTCTTTTGTTATCTCTTTCTGTTCCTGCCGGTTCTGTTTCATATAATGTTTGGAAATAAGGTATAATGGGATGTTTTTTCTTTCTGACTTGCTTCTGAACAAAATGCTTGCCTGGAGGGTTCTTTGAATATTTTATTTGCCTTCTTCATCCAGCGTTGTATCATGTTGTCTCTACTTGTTGCTGGTTCATTCCTTCTGTTTCTTGTGGCATTCGCAGCTTCAAAGGGATCCATTCCTCCCAGTTGCGCAGTGCACATCTGTGAATGTCTCATGGTTCCAAAAGAGTTCCCTCCCACAGATATCATTGCCAAACTTCCCATTCATGGAAACATGAAAATTCCGCAGGCATTTACACTCCTCTTACGTGTTCCCATATCTAGAGTCAGGATTACTTCCATATGACTAGAAGGGAAGACGTATTATAGTGAGCACCTTGAGAGCCATCTAGTAGCACTGTTGTGTGTAACAACCTCAGTCAGCATGTACACAATGCCCTCTAAGGGTACGGTAGCAGCATTCCCGTAGCTAGCCCATAAGAAGTGACAGGACATTTTCCCCAAGCACATTTTATGGTGGATCCCTTTTTCTTCCCATAGTTAAGCTGGATTCCAAGCAGCTGTCAGATTATCTGGCCTTCTGAAAATAATTCTCCTGTAAGGTATTTTTTGAAAATATGTGCTCCACTGAAACCAGTGCCCATTTCCTTATTAATTTGCATATGATGACATGCCTCTGAGGTGCTTGTGTGGAATGCCAATGTGGATAATAACTAGCTTCTAATTAATAATCCTTCCATTTTGCCATGCATGGTTGAAACTAATGTATCTTGTGAAGATAAATGATTGACTGGGGCACCTAGAGCTTCCCACCTCCTCTTTTGTAGGCAGCAAACCATAAATGATAACTAATGAATGCATAAGGTTTCTGTGACATATATGAATTGTAAGTGTTTCATTGCATCATTTTACTCTTTCTTTTTGGCTTTGTGTCAGGAGGAGCACCACAGTACTATTAGTAAATATTGATTGAACAAACTTTAAAACCATAGGTCACTTCAATATCAACAACACAAAACTGCATTGACACCATATATCTATACATAAATACAAGGTGACATAACTTCCCTTCTTTCTTAAGATGCTTATTGCTTGACGTGTTTTTTTTTTCTGCCAAAGCAAATTTTGCTATTTGATAGGTAGTAGATTAATAAATATATCAAATAATTTTTGTCTGATAGCAGGCAACATCTGAAGTTTTGGGGGTATTTAGTATCAAGTCTTCCACTGTACGTGTTGAAGGGCACTGAGTACACGGACATAGGTGTGAAACTTCCTGTTCTTCTCTATGCTTGCAAAGTACTGTGTTGGGGGAAAGCCCCATTTTCTTAACTTCACTTTATTTCTGCCAGCTCCAGTCTGTGGCCTATTAAGTGGCTTCCAAGTAACCTTGTTCTCCATGTGGCTGGGAGCTAGACTTTCACATTATTGTATGAATGGTTTCCCCCCCCAAAAAAACTTATTGTATGTGTTTTATAATAGGGGACTGAGTGACTGGTGTTTGCAGGATTCAATGTGGCAGTTATATTGCTCCCCAAGGGTGATAAGAGCAGAACCTGGAAAATTCCTTTTCAAATTCGTTAGTTACGCTATTAGTTTCAAGGGCCTAAAATTGATTATTTGCCATTATAGTTAAAGGAACTCCTTATTTGTTTTAATTAATCAAATGCCATAATTTAAATTAATACTGTTGACCTATGGTGACACTTTTCAGGGTTTTGCAGGTACAGAATACACAGAAGGGGTTTATCATTCCTTTCTTCTGGGACTGTGCAGCTTGGTCAAGGCCACACAGGTTGATTCTTACCCTACGAAGCACAGTAGGAAACCAAACTCCCAACCTCTGACTCCACAGTCAATTACTAAAACCATTGAACTTTCCAAACACTATAAATCATTGAGCTGTGCCGCAGAAGACATTAAGTACTGAAGCTACACAGAGCTGTGACTATAAAATTAGCTGAAACAGTAACAGTTCCATCACCAAAGTGCCAGAGTTATCACCTGTTAATTTACAATCATGATAATACTTATGCCCTTAGTTATGCTTTAGTTATTGCAAAAAGAATTACAAATATCTTATTCTTTGTGACATGTTACCTCCAAACTCAGAACCTGAGGTAAAAAGTGATGTTAGCCTTTCTCATTCCAGTGCCTCATCCTGGGGACAGCATGCCCAAATCCACCTATCTATTCGTGAAGCAATCTCAGACCGATCATGAAAGCTGATGACTGAAAGTGATTACATCATTCCCCTTCCAGAAGGTTCTGTTTCCAGAAGCTGCTGTTTCTGCTGTGACATACTCAGCAAGTATATTTAGCATGTATGTTTATAATAACTGTATAATATTTTATAAAGGTTGGCAGCAATGAAACCTCTTTTGAGATTCCTTAGTTCAGCTTTTAGTCCATGTTGAAACCTCTGGTTACTCTTGCAGACAGTGGTTTGGTTCAGACATAATTGGGAATCATGGTTCCCCACAATAAAATAAAGCAGTAATGAGCATTAGGATTATGAAGTCCTCCTTATTTATTATTATTATGAGAAGGCGATTTAAAAATTTCCTAATTTAAATTAGTCAAAGTTCCTTGTGGCAAGCAGAACTGGGAACTGTGGTTTGTCCAAACTATGGTTAGTTAGAATATTTCAGGATTAAATTGGGGCTTCAGATCCTATCTTGTTCTCAAATTATGGGTTAGAGCATGGGTGGGCAATATGCAGACTGCCAAGGATTTTTTTTTTCTGTCAGCCCTTCTGTGCCTGCCACTGCCAACCAAAAGGTAAACTGCGGCTTCCAGAAGACTCCAGTACTGATTGTTCTTCTTTTAAACAGGTATCTGGACCCATCTACCCCATTTAGCACTCCAAAATAACATTCCCCCAAAAAACTGGATATCACTTCCATTTTCCCCTTTTCTGGCAGAAAATGAACCCCTCAGGCTCACCAAAGGTGTGCACCCCCGCTTCAGAGAATCATACTTTGAAGCATTTGGGTGACACAGGGAGTTCTTGACAAGGATAGATCTCCTTTCACTGAATGCATTTATATTTCCCCTCAGCCTAGAGGATCAACGGGCAGCTGGGCTATAAAGAAAAGAAATGCAGAGGTAGTTTGGAAGCCAGGAAAACTACAGACTGAGTTCCAAAGTTGTTATTTCTGGGTCACTAGCAGGGGTGGAAAAAGAACCATCATGGTGTTGATCACTGGAGAATGGGCAAGGCTTTCACTTGTGTGCATGCATGTGCACATTCATGCACATGAGTCCATGCGCATGTGTGGCTCCCCAGCAGATTACAGATGTGACTCTTGAAAGTGAAATGAATGTATACCCCATTTTAATTGTGACTTACTGTGCACAGCAATAGGACTTCAGCTGTTACCTCTGGAAAATACTCATTGCACTCAAGAATTCACAAAGACAAAACAACACTAAAATATGTCCTATAAATTCCGGAAAAGAGTGAGGGAGCTTGAGAGAACATAAAGTTATAATTAAAGGAATGTATATTAAGTACAAGGAAAGGGTCCTAAACTTAAAGTAACACCTAGGTGGGCCTGTCTCTCTTATCACCTGGGGAGAAATTAATGTTCAAAAAACATGTTCATTTTGAGCTGTGTAGTTTAACAAATTCTGCCCACCTCATCTGAGGGCAGCTTTGTTCTTCAGCTAATAAAGGATGGAGACCCGGGAGCAGGAAGGAGTTTCTCCTGACTTCCTAATTTTGTATCCTCAACACTTTCCTGGCTTAATATTTCAAAATCAACTAAAACAATAATTGTCATTTGCTGCCATGCCACTTAATAATTCATGCCCCATCATTAATTGAAAGCTTTTTCCCTCTCTCCTTTAGGCATTTGGAAAGGCCTCTAATTGTGTAAAACCAAAATGCCCATTTACCACGAGCATATATCAGAGAAAGCAGCTCTGTATATGTCGGGACACAGGATATACATGCAGGGCTCATTAAGTAAAGGAGATGGAACATCAGGTCTATTGTCATGAAATCTAATAATCTGGAGTTCAAAGAGGAAATTAAAATTCAGGAAAAAAATACATTTCTAAACAAGGCTGAAAAGCAAGCTTTCTTTGCCCCATGGCAGTATAAAGGCCGAAAGGATACACATTTTACCCATACTGGCTTCAAATTAAGTCCTACCAAGTTAAATTCTTTTAATCCCAAATCTGTAGCCTGACAGTGTAATCCCATGCATTGCCACTCAGAAATAAATCCCGCTGGCGCTCTTAATCAGCCTTAGTCACATGACCCTGACATCTGACTCACCAGCTTGGGGAAAGCATCCAAGAATGCCTCAGAATGAATGGAGGAGCCATCCTCAGGGATAGCCCGATGTTCCCACTTCCCCAGATGTTACAGAAGAAGAGTTGCCCAATTGGACAGCAACTCTCCCATTTGTGGAAGTTGCATTGATGTCCTCAGATTCCAGACCAGAAAACACCTTAGAATCATGGTCTCCACTATATCTATGGAGTCATCAGTTATTCAGGCAGCCTCGTAGTCTAGGACCCTTTAGTTTAAGGGACATATATTAAGAAGTCTGAGTTAACAAGGCAGGTAGCATTGCAGATCTAGTTAAGGTTCAGTCGTATGTTTAAACTAGATGATAAAATAGAAGAACGGCAGGATAAAATACAGTTTTATAGTGGTATTCTCTCAAGACACCTATGTGTCTAACATTTCACATGATTTGTTTCAGATCTGCAGTCTGACTGTTTATTGGAAGGCAAATATAGATTTAACGTGCTGAGGCGTATACAGCAGACCTCCATGTGTAAGATCTGTCTGGTTCCCGATGATGATTTCAAAGCAGTTTGTTGTGATTCTAATCCTTTATCTCTTGTAGAAACAGTGTTATGAATCTCAGTTTCATTCCCAAAAATGAATTTATGTCATAACAATATATCAAATGAGGAAGTTTATATAATAAAGGAAAAAGTGATGGCTTTCCTTATATTTTGTTGTTGTTGTTGTTGTTGTTGTTGTTGTTGTTGTTGTTGTTGTTGTTGTTGTTGTTGTTGTTGTTGTTTTAATATCCTGTGAATCACATATCCTTCTCTTAGAAATAATGAGTAAAATCCCATTGCTTAGCATAATAAGTCACACTAAAGAAGGCCCATTGAATCAGTGAGGATTTGGTGAGTCAACTCCCAAATCCCCACATCACATTTTTGATGTTGGGGTATCAGAAGAACAAAAAAAAATAGTATGTTTAACTGCCCTTTTGTTACCCTTCTAACAATTCTAATCAATCTTCATCAGCATGTGGAACGGAAAGTTCATATTAGCATAAGCTTCCCTAACTTAGTTCTCCATAAACCTTCCTTCTGGCAATATCTCTCTGTCATTAGAAGGGTAGCAAAAAGGGGTGGTATGCTGAGCTGTCATAAATGAGGGACTTAGTGTGGAAATTCTCTTGTAAGGGGAGAAACAGATTATTTGTACACAGTATCTATTCTTCTTAATATCTAACTGGATCTGGATTTATGGGGCAAAATTTGATCCTTCCTGAATGATCTTCCAGCTTCAACATTACACGGAGCTCTCCAGGGTGCTACCTGCTTTGGTAGGTCTTTACCTCACTCTTGCTTTCCTTGACTTTGCCTGATGGAAGCCTGACCTTTGTCTTGCTTTACCTGAATCCTGAATTGGGTGTTGACTTGCTTGATGTTGTCTTGTTGGAACTTTAACTAAAGACTCACATCCCTCTCGTTAGTCTGGCTGGCTGAAGCCACCGGCTAGGACGGAACATTGACTCCGTGATAAGAGGACTGCAGTCTTCGTTAAATAGTTTGGGTTTTTCCCCCCCAATTGTTACTACATTTCATGAGGTTGAAGATGGGCCCACTTATTCTCAGGAAGAGCTCTAGTGCTACATGATGTGTTCTTAAATTGAAATCAAGGAATTAAAAAGACAAACGAAGAAAGGAATAGAGAGATATTTCTGAGTATAATAGTTAGCACTTCTGAGTGCTCTATACCAAACAAACAAACAAACAAACAAAAAAACCACCCTGGAAAGGGTTGCCTTAAGTCAGAATTGACATGACAACACATGATTATCGTAATATATTTAAAAACCCAAACAAACCTTTGAGTGAAGATCATTTGCTCACTCCTGCTAATGAACCAATCAGCATCTTCTATTGGAGAGAAAGAGAGAGAGAGATTGCCAGAGGGAGGGTTTATGGAAAATTAAATCAGGGAAGCTTATGTTAATATGAACTTTCCATTCCACATGCTAATGAAGATTGATTAAAATTAACACAAAGGACTGAATTAAGGATACTTGATGCTCAATGGGATTGACTGCCCAGCAATTAGGAATTTTTCCAAAAGCAGTTTTTGGCTGAATAGATAGCTTTGACAATCCGGGAAGATGGAGGGAGGGAATGAGCTGAAAAATCTTTGCGGAGATGACAGACAGGCACATTATGCATAGAACTGGTTTGCAAGCTATGCTTGTTCCCCAGATGAACATTTTGGCTCTTTAAAAATGGATGCCAGTTATGCAAATGTCACTAAACCTCATTACTCTTAGCCAAATATGAGTTTGGTCAGTCAGAGGCTGCTCAGAAGAATTCCATCATTACATTCATTGCTTTTCAGAGTTTTTACTCATCATAAAAAGAACTGTGGCAGTGGCAGCAGTTAAGGTTAATTGCCAGATTTGTAAGGTTGATCACCAGAGGAGTGATGGTTTCAGTGGGATAGCCTGGGAAAAGTGAGTCACTGTTATTTAACAGACTGGAGGAGCATGGGCAGTTGATGAGGTAACAAGGATAATTGGCAATAGGTTACACAAGTGGAGTCCCTCAGGTCCTCTCCTTGTTGGTGAACTATGACTGCACTTGTCCCTGACCAATGTCCCAGCAGGCTGGAGTTGGGGTATTGAAGTCCAAGATGATATGTAGAGCAACAGACTCATTCTCCCTACTATAAACGAAACAAGACCAGAACTACTTATACATAAGGGACAATGTCAGTGTAATCAATTCTTAAGAATACAGTACTTGCAAATCAAGGAAGCATACAGATTAACAATGAAATGGAGAAAAAAATCCAGGTGATATCTTTATGTGACAGTTGATTATATTTCTCCTGGAACATGTGGGGATTGATTATACTCCTGTTGAAACACAATGATAATATTTAGGGATACTTTAAAGGTAGCATTTCATCTTAAAAATAATAGGATTGTTTGGAACTATTGTATTTGGTCTTACTAGGAAGTAAATACTTTTCCTGAAACATCTGAGAGAATCTCACAAAATATAGGTTGTACTTTGCTCCATTCTGGTCTTTGATAAGAACTCCTGAAATTACAGTACTTTGATGGTTTCAGGCTTTTAAAGGCAAATGGGCGCAGTCCATTCAAAGGTCTTCATTTAGCACGGTGTCAACTGCCTCACACAAAAAGACGATACACTTGAAGTGCTTTTAATTAAATCTAAACTGAGAACTAATTTTTGTCTGTCAAATGCAACACCCTGCTGTGCTCCTACTTTGTGGTTTTTTTTTTGCTTTTTTTGCTCTTGCCTTGACTTTGTGTTTTCAATCAGAAAAAGCTTTCAGACTAAAGCTGACTTGTAATCCTCAACGTTGATGTCATTATATTCTATATAGATGTGGAAAATTAAATAAAGTCATGTCTTAGTTATCTCCAGCAATGCAGAAAGCAATTATATTAACCTTGTATTATGTATAGAGTTAGGGCGTATTTCCTCTTTATTTTTGGTTTTTGCTTTGACAATAAGATTTTGAGTGGCATCCAGAGGTGTCCTTCTGAAGGTGGAATAGTCACAACTGGCAAATTGAATCCCCCTTCTTCTCTGCAGTCCTCTGATCCCCCCCTAAATTAGCTCTGGAAGAGTGGGAGATTATATGGGGCAGATTTGGGGCATGCATGGCAAGGGCATGAAAGAAAGATGGATGGAAAGGAAACTCAAAATTGAATGCAACCTTGTAAATTCCAATAACATTCATTTGCATTGTATCTCTATCCTAAAATAATGTGTGATTTCACAAGACATTACACCATACAAAGACAATGGGGTAGAGATGAACCAAGCAATGACTTGCTGTTTAATTTGTTAATATTAAATATACTTTTTAGCAGATTTAATATTTGTCTGATTATTTTTGTACATTCTTTACAATGATACAAAATTATCTGTCCAGGTAGATCTAAGTAGCAATTGGTAAGTGTAATGTGTAGTTTGCCAGGGATGTAAAGCTGGTTTAACTACTTTAAGTAAAAAAGAGGATCCTGGCAATTATCTGCTGGCCAGTTTGATATAATATCAGGAAAGATTGTAGAACAAATCTTTCAAGAGTTGAAGCATGAATACTTAGGAAAGAGTTCTTGTTTTTGAGATCCAATATAGGTTTCTCAAAAACAAGTCATGGCAAACTAATTCTCTCTCTCTCTCTCTCTCTCTCTCTCTCTCATTTGCCTTTAAAATAAAGTTTGGTCACAAGTTTGGTAGATGAGAAAATGGCTGTAAGAGATGCTCATCATATTTTCAAAGGCCAGACTTTGGCTTTTCATTGAGGCTTGAGCAGTCAATCTCCTTGTGCTTTCAGTTTCTTGATTCTTTTAAAGCATTACTTTCATTTTCCAGGTGACTGTGTGTGTGGCTTTGTTTTTGTTTTGTTTTAAAATTTTCAGCTTTCTAAAGCAATATTTGGGGATACAGATATTATTGCTTTGATTTGAGTGCTGCCTCAGGCTCCTTTGTTTCACTTTGGATGGCTCTGAAAGTGGAAAATAAGCCTGATTCACTTCAGAATCCAAATAAATTCTGAACCCAAAACACATGCTTACTTGGAGGTGTTTAAAAAGAGGTTGGGTGGCCATCTGTTCGGGATGTTTTAGCTCTGAATTTCCTGTTTCCTCAAGACATTGGACTTCTTACTTCTTTGATTTCTTCTGGCTCTGCTGTTCTGTCATTGTATGTGTTAGAGATCATCCTGTGTTCTGACCAATTATCTTCAATGAGCTGAATTATGTAGAGAGTCAAAAATATGGAGTTAGCTTGTAATAACTTTAGGTTTATTAACTACAGACTTTATTTTCAGTAGCAAAGGTCAAAATATAGCATTTGAGTGAAAAACAAAAACATATTCCAGTAGCAAGATTCTTTAGCTTTAAAGAATGTTTCTAAGCTGGGTAAACCATCCCCTAAAGCTGGATGGCATGGATGAATGTGTGGATAGAGAAAGAGCTATCAGACAGCATGGGCTCAGGCAATCTCCATCAAGGAAGAAGGCATACAAAGAGAGGAGGGGCAGGAAGTGACCAATGCACAACAGTGGTCCAATACCAGGGTAGAACTGAATGATTGACAGAATCACCCACCGGACACAATTGATCTACATACTCCAACAGTATGATCAGCTGAACATTAATTGAGCAGCCTTATAGATCCTTAAGGGGTTGTTCTGAACAAAGCTTGAAAAATGTACAGTACTTTTATGGACTAGTGCCCATGTAGGTTGAGGGATTGTGGGAGTTATATTCAAAAGAGTGGAGTGCCAAAACTCTGTTCTGGGATGCCATTTGACCCAACAGTTTCAGTTCTGGACTTTTTGAGACATGCCACCACCATCACTCTTTTCTTTAAAGTATAGGGGAGTTATCTTGGATGTGGTGGTGGGGTCACACAAGGTGAGTCAGGTTTGTTGAACCTGAAACTTGCACACCTTGCATATCTTCCTGAATGGTACTTTGGAGGGTCTGTTTACATCTGTCAACTCCATAAAAACGAATTCTCATTTTAGCACACTGTATAGGTCAGCCTTTGTTTTCATCAAGTAACAGTGCCTTATTAGGCACTGCTTCAGAATGGGAATGATCTTCCATTGATTCTGTTGTAAAGTTTTGGAGGAATCAATTGTCCTTTCTTTTCCATCTCTACACCATGGGGACTGAGCTAAAATGTCAAGAAAACAGCAATTGCCAGGGTGGCTTATTTATTTGACAATATAAAAGTGCCAACACAAAATTGGTCAAGAACCATTATGGGATTCTAATGTAAATTTACAACATTTCACTAATGACTGATATTAGGAGCCTCATGGCAGAGTGGTTAAAATGTTGTACTGCAGCCAAAACAGTGCTCACGATGCAGTTCAGTCTCAGGTAGCCAGCTCCAGGTTGACTCAGCTTTCTGTCCTTCCGAGGTCAGTAAAATGAGTACCCAGCTTGCTCTCTCTCTCTCTCTGTGTGTGTGTGTGTGGGGCAATGTGTAGCCTGCATGACTAACTTGAAAACCGGTCAGAGAGTGTTATAAGCAATACACTTTGCTTTGCTTTGAGTCCCCATGTCAGTACCAAAATAGTATTGATTTTGCCCAAATATGCACTATTATCTGATGAAAATAAATGATGGGACTCAAGGAGGACTGAATTCAGCCCCAGAGAAAAAGGTTCCTACTCTAGCACTAGTGGAGAACTAGTGAAATACAATCCAAGAAATTAAACTTTTGAAGTATAACTAGTGTACTTCACAATACTTCAGGCCATCTTGCCTGTGATGGCTCATTTTTCAAATGTATTCTTCAGACTCTGATATTAAAATCCAGCAAGGAAGCCTGCTGCATTTTAGGCAAGCATGAAGTTTGCTGTGCACAGATTTTGTATTTCCATATTCATAGCTGGGTACATTAACTAACTAGTCCTAAATTGCAGGCAGAATTTCCCTAATACGGGGGGGGGGGGGACCATGTTAAAATGGTGGTCCCAAGCCACCATTTGCTTTTTCAGCCACATGAGCTATGTGAACAATTTACCAAGAAATGAACAATTTACCAAGATTACAGTGAAGGGAAACCAGGCAGAAAATGATCTTGTGCACCATGCCTGACGATCTATCAATCCAGGTGAAGAAAAGGACAAGAAAAGAGGGCAAGAAGCAGGAGGTGAGAAAGACAAATGGGTTTAACCAACACTTGCTAGCTGTGATGGATGAACTGAGGCATAACATGCACTAATGCCTCTGTGTATTTTCTTTATATTCTCTATCACACTAGTAAAGAGGTTGGAAAATTTGCAGGGTTTTTTGGGGGGCTCCATAGCTCTGGTTCCCACCATGCATGATGGCTGATGGCCATGTTGACTGTAACTGTAATTTACTGACATAGGAAGAATGGAAGGCTGAGTGGACCTCGAGCTGGCTATCTGAGCCTGGGATTGAACTCTGGACATGAGCAGAGTCTTCACTGCAGTACTGCATTTTAATTACTGTGTTACAAAGAAGAAGAGGAAGCTACACTTTTGAACGTTCTGTGGCCAAACTCCATTTCCAAGGAGTTGTGTGCCAAAGACTAGAGAGGGACAGAGTAAGGGAAGCTGACACAGAAGCAAGTGTGTCATCTATGCAATTGTCAACTGAAACAAAGCCTCCCAGCAAATTAACATTGCCCTTTTCCCACCCCCTCACCTCTCCACATCACCTCTCAACCTCACCCATGGAATTCTTCCTTTTTTAAAAAAATTGGCAGGTGATGCAGCACTGAATTGACATAACAGTCTATTAGCTGGCACAGTCTTTTAACATGTGTTAAAATTTTTAAAAAAGAATTCCGTGGGTCTGAAACATCTCTTGGCAAGATGAAACAGATGAGTATGGAGGAGGAGGACTCTCCCCCTGCCACCTTCAAGCTGGGCACTGGAGTCAATTCAGTTGTGGGGAGGAGAACAGCAGAAATAAGTCAAAGCGAAGCTGCAGTGCCAGCAGCAGCTCTGCCCTGTGTGTGTACTCCAGTGGCTTCCAAAAGACAGACAGACAAACCTTTGCATCAGGATAGACAATCACAACAAAAGAAGAGCATTGATGCCAGGTGAATTGGAGCAAAACAATCACATCCCTGCCAGCTGAACAAAAAGGAATTATTTTCTATGAAAAAAGGGCTGGGCTTCCCCATAATTAGCTTTACATTGTGTGGTTGCCACCATTTCAATTTTAGCTTTGCCAGGTCTGACACAAAGCACAGAGTAAATTGCCAGTATAGTCACATCCTAGGATGGATATGTCGGGAGCCACAGCTGCCCCCTCACCTCTTAAGAAAAGAAGGTAAGGGCTAAGAAGGAAATGTGAGAAGGAAGTGGCCTAAGCAACCCAAACAATATCAGTCTGTGATGAAGAAAAGTCACCCTAGGTGAGCATGTAAAGGATAATCTAGGGAACTAGAGGAAATTCTTTTCTCTTTAGCTCAGTGGCTTAGGTCTTTGGCTGCGGAGCCAGAGGTTGGGAGTTCAATTCCCCACTGTGACTCTTTGAGAGGGGCTGGACTCAGTAATCCCTATGGTCCCTTCCAGCTCTGCAGTTCAAAGGTTAAAGGTGTATCTACTCTTCCCCATGCAAAGGCATACATTTTCTTCAATGTTAACTTAGTTGTATCCTCAACTAAGTTAACACTGAAGTTGAGAGTCACTCAACTGATTCAACTTCTGCTGATCTCTTGGCTTCACTACTGATATATTGAACTTTGGCTCAGCAACTGTAGCGAGTGACACCAGTGGTCTCTGCCTAAATATGGAAACGCAGGTTGATACCCGATCTGTCCAGTGGTGGCACGCCAACCCAATTCTTGTCCCGATCTGTGAGATTGTTTTGTGTATTTCTCATTCTCTGTGAAACAGCTCGTACCTATGAATGAGGAAATGGCCATCCCAGGCCAAGGACTGATGGAAGAGCTGCAGAGCTGAGTGCTCTGTTTGGCTTTTACCAAACCACATGGAAAGTGGTAAATTAGGGGCTTTAAAAAGGAATAGTCAGAGTCCTTTTTTATTCCTTTGCAAAAGAGTAATACAACAAGAATGTTTATCTATACACTCTTTCTGTCCCCACCCCAACCTTCATCTTCCTTGCATATTACAGTACATTTTTGATGTTGTAGCCACAAGATTTGATAATTTAACCACTGAATTTAATCACTGACTTTGCAACAGGAAAAATAAAGAAAGTTTGTTTCTAGGATTTTTTTTAAAAAAGTATATTCACCTCTGGGGCTGCCAACTGAACACTCACCTGAATTTTAATGTCTTTTTCCCCATTTCCAATTGCAATATGTAAATGCTGAGTTAACAAAAGGGATCCATAAGGATACTACTCTGCCCCTACAATGCCTCTGTGTCCTTTGATTTGCCCTGGGATCACCCGGGAAAGCAAGAGCTTCCATGATTTGATTTGTACACATTCCCAATTAAGTATTTTCCTTCTACACCTGGTGACATATGAAAGATACTAGTGGGGTGTATCGGTGCTTTTATTTTGCTGTTCCTCATTGCCGTCAGATTCAGTAATCATACCCACAACCAGCTTTTTTTTTCTAAACAGGAGCCAGCTGTACCTCTCTTCTGTTGTTCTGCAGCAATCTATCTTCCTATTGCTCTTCTTCCTGTATCTTTTCCTGAGTCTGATCTCATGAGTCCCCATTACAGCTGACGTGCTTCCATTTCATCTAGAAAAAAATTCTTACCTATTTTGCAGCCATCTTGCAATTCAAGGGTTTTTTTTGGTTTTCCAATAAAAAGTTATAGAGAGGATAGAAAAGCACTTAAAGGATTTTGGGGAATTAAGTGGATTAACTGGAATAAATCTGAAATGATGTTTTAGAATCATTCTAGAATAAGGTAAAGGTTCCCCTTGACAATTTTTGTCCAGTCGTGCTCGACTCTAGGGGGCGGTGCTCATCCCCGTTTCCAAGCCATAGAGCCAGCGTTTTGTCCGAAGACAATCTTCCGTGGTCACATGGCCAGTGCGACTTAGACACGGAACGCTGTTACCTTCCCACCGAGGTGGTCCCTATTTATCTACTTGCATTTGCATGCTTTCGAACCGCTAGGTTGGCGGGAGCTGGGACAAACAACGGGAGCTCACTCCGTCGCGTGGATTCGATCTTACGACTGCTGGTCTTCTGACCCTGCAAGCACAGGCTTCTGCAGTTTAGACCGCAGCGCCACCACGTCCCTGCCCATTCTAGAATAGAAATAAGAAAATTTTTTTTTTGGAAGCATCCTAACCATAAAATTAAATTTGGGTAATATTTTCATTTTATGCAGTGCAATTCTACCAAACCAAGATAACTTCAATCTTGTATTTCTCCAAACATATCTTTTACTTCTTTATTCTTCCCATATATGTTGTCTTTAAATTCCTTCTGTAAAATTTATACCCAGACACTTAATATACTCTGTTTCCCTAAATTTAGCTCTATTTTAAAAAATTTTCTTATGCCCATTCGGACACGACTAAACGACTAAACACACACACACACACACACAAAAGATATGTTTGGAGAAATACAAGATTGAAGTTATCTTGGTTTGGTAGAATTGCACTGCATAAAATGAAAATATTACCCAAATTTAATTTTATGGTTAGGATGCTTCCAATTGAATTTTTAGAGAATAAATTAAAGGAGTTACAACAAAAAATAAATGGGGGCAAATAATTTTTTAAAATCCATTACAATAATAAATTGTAATGGAGGCGAAAGAGCCAGAATAAATAGAAAGATGTGGAATTCACCACACACAAAAGTAGACCCGAAACCAGAAAAATCAGGGAGCTGGACAGGGGACTGATTGTATTTGTCATCAGTGTGGAAGGGATTGCCACTCTCGAATTGGCCTTCTCAGCCACACTAGACGCTGTTCCAAGACCTCTATTCAGAGCATGTTACCATAGTCTCTTGAGACTGAAGGATGCCTAATCTACAGTGGTTCCCTAGGGGGAGGGGTCCACTTGCATTTTGTGTTTATATATTTAGTAAGTTTTATGTGTTTGCAATATATAGTAGTAGTAGTAGTAGTAGTAGTAGTAGTAGTAGTAGTAGTAGTAGTAGTTAATTTAAAAAGGTTTTATTTGGGGGGGTTTAGATTCTGCACATTATTGCATGGAGGTCATCTGAAATGTAAAGGAGGTTGTTATATTTATCCTTCTGGTCTTTTTCTGGTTCATATGCATTCTGAATACCTTAGGTCAGTGGTCCCCAACCTTGGGCCTCCAGATGTTCTTAGACAACTCCCAGAAGCCTTCACCTCCACCTCTGCTGGCCAGGATTTCTGGGAGTTGAAGTCCCAGAACATCTGGAGGCTGAAGGTTGGGGACCACTGCCTTAGATCAAAGGTGTCATACTCAATTTCATCTTGGGCCGCACTGGCATTATGCTTACCCTCAAAGGGCCAGTTGTATTTGTAAGACTATATAAATGTGTCTACTCTTTATCATATTAAATGTAATTATTCACAGAAGTCTCCCACCTTTCCCTTGCACTTGCCACACCCCTCGGCCCTTGTTATCACCTGGCTCCTCATTCGCTTCCATAGCTGATGCAGGAGAGGAGGCAGAGATGGCTGCTGCTAGGCGACACCATCAAACAGTCCTCGCCAGGAGTCATAAGAACAGGAGTGAGCAATAGCCGCCCCAAGTAGACGTTGTCTAGAGGGGCGGGGTAAAAATCAATCAAACAAACAAACAAACAAACAAACAAACAAATAAATAAATAAGTAAGTAAGTAAGTAAGTAAGTAAGTAAGTAAGTAAGTAAATAAATAAATAAATAAATAAATAAATAAATAAATAAATAAATAAATAAATAAATAAATAAATAAATAAATAAATAAATAGCGAGGACTACATTTCCCAAGGTGCTGTACACCGCCCAAGCAGCTGCACTTTCTGACTCTTCGCTGCTTGGAATGCTGGGATTAGAAGTCCTGCTGGGCGGATTCCCAGCATCCTTGTGGAGCATTATGGGTGACTGAGTAAGCACCTGCATACTGTATGCTGCACAGTAGCAGGCAACACTGCAGGGCCATATGAAATGGCCTAGTGGGCCGGATTTGGCCCACGGGCCTAGAGTTTGACACATATGCCTTAGATGGATTTTTCTTCTTGACTTTGCCCATTGGAACTCTTGCCTGCTCAAGATGAAGGGAAGAGACGTAACTAAACCTGAGATTAGAATGTTTTCCAGTCTAGGTCATTTCCCCAGACATTATATTTATTTATCCTTTGGATCATAATTCACAATTCCTTTATGGAGTTTTTTTTTATGATGATGATTATATATTTTCAGGGAAGAAACAGGGAATTTTTAAAAGTATGCTTACATTGGAATAATCTTATTGATTCTCAGCAGGAATGTAGACAATAAAACATGTTGCGTTCAGGGAAATTAAAAGATTCATGCATTGCAGCAGCTGCACAGCATCGATTATCCCCTTGCCATTCGTCCTATGTTGTCAATGGAGCTCTTCAAGCAAAAAGAAAGAACCATTTCTGTGTGCTTTGACAAATATGTCATTCTCTTTAACAATTGGAAGAGGTGAAGATAGTTTTTTTTATGAAGTCAGAATATTTGTCATGAGTGTGGGCTTAATGGTGATTTTATTGGCCTGTTTATAAATTCCAGGAATTTATTTTCAGAGGCACTTTTCTCACAGTTAACCATAATTTACCTCTTGAAAGCCTGATATGCCTCAATACTAGCATGTCATGGGCAGGTTTTCCCTGCCTCCTGTGATAAGTACGTGATGCTTTCCATTATATTCAGTTACAAACAGAGATCAAAGCCATTATTTACATTATTTCCCTGGAAAGAGTAGAGTTTTCTTCCATTATTTAATATTTTATTTTATTTATAATTCTTTTTTCAGCCCAATTTGGCTCCACTGCCTACATTAAATTGCAGGAATTTATAAGATTGGGGGGGAATTGTTTTTAAGATCATGATGACCATTCTTAAGAGGGTGGTAGGTTACTGCTTACTGCTAACTGTGGCTGTATACAAATACATCCTTTCTCAAGCCAAATTATGAAACAATAATCAAAAACATGAAATTAACCCAGATCATGTTTCTGCTCTAAAGTTCTTACATACAGAGAAAGCTAGAAGTGTGAATGGCATTTTGAGGTGAAGACAAGGAGGATTGTCAGGATGGAAATATTAATGGCAAACTTGGCACCACAGACTGCCATGATTATTTTCTGCATGATGGGATACTGTTCAGCACATAATTATGTCTGAGCTGTAGTATGATGGTTTATGTTGCCATTAGAGTGAGAATATTGTTTTTCTGTCCCAAAATCTCAAACTTCATTTTCAAGGTCAGGTTAAAATAAAGACTTTTTTTTAAATCAAGAAAAGAAAGGAAAGGAAAAGTATCCTACAGTGATTATAAAGTTATCACACCTCAAAAAGAAAGTTGCTTCTCATTTAAAAAAAGGCAGTATCCTGAAATTCAAATCTGCATGGAGGTGTCTAGTCGCGCTGGCCACGTGACCACGGAAACTGTCTACGGACAAAACACTGGCTCTATGGCTTGGAAACGGGGATGAGCACCGCACCCTGAAGTCGGACATGACTGGACTAAATGTCAAGGGGAACCTTAACCTTTAACTTTACCTAAAAGGTAAGAAGCAACAGAGCATGTAGGTCTTATAGTTACTGTACACAGTGATAAGATACTACCTTTTCATATGAGGAAATTCTTGTAATGACTGCAATGATCTGGTGTACAGGTGAAAACAGCTCCTCCCTTCAAAGCCATCCCTACCATAAGGCCCAGAGAGGCAGTTGCCTGGAGCAGTTGAGTGTACACAGGAAGCTCACTGCTGCCCTGTGCCTCTGCTGCCCACCACTGCTGGACCTCTTCTGCCACCTGCTATAGACAGTGATGCAGATAGGTCTAATGCAAGACCACACAAGAATCAGCAGGTGAAGAACGAGAGGTTGACTGGCTAGCTGGTTGGCTGGCATTGGTGTGTGACTTCCCACATCCCAACCTGTCGACCTACACAAGTTCTTTTGCTGTCTATTTGGGTTGTTGTTGCTCTAGGCAAAGCTGATGCTTCCAAGCCTGTGAGCAAGCAAGAGCAATACACTCAAGGAAGGTGCTTCTATGTTGCTTTCTAGTCTAACAGCAGCAACAGCAGCAAAACGAAGGCTCTCTCCCCAAGACAAAATAGAAGGAGCTTCCCTAGAAGCCAACATGGTGGGTGCAGCTGTAGATCGCCTAGAATTCCTCAAATGGCTTCAGGCCATCCTGAGGATCATACCTGGAATAAAGATTTATTACATATATATAGTAAAGTGTGTGTGTGTGTGTGTGTTTGTGTGTGTAATTTATATATATACTATTTATATATATTTTAAATCTTTTGTCTTGGGGAGAGAGCCTTCGTTTTGCTGCATATATATGGAGAGGGAAAACAGGAAACAATGCCTGAGGCAAGGAAGTGTATCAATGTCATGCTTGCCCTAGAAGAATCCTCCTCCAAGGAGGTATAATCCAAGGAAGAGATAGGGCCTCCTCCCTACTCATAGGGTTCAACAAATAGCCGATGGCAATGGAACACTTGATTGGCCTGAAGCAGCTGCCCTCATAACCCAAGTTATTGATCCCAATCCTAATAAGCTTGCTGGGGCCCCCCTGCTAAAAGCAGCAAGAAATGCTGTAATTCATGGTCTCAAACTAGGAGTGCCAAAGGCTGTGAAACCTTCACATAGTATATGAGATTGTTAAAAAACAAACACGGAATCCCCAAATGAATTCCTGATGAGGCTCAAGGATGATTTTCGCCGGTACACTCACCTTGATCCTGATTTGGAATCAACAGCCAGCTGTGCTACAGGTGCAGCTCCAAAAGCACCCAGCCATGTGTGACTGCAGTCACTGAACTGCCCAAGTCCTGTAGCTGGTCTGGTCAGACAGCTATGCATCAGCTGTAGCACAGCTACACAAAAGCAGTTTGCACATGTCTCTCTGCTGTCTGTCTACTCATTGTCTAAGATACAAGGGTGCTTCTGAGGAGAGACATCTGCTCAATAAAATGCTATGTACAACAACTCTGAGTCAAGTTTCTTTATTAGACAAGGTAGCTCAGGACCATGCTCCTAGGGAAGGATATTGCAGGAAAACGGGAGGGACACAAACCCTATTTTCATTTACAATGATGGGGAGGGTGGGAAGGAATGCATGGTTTGTCAATCATGAACTGTGTGAATGGGATGACTCATGAGGCTGAGGGGGCTGGGAAGACACTGGCACGGATACAGGCTGGTGCCCTAATCATCAGTCAGGAGGTAGGGGGTGGGCAAGATATCACTGGGATGGAGACAAGCTGGCCCCACCAATCATGAGCCAAGAGGCGAGGGTGGGAGGGATTCAAATTGACCCCACCAATCATGAACCGGGAGGTAAGGGGCAGGTGGATTGATAGTGGTAGGGATTCAAGCTGGCCCTCCAATCAGAAGCCACACATTTAGTATTGTAGAAGGGACCCAAGCTGCCCAAACATGAATAAAAACAGAAGGGAGAGACCAAGTGCAAACTCAACATTACCCAACCAGGAAGGAGAGCAGGAAGATGGACAGTGAAAGGGCCAGGCCTTGGACTGTGTAGAGTTGTGTAGAATTGTGTAGTGTCAGATGGACAACAGGCTATAAGATCCCTGGAAAGCACAGCCTAAGAATTCTTGCCATATGTATAACTTTACACAGCTCTAGTCACTAATCTTGCCACTAATCATGAGCTAGGGCAGGGGGAAGAGGGAGTAATGTGAGGCCATCCTATAGATCAATAAATGGAAGTTTTCTTTGGCTGCATCCTGTGGTTCTCTCAGGTAGACGTTTAAATGAGAGAAAGCCAGATGTCATGGGGGCATTCTGACTGTACCAGATGCACTAGGAGGAGCTTAACCTTCTACGGCACAAACTGGTGTTGCAGTGGGTTTCATGGCAGCTGCAGAAAGGACTTGCATTTGGGGGAAATAGCACACTGTACCTTTAGCAGGCATCTCCCTCTTAATTGTGAGATTCTGGTTCAGCCAGCCTAAGGCCAGCCTGGCTAGTTAGGACTGTGCCTTAAGTCAGGACGAGAAAAAGAAAGAAATGTTTATTTTAGTGCTAACATTTTCTGAATTTGGACCAGGGTTCTGTGACATAAATAGTGCTTTGAATGGCAATTAGTTCTCCAACATCTTCTAATATTCCCTTCTTGATTCTTGACCTAAAAAGGAGTAGGTCAATAGCTCCACATTGTTAACTAAGACAGTTAATGGATGCTCATTTGGAGATACTACTTATCATTTATAAGCTTATAAGAAAAAAAAAAGCCTGACAGCAGCCCATGCAGAAGTATTTATGATCCACAGGACAAGACTTTTATTTCACTCTTGCAAGCAGCCTGGTTGGGCTTAAGAGAGTGAGAGATATTTAAATAACTCTTGACATACCGCTGAGGACATAATGAGAGAAGGTGTCACATGACCTCTGAGGTCACATGATTGCTGGAGCAACAGTGCTCTAAGTTCTTGACAGTTGGTCTTTGCCCACTTGCTGCTTTCCTGCCCCAACAGCCATTGGGAGCAGAGTGAGTTAGAGAGACCTTGGCTTTTCAAAATTACTTACATTTGCTTTTCATCCGGGCTTAACCGTGGACTTTCTCAGCCATTCAGGTTCATAGTTTGTAGAAATGTACTCTTTATCAACGGGCAGGACTGCTTCCTGTTTGTCTCTAGCTCTGGAAACTACATTAAGGTGTTGCCTGGGTGGTGTAGGTTTAAGGTGGTGAGGACTGGCAGGGCAGTTGATGTGGTACTTTTGAGAGGTTGCTGTTGTTTTTTAATGGAGATAAATGGGTTTGTTAGGGGGCAGCCAGATGTAAGCTGGATTTCAATAACAGACATCCCACACAGATGGGAAAGAGTAGCATTTGTGGGGATCCTTTTCTGGGTGCCCCCTTTCTGATGGAGTCCTGGGTGTAGTTGTTGGAAATGAAACAGAAATGTTTCATTTCTGAAACATTTGCCCACTCTACATGATTAATCTGTGTATTTCATCCCTAGAATTCATTAGATTGTATTCGGTTAGTCTCCTTCCTTAGTAACCATAATTAGAAAAAAGTTTTTGTTTATGTTCAGAAATGGACAACAGACCTCTTTACATATTGTTTCTGAGTCTGAAGGGTTTCAAAGATTATTATGTCTGAAATATTTACCCATTTAATGTGTTAATGTGCCAGGATCTATTGACTAGTTCGGCTTAATACTTCTCTTTCTAGGTTGATTTCTCTTGTATTTATTTCCATATTCATAGTGTTCATTACTTGCTAAAATTTTAAAGAGATAGTGGTTTATAAATGTTAATACGTATCATATAACTATCTTCTAGGTAAAACAACATATTTTATGGTTAGGCACTGACCAGGTAAGGGATCAAAACTCAATTTAGATTTATTTATTTTTTTACTACCTTCCCTCCTTATACAGCCCAAGACACCAACCACGTAGGAGATCAAACCTAATTTTGGTTTATTTTTTCCATTTTTACCACCTTCCCTCCTTATGCAGGTGAAGACATTGAGCAGGTAAGGAATCAAAACCAATTTCTGTTCACTTTTTCCGTTTTAACTGCCTTCCCTCCTTATTCAGGTAAAGACCCTGAGAAGGTAGGAGATCAAACCTAATTTTGGTTTATTTTTACCACCTTCCCTTCTTATACAGGTAAAGACACCAACCAGCTAAGAGATCAAATTTAATTTTGGTTTATTTTTTGCATTTTTACTGCCTCCTGTGCTGTGATGTTTTTTGTGTTTTGGTGTGGTTTTTTTCCCAGCCCCATCGTGTTCGGGCTGGCTGTGTGTATGTGGGGGGGGGGGTGTTTTGTGTATTTTTTCCCCAGCCTCATGGCGTTCCGCTGGGGCTGGCTGTGTCTGTGTGGGTTGTCTTTTCCCCCCCAGCCCCATCACATTCTGCTGGGTCTGGCTGTGTGTCGAGGGTTGTTTTTGAGTGGTTTTTCTCAGCCCCATAGCGTTCTGCTGAGGCTGGCCGTGTGTGGGCGTGTTATTTTTCCCAGCCCCATCACGTTCCACTGGGGCTGGCTGTGTCTGGGGGCATTGTGTTTTTTTTACACCATCCCCCACAACCCACCCCTCAATAGAGAGGTTAGAATCAGTTAAGTGTGTTCCTAGTTAACTCCAACACTTGAGTCCATCTCTGTATTTCTGGAGCTGGTGGGCAATGTATACCTCTGCTGGCGTGGATTCATATGCTGGCTTGGAACTTTTCCCCCCACATCTCCTGATCTGATAGGCAGGTAGAGGCACCAATTGGTGCTTCCCACAAGTGTGTGGCCAGCTGGGTATGAGCTGTTCAGGGGACAGCTCTGACCAGGGGCTTGAGACTCACCCACTTAGGATTGGAGAGGGGGTAAGAGATACCCCTAGAGCCTGCCCCAGGGATCCACATGACGTCCAGGCCCCTCTGCAGGATGAGAGTGATTGGAGATTAAAAGCAATAAAGTGTGGCCCTAGTTAACTCCAACACCTGTGTCCGTCTCTTTATTTCGGGAGTGGGTGGGCAGAGATTAAATAACAGTGGTGGAGGAAAACATTGAATATTGATTTCATGAACTTTAAAATATCATGTGAATAAATCTACAGTGTTTTGGAAATTCATAGTATTACTGTATATTCCAAAGTGTCAATAGTCAACAAGGGACCACAGCAGAATATTTTAACTACAAAAACTCTCAAGTGCTTTCCAGACAGTTTACATGTCTCCTCTACATTTTCTCTTTTGCATTCTTTTTCAACAGCTCCACAGTTCATCCCCAAAGCAGTCGACGTCCACTAGCAAAATTCCATCTCCCATCCCTCCAAATGTAGGATATCCACGAGAATAATCACAGGCCCAACACTATACTGATTTCCTACTGATTCTGCCTCTTATCACACAAGAGGTGAATTACCGAGACAGGGCTCATATGATCAGCATTGTTTTATCAAGAAAACATCAAACTTAGTGGTATTCCCATTTGGGCATAAGGAAAAAAAGCTCTCCTCTTTCTCTTGGACCTGAGGGATAGAGATCCAAGGGTTGGACCCTTATAAATTTTAAACAGAAGTTTCCAAGAGCTGCAGATGGAGATGGTATTTATAGCAATCTGTGACAGATTGTTACCACTGATCATACAGGTAAAAAGTAAAATGAATGGAAGAAGCAGTGCAGGAAGAATAATCAATTATTGGTCTGGATACAACACAATATCATTGTTTAGAGTTGCTGCATGCATAGTCAGAATGGCCACAATGGCATACAGCCTCTAATAGGAAAGGGATGAGAAGACCACTGTCTCTTCAATTGGACGTGTTGGAGTAAGATGTTCCTTGCTTAAAAATTGAATTTCCTTTTTCAGTCTGCATTTTGTCCTGCCATTAGGCAGAAGGGGATGGGTGATTCAGAAGTCATATGCTTTTTGTTTGTTCCTTGTTGGCCGTGGCTCTTCGACCCCGCCGGTGGCCGCAAAAAAGCAGCAGCAGGAAAGGAAAAGGAAAGGAAGAGAGAGGGAGGGAACGAGCGACAGACCATCAAGGCGGATGGATGGACGGATGCGAGCTCTCCGCGGTAGGTTGTGAAAGGAGACAGGGAAGGGAAGTGCATGGGAGAAGGCTGTTCTCTTGCCATCACCCCTCCCGCAGCACGTCTGGGCAGGGAGAGGAGGAGCGTGCAGCCAGGTTGTGAGCGGGGCCCCTTCTTCACTTCAGCCGCAGAGAGGATGAGGCGACAGCAGCAGCAGCCTCGCCAGGTGACCCGCGAAGAGCGGGGAGAGAGAAAAAGAGCTAAAAGCAGAAGCCCCAGGGCAGCAAACCCCTGAGGGAGGACTGCCAGGCAGGGAGAGGGCTCCCCTTCTGAACACGTGGGCACTTCAGGGGGCAGGCAGGACTCAGCCCCTACGAAGCACGAGGAAGCCACAAACGTGCTAAGTAGGTGCCGCTGCCACTGCTCCCGCTCCAGATTGGTCTGAAATTAGAAGCCAGGCAGATTTTCAGAGTGGATGTACATGTCGCGCTTGCAGGTGGCCGTGTTGCACTTGTGCACATGTGCACAAGTGTGACATGCCCCTCCACAAGTGCAACACGTCCACCTGTGAGCGTGATATGCCCCTCTGCAAGTGTGACACCCCCTGTGCATGTGGGGGGGGCAGAGATCCGTGTCCGCAGCCCAGTTAAAGGAAGCCCACGGACTGGCTCCGGGCCATGGACCGGAGGTTGATGACCCCTGGTCCATTGGATGATCCCAAGATGTTGTTTCTTATCTATTTTGTATAAGCCCTTCCCTTGATGTACTTTATCTTATGATTCAGCAGTCACTGGCTGTGCAAAAGAAACACTTCAAATTCACAAATGGCAGGAAACTTGGAATTGTTGTTTATGGACTGTTCCACTGAATACAGTGTAAATGTCAGAACTGAGTGCCCCAATGTGCCACCAAAAGCAGCCCAGGATACTGGGAAAGTACTTCTTCCAAGCAACCAAGACTTGGAGGATAATTATTCTACACCATCGTGTCTGTGGAAGAACCTCCAAAGGCATAAGTAGTCTCATGACGTGATCCCATAGATGGTCAGTTCTTTTCATCACTGGAGCTCCTTGGTTGATGGCTGGAGTTCTTTTGGTGCCTTCAGATGTCACCATGGGCAAAGGGGATCATGTTGCATCTCTCTGTAGGAGCTGTGGCCTCTGGTGACGAGCCCACACATGCACCAATGAACCATTCAATCATCCTAGTCACTGAAGGCCATGACATTACAACATCATGGGATGAACTACTTATGGTGCATAATAAAGGACTCTCCTCTGGTGTGTTCTCCCTTCTACATCATAGATGGAATGCTGGTCTTTGACCACAGCAGCAGTAGCAGTAGTTATTCTTTGGCAAGGAAAGAACAACATGCAAAAGACAAACTGAGAGAGCTGATAAACACAAGCCAGCTGTTTGTGTTTCAGATCTAAAGAATTAAATGCCTGGCAAATATTGAAAGTGTGAAGTTATTACAGCAAGCTTACTTAAGATGACTTTTAAGGGAGGTAATTTTGCAAGATGAAATGTTAACCTGAACCACTTCAGTTAAACTGAAGAGGATAAACATCGGGTCCTTTTGCAAAATGTATTTTTAAAAACTCTGTAAGTGTTTCCACTTTATTGGTTCTGCTTCCAGTTATCAGCTTTTGAGGGAGGTATCAAGCGCATGATGCAATGGCCTTTAGGCATAAGACCTCTCATTCCCATTAGCCTTAGATTTGCACTCATTCTTACAAGGCCTGTTAAGGTTCCTTACCACTCCAGTCGCATCTCAGTGCCTTCCAGCTGGCAACATCAGCTGAGGTGGACCAGTGAAGAAGCACCACTTTCCAACAACTGTCAAGTCAAACTCTTCAGGTCTGCAAGCCCATACTCATTCTCCTTGGCGGATGAAGACTGGAGCTGACATTCTTTGCTCAGAGTATTGCTTTGCTTCCTTGTGGGAAGGATGAGAGGAAGTGATCGAAAGAAACACCAGTGTGCTCAAAGTGAGTTTGGGTAGATCGCTGTTCTTTCTGAGGCTGAGGTGTACAAATGGCAAATGGTTTGATCATTGCAGTGGATGTCTTGAACAGGGTTCAAACCAAAGCCATGGAGTAACAGACCAATTACTTTCATGGCAAGAGCATCCTAGACAAAAACAAATACTAGGTGCAACATCTTTTCAAAAAAGTTTTCATTTAAGCCCCTGTGAAATTCGATTGCAGTAGAAGCCTAGTAGAACATCCCACTTAAATATAATGTAAGTTGGGTTGGAAGTGTTTATGCAGAAGAAGGTGGGTGGGACCCATAGCATACAAACATATAAACAGTCTTCTCAGAGCAAGTGGACAAGTTCTATTGTGGTGACATTCAGGTTTTGTGACAGAGTGATTGGTGAACCATAATACAGTGGTGCCTCGCTTAACGGCGATAATCCATTCCAGGAAAATCGCTGTTAAGCGAAAACGTCGTAAAGCGAAAATAAAAAGCCCATTGAAATGCATTGAAAACTGTTCAATGCCTTCCAATTGTCACAATCAGCTTCCTCTAAAGGAATGCTTGACCGGTCGGACAGAGAGTAATTAGAAATCTGTGCACCCTTATGCAGCTGGGGTGAGTCCTGGATGCCCTCAGCCAAGGCCTGCCACAAACTTCCTCTTACAAGTCTGCCCTAAAAAGAATACCTGTTCAACCTTAGGCAAAATTAAGAAAAAATTACACATGAGCTTTGTAGTCCTTAGATCTACGTTGCCCAATAAAGTAGGACTCAGTAGCTTAATGTGGCCTTGCTTCCCCCTCAGGGTATTGCTAAGACAGCTACACTGTTCAAGAAACCAAAAGATTTTATAATTATTATTTTATTGAAAAAATATAGATTTACAGAATAAAGTCAGTTTGATGCAAAAGCAAAGCATATTACCATTTCCAAGGCTTGTTACAAAATAGAAAGGAGGCAATGATTCTCTTTAACTACAAAAGCACTAAAAATCCCTAAAAATCTCTAAAAGCTTTCTTAGGGTAGGCAAAGGCAAAAAGCCCCCCTTCCTTTCTTCTTGGTCTCCCTGCATCTTCCCCATTCTTTTACCTGCACTACGCAGCAGGCAAACAGACCTAGAAAAACTAAAAGTAGTCCAAAAATTGTAGAACAAGGAAAAGAAAAGATTGATGTCTGGACATAGTAAAAGTTCCTTTTTCAAGCTTCGCTGGAACCACCCTTCTTCTCCGTCTCTCAAGCTGTTATCCAATCATGGCATAATGTCCTGGAAATAATCCCGCCTTTTCTTCTCATGGGAAAGAGGTGTTGTTTTTCTTAGTCCATCTGCGTCCACACCATAGCAAGTGTCTGATCTTCTTATCTTGGAATGTCCTCCTCAGGCCTACAGGAAAACATTCCCACAACTCTCTGGAAAATACACTGTCAGCATTCAAAATCATTTATACAGAGAACCAATATGGCATCCATTTTACATTGTTCTCAACACAACTACATATCCCATCTTCAATACAAGATTTAAACCACATGAACCAATCCGTGACACCAATGGGCTAAAAACTCACCGTCCAGAGAAGATTCTCCATATGGCGGCCATTTTCAGTGCCTGTATAGCGAGGAATCTGTCCCTAAACACAGCGGGAAGCCATTTTAATCACCCGGTGGCCATTTTGAAGCCACTGATCACCTGTTAAAAAAACATCATTTTGCGAAGAATCAGTTCCCAAAGCAGGGAACCAATCATCGCAAAGCGAAAAAAACCCTATTTAGACCATCGTTTTGCGATCGCAAAAGCAATTGCAAAAACGTTGTCGTGAAGCGGATTCGTCATAATGTGGGGTAATCGTAAAGCAGGGCACGACTGTATATTAAATGCTGAGAATCAGTGAGCCAGGTTATTAAGTACTTATGGCCAGTCTTTTGCCTACAGGAAAGTAAGGGACTATGCCCACAAGCCTAAACATGCTTACTTGGGAGTAAGTCTCAGGGAACTCTAGGAGGCTTATTTCTGAGTAGACATACAGTACTTAGGATTGCACTGTACAACCTTCTCACGTACATGTCATTGCACCTGTACTGATACTGACAACTCACTGCTGAAAAACCATCTAAATTTCAGGGTGGTTTCGGATGTGCATTTTCTGGTCTGGGATGATTGGGTAGGTTATTGATCCTGCCTTTTGTGGTGGTAGTGAGATAGTGAGGGGATGCTTTCATGACTTCTAATATTGTGCCACTTGAAATATAATCCTTTCCCTCTTGATTAACCACTATTTTATTGCTGGGTAACAGTAGGTGTTTTCTCTGAATTCCTGAACCAGGAGAAGGGACATGTCTGAATGAAAAGGCTTTACTTCGATTGCTGTCTGAATTCAGACAGGCAGAACTTCCCAAGCTGGTGCAAAGGGAGAAATGCTAACACCATGCAATATAGTTCCTGTCATTTAAGTGAAAGCATCCAAGCTTTCTCTTTTAATTTCTCCATTGCATTACTTGAAAAATATTGTGATTACTTATGATAGCTTGTTTTGAAAATGTAAGTAGTCATTTCAGTTATATGTTAGAAAAAGAGACCCATGGTGCCTACTGTGCCCTAAAGAATAACAGGTGGAGGCAGCTCATTCGGCCTTGATTTTCAGCCAATGGGCAGCCTTTGCCCTCCATCTCCTCACACTAGTGCTTCAGCTCTACTGTGCATTAGGACTATTTGTGGAAATGACACTTCTATGATAGACTCTAGGCCAAGCCCACCATTAAGTAGAGTGAGGGTGCCGCCTCAGATGGCATAAGTGGAAGGGCAGATAGCAGCAGCAAAAGGTTGGAAGACAGAGTTGTGTTCTTGTGTTGCTGGAACCTGACAATCCTAGAAAATTGTCCATCCATGGGACAACCTTATCAGCTGGATGGCAGGTTTGGCATCTTTATACGACTTTATGTATTTATGTATTTATTTATTTGAAATTTGAAGCTCCTTTGGTATAAGAATAAAGGCACTTGGAAAAGTATCTCTTTCATCCTACTTTTTATTTCTATAGTGCCTGTTGTTGATGTGTGTATGTGCCTTAGAGGTGTAAGACTGGGTTCTGCATTTTTCTGCCTGGATTTTCCTCCGACATTGACATTTGTACACATTTTGTGTATCTCCTGTAATTATATTTACACATATTATAGAGTTTCCATATTTTCTCCTTTGAATAATGTGCATTTATTTGTCAGTGCCACGCATTTTAGGAATTCACATTTTAATTTAGTTTAAGCAATTTAATTTAAATTCAATGCCAACTATTAGCATTGGTATACTTTATTTCTACAAAATATCCTGTAATGTGTGAATTATTGAGCCAAAGTATTTCCTTTGGGAAATGATTTAAAATGCACTTCATCTCCCCCTCCTCTTTCCTTTCCTATGGAAATAATTATACCCCAGCTTTGGATGGATGCAGCAGCTCGACACAGTGACATTGTATTTCTGCCAGTTTCCCCAGCTATTCAGTCAATAAGCTCTTCTCTTTTCTGCTCTTCTTTCTCTATTCATTTTACTTTGAATGGTCAACAGTAACAATTAGAGATGGGCATGAATTAGAAAATGAATCACCAAATGTGTGCAAAAATTGCTAATCCATCAATTTGTATCTGTAGGAATCAATGCCCCTGACAAATGTGAATCAATGAATTTTCAGTGGTTTTGAATTCATCTATACATTTGGATATTAAACCACCCACAAACCACCTAGAGACACAAAAATTGAAAGGAAGCTTCCTCGGACTCTCCTTTACAATCCCTCCAAGTTTGATGAAGATTGGGTTTTCCCAAGCCATTTGCTAAATGGCACTTTCCTGGGGGGATCCAATTTGTGGATGTATAACTTGGATGTCTGGAACCCAATATTCACCAAATTTGAAGGGGTTGTAAAGAAGATCCCATAGAAGCCTCTTTGTGAATTTGGTGTCTCTGGGTGCTTGGGGGAGCATTTTATCAGGGTTTAAATGCAAAAAATGAACTGCTAAATCTGTTCATTGATTAATCAGAAAAAATTCTAAATTCATAATTCACGACTTGTCAACCTTGATGAATCATAAATCAAAATGAATCACAATTTTTCTGATTCGTGTCCATCTCTAGTAACAATCTGAAATGTTCATTTTTCAATACATGACTAAAGCATTCTACTTTCTGTATTTCATGCACAGTGTGGTTTCTTGATCTTCATTGAGTTGCTTTAGTACTTCTTCACTGGCCTCCTTTTAAACTAAGAATCTCTCAACGGCCTGCAATAAATCTGCATTGAATGGGTCAGCATAAGTCAGAATCAGCTTGACAGCATGTTGTTGTTACTCTTGCTGGTTGCTGCTGTTGCTTGTGTTTTAAGTGTAGAATTCTGTGCCATACATTAGATCGCAGAATACAGTTGTTCCATTAGGAATATTTGCAACAAAAACTTTCCCATCCTGAATGTATATGTATTGTTTATTTATTCTACTGTCTTATCTTTATTTCTCTATTATCTTCCTTTATATATTTTTCAGCCTATAACCTATACAGCAAGTATCCTATCACTAGGTTCTATTAAGAGTAGACCTATTGAATTAGTGGCTGAATAATAAGTCAACACTTGCTTCCCTGCCTGCTCTGGGTGCTGTCTGAGTGGGCACCCACTGTAGGAGGTGGGGCTTTGATGTGCTGAACACCCATTTGGCCGATAAACAAACTGGCATGTACCTTCAAACTGGCAGTTCATGCCCATCTCTGGTCTATTCTAGTTGGAACTAATAATATGATATTAGCCTAAGCTTTTAAATTTAACCATTTAGATAAATATTTTAATTATTCTTTTGAAAACAAAATTCAAAAGGAGTGAGATTTTGATAGGAGTGCCTATCAGCTGGAAGTCTCAACTCAGAAGTGATACATTCAAATATCTAGCGATTTTTAAATTTCCTTGGCATTAAGACACCAATACATCTGTATCTAATACAATAGCTGAAGTCCTGCCGGTTAGCAGAGTAACTGGCACTAGAGTATGGCCGTGAAATGAGTCAACTCCTCTGTAAGTTTTATTTATTCAAATGGGCCTACCCTAGTTTAGACATACTACATTAAAGTATGTTACAACTAGAGTCTGCCCATTTGAATCAATGGAATTTAAGAAGGAATTAACTGAGCAGATCCCCACTGATTTTAATGGTGACTTAATATTCCACACAACAGGTTTTCATCCAATATCTGTAGCCACTGTATATTGGAAAAAATCTCAAATCCAACATAACAGACCTTCTGGATCTTACAAGGTAGAAAGTGGGGGTGTAATCAATTAAAACTCACACAGAGAGATACACAAAGACACACACACACACAAACACAACCCTTGCTATTCAAAATGCTTGAATATTGGGTCTTCTACCTTTGAGTTCTGCACTTTGAAAAATAGCTTGATTTTATATACTTTAGCTAATATGAACAAAAGTGATCAAGGAACAAATAAAACAGAGACAATATACTTTAGGGAAAATATGCTGAATAAGATTCATTTTGAAGATCCATGATAAGATGGCCAGAAGTCATTATCGGGAACCAACTAGAAGATCGCCAGGCAATATGCAGTGTCTAGCTGCTTAATAATAAAAACAATAATCTCCCCTTAAATTAAATTAAGCTTCTGAAACAAAGGAAGACGAGGGTGGGAATGATCAAGGATTAATTTTTGTGAAGGAATAGAAATGTGATTCACAGTACATTTCTAAATTGAGCATATGCTTAGAGGTATCCTGTTTCTTCATTCAGTGTTTAACTCCACAGGCAGGTTTTTGCAGCTAGCTCTAGTTGTTGGTTCCTGAGTTTCTGTTCAGTATGAACAACTTCCAGTGTTTATGTCTTAAATCTGGATTTGAACATCTCTGTGTTCAATTTTGTTTGTGCTGGGTTAGAATTGCCCCCCCCCATGTCACTGCTGTTTAGTTAAGACAGAATGCAACTTTTTCTGACTTTTAATGCTCAGCTACAGTATCAACTGAGAACCATGTTGGATGTTTCGGAAATATTCTTCCCTGGCTTGCAAAGAAAACCAAAGTTCTGGCATTTGCAAATCATCAAAGAACTGGGAGATGTGTAATTTTTGCCGGGAACATGAATTCTCAGTAGACGTGGGAAGTAAGAAATGACAGTTCTTCAAAACTGAATTCTGAAATTGAAAAGCTACACTTGGAATTGATTACATTTCATATTTTCAATTTGTACTTCATCATGATAACAATGACTATTCCAGCGTGGATTTAATATTTGGAGACTCTTGCATATTGTCTCTTTTCCTTGGCGTATATATATGCCAAGGAAAATAGACAATATGCAATACATGTAGACACACACATACATACAAATTTACTGAAGCTTCACTGTAAAGACATTTGGGGATGTTTTTAATCTTGAATTTTGTTGAATGCAGTGACTCAGTACAAATAAAAGGGTCACAAATAATAAAGAACTGTTTTAACGGGCTCTTTAAATTCTCTTATAATTTTCATGTAGGAAGTTAGCATTTATTAATATGGGAGCATTCCAGACGAGAATCTGCTTTTTGAAAAAAGCGTGATCTTGGATGCATATTATCTCCTGGAAGTAATTTTCCTTTTGGGCAAACTCTGTAAAGTGTGTGGGTAGCAAACATTTCTTCACCCAAGTGGGTTGGCTGCGATCTACTAACTCAATGAAATTACAGTTTACATTCCTATTAGAAATGTATTCAACTGTGTGTTCGGTCTTGCAAAGAATTGTCAAATACTTCAACACCTAATTATGGCTTTAGCAAACATACGTTAGCTGAGTTAATTCAACATGCAGTTTCTTGCAACAAAGGCAAGCCACTGTGCCTTTTATTCATGCAGTGGGGAAGAGATATACAGTCCACTGTTCACCACAAACAGCCATACATCAGTGCAATAGGAACAATCAGTGCAGTTCGGAAGTATTGTGTATAAATGGAAGAAAGAGTCGCAATACGGCTCTAATTTGTTAGGCAAGTTCTCTTTTGTTTTCAAGAAGTGCAATTAAATAATGAGAAAGGTTAAAATCATCTTCTATCTGTATTTCTTCAAAATAAAAGGAAACATGCCTAGCTAATTAGAGCAATCTCTGGGTTCTTTCTTTCTTGTATATAATAAACTAGGACCAATTTCATTTCTTCAGTTTCCTTAGCAGCCAAGAGCAAAACTTGGCAAAACATAAAATGTTCTTCTGCATTTCCGTCATGTAGTTCTTCAAAAAGAAAAAAGAAAAGAAAAAGAAATTAATGTAAGTTGTTAGAGAGTGGGATCGAGTTTGGGACAGTATGTACACAAACATTTCTGTGAAGATTCTGTCATCCCGGTGAGGTTATCTGGAAGTTGAGTCATGGCAAATGAACTTCTTTCTTATTAGGTTGGCTACTCATCCAAGTAGTTTCTTCAGTCTGAGGAGAGTTGGTAGGAAATCCCTGATATATCCTCCACATTGGTTTCACTTCCCCCTGGTCTGAATAGCCTCGTTAGAAGGACAAAGGGCTGGGGGTGATGGATAACCCCACTTCTGCAGTACTTCTCCACCCATTATCATGGGTTCTTAACAGTAGTTAAGAGTGGTCTTTCTGGTGTGTGTGGCCCTAGTCTTCCTGGGGACAGATGAAAGGGCAGCATGGTAAATAGGAGACAGATTGTATCTAAGTAAACCAAACATTGAGTGTGTGGTTTTTAAAAAAAAAAACCCTCTCCCTCTACTTTTGGCAGAGAAAAGATGTTGTTGGTTCCAAGAAGAAGAAGAAAAAAATCCCTTTCATCTGGATTTCATTGTACAGTAGGACCCCCTTATCCACTGATTCAGTTATCCATGGTTTGGAAATATTAAAACTATTAAAAGGAAATGTCAGAAAAAAAATTTCACATGTATTGCCAGAACTGGCCACTAGACCGAGCCTGAGACTGTGTTATAAATACTTTTTACTGAAGAATATATAGTGTGGTCTCTGTCACCCTCTAGTGGTAATGCATGTGAAAGTAATTGTTTTCTTTTCTTTTCACCATGCTATATATATAGCATTCATTATTATCCACAGTTTTCAGGATCCATCAGGGTTTTTGGAACCAATCCCCAGCAGATATGGGGTTCTACTATACAGGAAAAAAAAAGGTTAAAAGATGATTTGCTCCAATGGACTCAGCCCCATTACTGCCTTCATAGATGTTATGAGACCAGCAAGAAATCAGACATAGTTGCTGAAATCCTATTGTTTAGCCTAATAAGTTGCACTACACTAGGTCTATTGAATCAGTGGGAGTCAACTCCTCCACAAGTTCCATTGATTGAAATGGACCTACTTTAGTTGCAACTATGCAACTATTTAAGCAAAAGTGAGTTGCTGTTAGAATAGGCCCATCTGAATGTATGGAACTTGTGGAGGGGTTGACTCACCAAATACCCACTGATTCAATAGGCCTACTCTAGTGCAATTTAATTAGGCTAAGCTGGAAGGGACCTTACAGATCATCACGTTGAGCCTCTGTCAAGAAGGCACAGTGGGGAATCAAACTGTCTCTTATGGTTCTGTTTGCTTCTCTGGTTCTCTTTTTGGCCTTAGCATGCAAGATGTTAATTTTTCAGAGCAGATCTGCACAACATACCAAGGCCTGCCTTTCCATTCATCATTTATTGCTTTGAAGTTGTTTTTCCCCCCCAAGTCCAAGGTTGGCAGCAAGATGCAGAGCTTCCCTCCACTATGAATGCAACTTCTGATTGTGTTAGTGTTTCTGCTGGAAGAGTCACGTGGTACTCAAGTTTAGTGAAAAGGAGCAGATTAACAAGTCCCCTTCTTAATCTTTCTGAATGCTTCTATCTCCACTGACTCTTCTAGTACTGAGTACCAGTCTGTTGCCCAGCTATTTTTGTACATTTGGGGCCATGGGGCAAGATGGAAATTGGAATTAACCTTAAGGAGTTAGCATGTGTGAATTCTTACCATGTCCTTGGTTTTTCACATGTGTGGCCACAGCTCTATCTGTTTCTTTTCTTCTAGCAAAAGACACAACAACAACAACAACAACAACAACAACAACAACAACAACAACAACAACAGGAAATCCTTGTTGCCACTTGAAGAAGTTGTTGGCTTCCTCTGAGACAAGCATTCTTGAATTTATGCATTATATTCCATCAGAACAAATCATAAGATCGCTGTGGAATTCCTGGACTGGATTGTATTCCCAGCAATATGGTAGTGATGCAGAGAACAACTGCATAGCTTTTCCCTTTGTTTAGAAGAAAAGAAGACCTCCATCATTAGGCTGCCTTATATCCCATAATCTCTTCCCTTTCATCCTTGGACCTCCATGACACAGCTTTATGTGAAATAGGTACATGGAGGAATCATCTGGAGGAGAACATAATCAGATCCTCCCTGACCTTGATTGTTTGTAATTTCCTGCTAACTCTGTGGGAGTAGGGTTGGGGCTTCATCCATCTTTAGCAGTGATGGATCAATTGGGATTTAAGAGAGTAATCTATCCACCTTCTTCCTTTCGGCATCTTTCCATACCTTGTTTCTATTGATTTTAATTATGGTATGCAACTTATTTAGCCAAATTGAACGAATTGAGATGGCCCTGGACCAGATCCAAAAGCACTGAATTGGTCTGAACTGGTTCCAAATTGGACTGAATAAGTCCAAAGCTATTCAAACAAATTCAGCAATTGGAACAACAAAAGCAACCCAAACAGTGCTCCTCCAGAATGTTGCAAAACAGAATGATAAACTTTTCAAGTTTTAAAGAAAGGTAAAAAACACAAAAGAGCCTCTCTTTTTCTTGTTTCTTGCCAAAACATAGCCTTTTAATGATGAACGGTTCATGCTAATGAAAGAGGAGTACACAAAAGTTTCATTTCTTTCACATTCCCTCTTTTATGTAACCTTTCTTTCACCCTTTGTTAAATCACCTAAGGAATTTTCATCCAATAGTGTTCCAAGGGCTGCATCAGCAGCCAATTAGACCATCCATGGCGAGCAGGAATTTTGAAGTTGCAAAAGGGTCTGAAAACCAATGGATAATGCTCTTTTTGCTTCAACTATTATTTATTTATTTATTTATTTATTTATTTATTTATTTATTTATTTATTTATTTATTTATTTATTTATTTATTTATTTATTTATTTATTTATTTATTTAACTTAGATGCTGCCTACGCTACCCAAAGGTCTCTGGGCAGCTTACAACAATTAAAATATAATAAAAAAGATAAAACAATTAAAATACAATCAAAATATATACTCAAAAAATTGCCATCAGGATGCCTTGTGGGTGGAATTACTGTATGCTCAGTGTTTGGTGCCATACATCTTGGATGTACGATTACTTACTAGCCCTGCCTGCTATTGTCGCCATCTTCTGTCTTTTCCTGTTTGGGCTTTTTAACTTGTTTTTTGCGCAATCTCACCCCCAATTTTTTTAGATATTTTGGCTGCTTCTAAGCAGCCTGTCTCCTTGACAGCATGCCTCCTTGGGATGATTTTATGGGGCTTTAAAAAAAAACAAAAAAACCCCACAAAACTTTGATCTCTTGGGGACTTCTTTTTAAAAGTCTTTCTGGGATTATTTTTGCTTCTGCCTGATGAATAGAACTCTGCATCCAGAGCTCTAGTTCCCACTGTGCTCCCTTGACAGGAACTGCACTTGATGATCCATGGAGTCCAATTTTGCAGCTCTAAGATTTTATTATTATTATTATTATTATTATTATTGTTGTTGTTGTTGTTGTTGTTGTTGTTGTTGTTGTTGTTGTTGTTGTCGTCGTCGTCGTCGTCGTCGTCGTCATCGTTGTTGTTGTTGTTGTTGTTGTTAATTTCCCAGTAGAAATCAATAGGATTCGTACTGGGATTCAGTACATGAGATTCAGATGTATGAATTTCTGTTTGGCTGCCCTGGACCCCAGTCCTGGGAGAAAGGCAGCATATACAATCGATTGATTGGTTGGTTGGTCTTGAGTGTGAATAAGACTTTGAAATGTCCAAACTAAATTGGAGCCAAATCCAAACCACCAAACTCATTGGATTGAATTAAGGACCTTTATACAGCTCTAAAATTAGTCAGCTATATAAGTTGACCTCCAAGCTATTCTCCTTTACAGGACTACTGGATTCTGCCATTGTCAAGTAAATCAATAAGGCTGCATGACCTTGATGTCCAGAAGCTCCTTAGGTTATTTGGAATTGATCAAATGCCACTTTGTTTTCTGCTGTTATTGCATTATAGATGGAAAGAAGATTGCCCTGCTATTGAGCCTAGCACCCATCTGCAAAGTGCAAGTAAAGACAGACAACATCCGTCGCTCAACAATTAATTCAGTTAACAGGATGCCAAATGTGACATAAAGCAGTGGTCCCCAACCTTGGGCCTCCAGATGTTCTTGGACTTCAACTCCCAGAAATCCTGGCCAGCAGAGGTGATGTTGAAGGCTTCTGGGAGTTGTAGTCTAAGAACATCTGGAGGCCCAAGGTTGGGGACCACTGACATAAAGGACCATCAACTAATCTGATTTTTGTGGTTTGGACATCTTAAGAGCCAAGGCAAAGTTCTCCTGAGATGACGTTCTACCTTCTAGTTCTCTCCTGCCACCCTCAACACCTAAAATGCTTTCAGTTAACTTTGGGGTGAACATTGGAGAGCACTGCAAAGGGTTAAGTGCAGGTTTCCTGCAAGATCAATTTATTTCTCCTCCAGGCTACCGGACAGAGAGGAAGATGAGGGAAGAGAGATGTGGGAATATCAGAAAGGAGAGAAATACACCTCTGGTTCTGACTCTAGCCACTGCTGCATGTAGCCCTTGAGGGGAAATGGCCCTTAACAGAAAATGAGAGTAGCCACACGCAGCTCTAGTGGATTCTTGCTTCATCTTCAGCAGAGCTTGGAAAAGTTACGTTTTTGGATACAACTCCCAATGGCCATGCTGACTGAGAGATTTGGAGAGTTATAGTGTTTGGGGGCAAAGTAACTTTCCTAGGCTTTAAATTTGAGATGCAGTTGTTCCACTGTGTCTCCATTGCTTACCGGTGAAGCTTTATATTTAAATGACTTCTTTAGAACTATAAACGCATCTCAGTCTGAGGTGGTTACAGCCAAATGCCAAGATAGCAGGAACAGGCAGATCTGTGAAGCCAACAGACCTCGCCCTTTCCCCCATCTCCCAGCAACTTTAATGCTGGTTCCCTGCAGGAAAAAGATCTATATTTGTTTGGGGTATATCTTCCAAACTGGTGCCTAAATGGGTGTGTTAATGGCACATGCCACTGTGGACTAAAGTATGTTTGTGTTTTGTGTATTTTCCAAACACTTATTTCATAGAACATATTGCTAGCTTGGAAATCTATGGATTTTTGGCCACAGAGAGTATCCTTGTCTTTTTTCTCTCTGGCAGGTGCAGATTGGGTAAATCTGTTTAAAAACTCTACAACCTTGATATACTGATTTTTCACATATCCCTAAAAGCTGGCATGTATGGAGATTATGAAAGGCAGTGTTTAGTAGATGCAGTATTAGTTCTGGGCCCAGGAGTACAACATACAATTGTATTTTGGGGTTTGGGGTGCCAGATGATACTAACTTTTAGCTATGAGTCTCATTGTGCGGGGCCAGGCTAACTTGTATCAAAATGCTATTCTGAAGCCAAAATGGGACAAAAACCCTATATATACTATTCTAAGCTCCAGAACAAATATGATAGATATATAAATGCACCTCCTTGTTGAGATATATTGGTAAAATGTGTTTGAACTTGGTCAGAAATGTAAGGAATTCTGTAACTGGTAAAAAAAAGAGGTTAGGTACTGGGTCACTCTTTGCAGACAGCATGCCTATGAAACCTTCACTTTAGTCATTACAACTATCAACTGAAATCACTTTTAATATCTATCAATGAACAATAGAGAACAGTCAGTGTGCCTTAGTGCCATTTGATTGATTGGACAAAACCCTTCCATGACCACAATTCTCTCCCTGTATCGTAAAGTACAGTAATTACTGTCAACATGTTAATCTTCACTTTTTTCCCCTCCAAAAGGCTGTTTTACTTCTACAAGCTTACTGTGATTTATTTAAAAATGATGGTAAATAGCTTTTCCCTTAAACAGAGAGTGAATGGTTTGCTATGGTCTCTTTCTCTCTCACACACACTTTTCGGCATGCCTTTTTAATTTCATTTCATAACAAAATCCCTTGTCTTCTTTTATAAAGCTGGACAGTGCTATTGGACAGAGTGCCTTTCTGAAATAGCCCTAACTGAGCCCAGTTAGGCCATTGCTCCCCACTGCCACAGAGCAAAGGATCTACAGTACTGCATTCAGGAACGTGGGCAGCGAGAGGTGTCACTGGTGTTGTAATGGGCAGCAACAAAATAGGAAAAAGGACTGAATACGCTTCCAGCAAAGTAGCATTCTTTATTTCATATGCTGCCATTCTTCCAGAACAGGGGCCCAAGGCAGCTTATAATACAACTGAGAAACAATAGAAAATGGAAAGTCAATGAAGTTACACATATTAAAATAGAATTAAATTCATTATGTTATTAAAAAGCAACTAAAATTATGTTGTTTGAAAAAATATATATATCTCGATTAAAATACAAAAATTAGTATAATTAAAGAGAGGGAGGGAGGGGAAAAACCAGCAAAAATCCTCTGGTTTAAGGGTCTTAATTGCCAAAGACTTGTCTAAATAAAAAGACCTTTGCCTACCAGTAGAAGCACAATGGGATGACAGAGGATGAGATGGTTGGACAGTGTCATCGAAGCAACCAGCCTGAATTTGACACAACTCCAGGAGGCAGTGGAAGATAGGAGGGCCTGGCGTGCTCTGGTCCATGGGGTCACAAAGAGTCGGACACGAGTGAACGACTAAACGATGACGAGAAGCACAATGGAACATAACTCCAGCCTCTCTCAGCAAACAATTCCAGAGTCTGGAAGTAGTCAGAGCAGAGGCCCATTAATTGGTGACTGACATATCTGGAATGAACTCTGCCTTTGTACCACTGAAGAAACTGCAGAAAGTGAGGTCCACAGAAGGAATGACTCTGCCCTGGTGCCAAGCATAACCACTGAAGATGAATAGTTGTTCAAAAGAGTACAGGTGTTCCAAACCACGAAGACGTGTGTGTGTGTGTGTGTGTGTGTGTGTGTGTGTGTGTGTGTTTAAAAAGTAAAAAAACTACAATAGAACCAGAAGCTCCACACAGACAACATTTAATGAGGCTGGGTGATTTGAAGTTGTCATTAGTTAAAAGAGGGAAGGAAATGCATGATCATATAGATTTTTTTAAACCAAAGTTGCAATTTCAAAGTGTGTTCGAGGGCAGAGTGGGCAATATCTGGGGGTGGGTACTGACAATGGTGTTGGGGTGGTTGCCTGGAATCCCAAACTTGATATTTTAATGTACATAGGTAAAAACTACACCCAGACCAACAATCTGAAAGTATTGTTGATAGACTATGCCCTCCAAACTGGTTGCTGCAGATGCCCTTGGGGCAGACTGAGGGTATGTTCATGGCGCTGGAGGCAAGAAGTGCTGTTTTTCCTTTAAATTTGTTGTAGGTTGCCTGTATAGCTAGATAGGCAAAATGTTGTTTTGGGGCTACATTCCCCCATCCAGTGGTTAGGATCATGCACTGTAGCAGAAGACTGAAAAGTAGCCAATGTGACATCAACATGTGTTCAGGAGATCCAGCAAATTACATGTTGGCATAACTACGCTGTCTAAACAGTGCTGAAGTCATCACCTTGCACCATTACTTCTGTTTCAATTTAATTTACAACTCCCTATTCCTTCTTCAGTTCCCAAGACTTCCTAGGGATCCCTTTTTGCCCTTGCCCTGGGGAAACCTTTGGGAGCCTCAGGACTCCGGAAGCTTCGGATGATCTGAATTAGGTTCAGTTCCCTATGAAGAAAGGTACAATATGTAATGTTCCTTTAGTCCGTAATGTCTAACAACTCAAAGGCTATTTATTGGCATATTTTGCATATAGAAATTGGATTCAAGACTCGTTCATATACCCTTGGAACTTATGGGGGCAAATCTTCTTCACTATCCTGATTATTAATGCAGTGTAGTTGAACTGTTTTGCATTAAAAGGTAATGTATTGATGTGACTTCATGTTCAGAAAGTCCATGGGAGTACCCTGTTTCCCTGAAAATGAGACCTAACCTGAAAATATGCCCTAGTATGATTTTTCAGGATGCTGGTAATATAAGCCCTACCTCCAAAATAAGCCCCAGTGAAGTGAAACCCTGCCCTCCACCATCATGCAGCAACCAGAAGAAGATGACATGTGTTTGGATAAATGTAGATTGTTGTACATGAAAAAAAAACTCCTGAAAATATACCCTAATGCATTTTTGAAGCAAAAATTATTTTCAGGGAAACACAGTACATTTTTATGAAAAGCCATTTTTAAAAAATAGCATATTCTTTCATCAATCCTAGTTTGATATATAGGTGAACTCACCCAGGTCATAACCATGACAAGTTTTTAAATTTGGCAGTTTTGATGATAAAAACATTCTTCTTGTCAACAATATTATAGTGTAGCATCATTAGGAAAAGGGAATGGTGCCATCACTTCTTGTTGTGTGATTGTTATGCATGCTTTCCTATAATTCATATTATCATTGAAGAATCAGGCAGAGAGTTTCTGTGAAAATACAGATTCCAACTGCAGTGGTACAGAGCAGTCATATAGATGAACTGTGTACTTTTCTAAAAATAGTAATAATAATAAAGTAGACGTAGTTGAGAACTAAAATAGCATCCCATAATTATGTTCCTCCTATGCAAATCTATTGCTAAGGGACTTTGAAAACTTTATCCTAGATTCACTATCTGAATCAGAGAGTAACATTTTATCCTTGTTGACTTTGCATAGCAGTTGAAATATTGATTCTGCTTGGTCGCCCTGGGATATTTTTGAGGCAGATATTTATTTGAGAGTTCAGATCATCAGTCATACGTTGATTTACTCAACCTAATTTACTATTATTTAATTTTTCAAAAACAAACAAGCAAACTATCCCTCTGTTTTATGAATGTGCAACATTGTGCTTTTGTATTTCTAATTCAAAATGTCAGGAAATGGCCCAGCGTTGCTGCACAGTATTGTGTCTGCACTGTCAGCAGAAAAAAAGCTGTTCAAAGCGAAGGACTAAGTCACAAAGTGACACCACACAAGGGAAAATCCAATATCTGAGCAGAGTTGTTAATGATATGGCATGCTTGAAACTATGACAGAATATAGGACCAAAGTTCTGCTAATGTCAAGTAAGACCATCCCCAGCCACAAAGCACAAAACAATAATTTCACAGCTTAATTGAGTGAGCTTCTGAATATTTGCTCACTATTCTTTTTAAAATAACTTTAAAAATATTTTTACAATCGCAATCCCTTTCCCAGCACAATTACCTGTTTGGCCAGGAAGGAGTTAAAAAGTTCTCCTTCTAAGAGTCAGCTAATCAGGACCTAACTAATAGGGTCAAACGTTTAGATTGATCCAGACCTAGAGCTGATTTCCCCTTTTAAGGCTTGTGTTAGGAGTCTGGTCTCAGAAATCCTGAGAGACTGTTGAATGAAAGCACCCAGGGCAGAGAGAAACACTTTGTGCTTTTGCAATGCAGAATTACTTTGCATATGCCCTACAAAATTGTGTGCTAATTCCCTGAAGGTACATGGCAAAATGTCCCCCCTTTTGGAGGACTGTCACTCCATTAATTTCTTACAAGCAAACCTGTTTTTTGACTTTTTTTTAAAAAAAACACACCTGTCTTTTGACTCTTTCCATGACGTTTTTTTGCTTACCAAACATCTGACATCCCAGACCACAAAACTGCAACAAAATATCTATTTTAGAGCACTCTTGCTGGTAAATCTGTTCCATGCATGTTCAGTCTTATAACAAAGTGGTTGTTTTTCAATTTTGAAAGGGCTTGTTTGAGGATCAGTATTTCTGCCCCTGCAGCCTGGATACCTTCCAAACAACAAAAAACGAGTGGGTGTGGCCAATCATTCTTTTTCAAGATAAGCAATTTATTTCGTTTCTTTTAAATCTGGGGAGATTTAAGGTCATGTGTTTCTGCACGGGGGGCAGTTTTCTTTTTAAAAAGTCATAACTCAAAAATCTTTTACCAAACTTCCCAAATATGGCTCAGGGGAAGAGCAGACTGTCTGCTATACCTGTGTCAGATTTGGTGCTCATCTGAAACCTAGTCTAAAAGTTATAATTTTGGGCTGCCCCCATTTTTAGAATTGCCTTGTAGAATGTTAATTTGCTTTGCTGAACAGTAACATATAATTACCACGCTTTTCTTTGAATATGTCAGGTCCACGTAACTCAAAGCTCAAAAAAACTCTGTATAGTTGCATTTCTGAAAAAAATTCACAAAGGTTTTGAATTTTTATGGATTGTTCTCCACCCCAATATTCCTTTCTTTGTTGCAATTCTTGTAAATATTTAGAGTAGAAATGTGTTGCTTTGAAATAGGGTCCATGGGGAAATTCATCATTATTGTCTATGAAAGAATTGCATATAGAAAATAGAGTTCTATCTAATTGCTGGCTCTAGAGATGGGGAAAGGACCCAGTTCTCAAAATACCATAGCTAGCATGGCTGCTGGCTAGGGGATTATGGGAACTGAAGTTCAAACAACAACAAAAATGATCTAATTTCCAATTCAATGTGAAGGTCATGGCTCTTGTCTCCTATGAATGCAGGGCTGGGTTAATATGAATATTCTTATCATACATATTCAGAAGATATCCATATTGAATGCTTGTCTTGGAGCTATGGTAAATGAGGAAAGAATCAAGGCATGGACAGCAACAGCCTTCAGGCTTTGCAAGCAACACTGCCTTGGTTAGTAGGTATACCCAAGAAGATGTGGCTGGATTGTACACATCAGACTGTGGGGTTGTTACTTTTGAATGCAATTGTGAACAGTATATATATTGTCTCCCGTTCATAGCTCTAGACATAATGCATATATAGATATTGAACATCTATTCTTTTGTGAGCCATTAGCGAACTTTTGCATCTACACCCCAAGAGCAATGCTTTCAAATAAAAAGATGATAATTCTTGAATATTTTTTTGCCTTTTTTCAACCCAGACCTCTGGCTACGTCTTATAAAGCTTCAAGGCAACACGAATGTTAATGTTGGAAGGAAAATACAAATAGTCAAGGCTGGCTTCTCTGTTCTATAGAATGCTGTCAGAATTCCTTGACTTCCACATTCTCAATGACCAACTACAAAACTATAAACATGCCACGCAAAGTATCAAGTGCAAAGGCACTCACTGCACAGTTGGTCGTGACCAAGCAGAGTGGGAGCACACAGCTGAGAGCATGGAGCGGAACCAGGTGCCGAGATGCAGGAGGCTAGCAGAGGCAAGAACAGGGGCCAAGGCAGGGACAGAAGTAGATGCAGGAACACTGGAGTCCGAATGCAGAGATGTCCGAACGGCTTGGGCCCTGGATACCTGAAGGACTGCCTCCTTCCCTATGAGCCTACCCGGCAGTTAAGATCTAGCCAGGGGGCCCTTTTGAAAGAGCCGTCCCTCAAGGAGGTAAGAGGGACGGCTTGTAGACAAAGGGCCTTTTCGGCAACTGCCCCCAGACTATGGAATGCCCTCCCGACTGAGATTTGTCTGGCGCCGACGCTGATGACATTTCGGCGCCAGGTCAAAACCTTCCTGTTCCAGAAGGCTTTTAACTGAAATAATATCAACTGTGGGTCTTGATGGCAATTTTTAGAGTATATATTTTAACTGTATTTTAATTGTTTTATTTTTTATTGTATTTTAATTGTTGTAAGCCGCCCAGTGATCTTTGGGTAGTGTGGGTGGCATATAAGTTAAATGAACGAACGAACGAACGAACGAACGAACAAACAAACAAACAAACAAACAAACAAATAAATAAATAAATAAATAAATAAATAATGTAGGTAGTAAGCAAAGGCAAGAGCAGGGACCAAGGCAGGGAAAAATGCAGGATTACTGGAACACAGGGACTCTGGTGCTAAGGAGCAGCAAGGCAGTAAAAACAGCACAGCCAAAGACCTTTGCCCTCCCACTCCAGAATAATGAGATGAGACACATGTGATGGGTACAAATAGGGCCACACTTTATTAAATCAACATGCCATAACTTATGGCTTAGAAACCAGGGGCCTGCGGAAGTGCGGTATCAGGTATCAGAAAAGTCTCACAGGACCCCCTCACCAACGTATATGGGTGAATCCCATGCCTTGTTGTTGTGCTGTCCCTAAGACAGCATGGCCCTGGCCAGCGAAATATCAAGTCCCCCCCCCCCGGGCATGCAAGCCCCCATGGTGGCCCTCAGCCCAGGGAGGGCCCCAGCAGGTTTTTCCTCCCAACACTGTAACCTCACAATCCCCAGTGCCGAAAGTTCAGACCCGCTATGTATTGCTTGAACTCCATGGGCACTCATCGATTCAGTTTCTTCTGCACTACCCACCATAGAATCGCCAAGCTTGCTATGCTCCATTCCCCCAATCCAGCCAAAAGGTTAAGTATGCAGGCCCCTACAAAGATCCCTCAAGAAAATCTCTAAACCAGCCTCAGATCAATGAACCCCATCACCTCTATAAAGCTCCGGTCGGTCCAATCAGATCTCCAGGTGTCCTATTACTGAGTCTAAGCCATTAACCACTGCTCTGCAAACTTCTTTATTAACTTTCCTGCGTTCTCTATTTATGCAACTAGCATTTGTCAGCTCTTCAACTATGCCTAGGAATAATCGTGGACCAAACTATTCTTGAAAACGGGAACTTTGCCTTCCAGGTCTTCAAATCAGCCAGAATGTCCCCACATTCAAATCAGCCAGAATGTCCCCACAAGGGACTTGCCACTTCTCCTGGCCAAGTCATTACCCACCCACCCCCCAATGAACCAACAATACAAGATAGCTAGTTTGTGGCGCTCTCCACCTTCTGGATTTAGCCAGACCATGCTGTTCAAGAGACTAGTCTTTTTGTAAAAAATGTATAATTAATTTTTATTAGAAAAATAGAGTTTCATAGAATGGCGGAACCATTTTTGGTTCCGCCACCGTGGCATGCCGCCCACTGTCACCCCCCCAGTTTGGGCACTCCCCCCAAAAAAGGTTCACCATCACTGCCCTAGAGGAAGTGTGGGAGAAAGGAGCTAGCTGACTACCATACCTCAAAAACCCTGATCCCTCTCCCAATTCATTTTCATAGTCTACCTGTGCCCTTAGTAAAAACTCAGCTCGCTTTCTTAGAAATCTTAATCCCTTTCCCAAGAACAAAACCTTCTGAACACCAGGGTTTTTTAAAAATCATATTAACAAAGACCTATAATTATGTGTTTATATTGGCGAAGCTTTAGCATAAGGAACATATTCAATTATCATTACAGTTAAATAAAATAACTAATCCCCATTAAAATAATAAACACTGCTAAGCTGGGCCAAGGTGGGCTAGCCCCATCTCCTTCCTTCTCTCCACTTTCATTCTTTCTCCTTCAAGCCACATACTCAGACCATAAAGTTCTTTTTTTTTTCTCCCATCATCCTGGAATAGAACTTCTGAATCTCTCCCACATGACCCATCATCCATTTTCTACATTCTCTAACTCCTCTCTTCTTCTTAACACTTCATGGGTGTTAACCAATTAGTCTCAAGGGGCTGTAATACCTTCCTCCTCCCTCAATTCCCATGAAGATCCAGGTGTTTTATCTCTTCTCCACTTAGCTCAGAATGTTGAGCCTTCTACGGGCTTCTTTTTTCCGACCTTCAGCTTATCCCGAACCACGCTGTACCAGTCTTTAGAAAAACACTCTCATCGCACTTAGAAAAACACACTCCAATATCCCTCAAATCATTTTCACTAAGAACCTGTCTGACTCCATCTTACATTTCTCTGACTACATATCCCATACTGCTTCGACTCCATAACATCCCCTAGAGCAGCGATGGGAAACCTATGACACACGTGCCACAGCTGGCACACAGAGCCCTTTCTGTGGGGACGTGAGCCCTAAATCGCTGGATCGCTCCTTCACACCCCCGCAGCCAAACCTCAGGAGGAGGCTGCAGCCCCAGTGCTGGTGCTTTGATAGGCGGATCTGGGGCAGCTAACGCTGGTGGTGGATCCGGAGTGGGGTCTTGAGGCACCTCCGTGCCTGGGATTTCCCCTTCCGCCACCACTTCCAGTTCCGCCATTTCTGGTTCTGCCACCGCGGCATGCCACCTGCTGTCCTCCCCCCCCCCCGGTTTGGGCACTCCCTCCACCAAAAAAAGGTTCACTGCCACTACCCTAGAGGAAGTGTGGGAGAAAGGAGCTAGCTGACTACCATACTTCAAAAACCCTGATCCCTCTCCCAATTCATTTTCATAGTCTACCTGTGCCCTTAGTAAAAACTCAGCTCGCTTTCTTAGAAATCTTAATCCCTTTCCCAAGAACAAAACCTTTTGAACACCAGGGCTTTTTAAAAATCATATTAACAAAGACCTAATTACTTTGCAGATGAAAGAGTGCAGGCCAGCTTTTAAAATCATGAGCTACATCTAATTATGCCACAGCACCCTTATGGCAAGTATTTTTTGCAGTGTTTGAGTTGTAAATTATTGACAGCTTTTGATGGGGAAGAGCCTGGGTGCTGGAGGAAGTTTCAGGCAAGGAAACACTACATTTGACTATGGATGGTGACTGTGTGTTGGCTGAGGAGTTCTAGAAGTGGTATTCCCAAAAGTAACTTCTCTGGGCTCTGGATGCAGAGGCATTGGTAAAAGCAGATGTGTCAGTAAAATAATATCTCTCTCAGTGTGACTTTCATATGAATGATCTCCTGAACTCCAGGGACTACTCTAACTTCTCACCACCTATGGTTGAAAACAAGCCGTGCTGTTCCTGACACTCATCATGCCTAGCCACCTCACCCCCTCGAATCTACAGTAAATATCTTCTCATTTCAACAGCACATGCTGCTGAGAGGGGAAGCAACAGGAATTGGGAGTGGGGCTGCCTATAGAGGTGACTCCTGTTTGTGAATGCTGGGTCCAAAAAGGGGAGGTCCTTGTATGGGAGTGGGGACTTTGAGTTTGCCTGTACACAAAATGCTCTTGCCAGCAGCACATACTGCTGGAAGGAGAAACAAGAGGCGTTGGTGTCAGAGTGTTCAAAGGACCTCAGAGACTACCCTTGCTGTCATATCTGGGTTCCAATGGTCCCCCCGGAATGTGGACTTCTCCAAAGGGAGTTAACGCTGCAGAGAAATAGCTCCATGCTTCTGGAAGCCCCACTCTCACCAACTTTTCTTGTTCTTCCTGTGCCATGCATGTGCTGCTGGATTATCCAAGGTTGGGAACCATTGGCCTACAGAGGAAACATAGATGGTTGTACAGCTTCCCTGTGTGGTGAGCTACAAGGACTATTGGCCACATGACTTTCTAGGCCATAGTGAATGTTTGTTTCTCTCCTTTCTAAAACAGACACAACCCTTCATCAAAGAGTTTTCAAGCCGTAAGCCATAGGAATTATAGATTAGACTGGTTTTAGGAGTTTGCTTTTGTGATTGTGCATACTCACTATTTTTCTTCCCCTGCAGTGATTTTTATCTCACTTTGAGACCCAATAGATAAGGCTGTTCCAACACTGATGCCTCCGCAAGTTCCCCAGCATAACTACCCTTTGGTCTTAACACTGCTAGTGGATCTATAATAGGCTGTGGCACAATCTCTGCTGCCCAGGATGCTCCAGCTTCCGGTGTCTCTGTTTCTGGGTCGTCTTCAGCTGCTGACATCCTCCTTGGCCATCTCTGCCGCAGCTGATCCAGATGACATCACTATTCCTGGCCCTCAGGAGTTGTCACTCGATATGACACTGGCCTGGTTGGCACAGCTATTGTTGCTGGCACCCAATCAGGGCCCCTACCATAATTACGGGCATAAACCTGATTCCCAGGGTGAAAAACCTGCACTTTCCCCCCTACTTGTTGTGATTCTTCTGCTGACAAGTCTGGGTGCAACCTATCAAGGATCACAGTCAGCCTTCTCTTCATTAAAAGCTCCACTGGGTTACGCCCTGTTGTAAAGTGGGATGTAACATGTTGTTCCAACAACAGTGCTGCCAATCAGTCTTGCCAATTCCCTCTAGCCAGCCGGCGGAGAGAGTCTTTCACTGTCTTTGCCATTCTCTCTGCCTGTCCATTAGTAGACGGGTGGAAGGGAGCGGATGTTACATGATAAATAGTACTATCTCTCATAAAGTGCTAAATTCTGCTGACATAAATTGAGCCCCGTTATCTGAAACGATAGTGTCGGGCAAACCATGTGTCGCACAAAGCTTCTGAAGTGTACAAACAACAATGGTTGTGGACATATTGGACACAGGGACTACCTCCAACCATTTAGAAAAAGTATCTACTACAGTAAAGAATACTTGCCCCTGAAAGGGACCAGAAAAATCTATATGGAGTTAGGACCAAGGGCCTTGTGCCGCCTCCCATGGATGGATGGAGCCTGCGCTAGCAATGGTCTCAAATCCTGACACATCCGACAAGAACAAACCCATTCTTCAATGGTCTTATCCCTCTTAGGCCACCAAACATAACTACAGGCTAATGCCTTTGTCCGCACTATGCCTGGGTGGCCGACATGTAGTGCCTCAAGCACTTTTTGTTGCAACCTGCTTGGGATAACAGCTCGGCTCCCCCCTAGCAAACAACCTTTGTGCACTGAGAGTTCATTCTGTCTACAACTAAATGGCTGGAAGACTTCCATCATTCAACCCTCTGGCCATCCCTTCCACACCGAATTAAAGACACGGGCTAGCATGTGGTCCTTAGCTGTGTGAACTGCTACATCGGTAATCCACACTGGGGGCCAAGACAACTCCTCCAGTAATAATACATGGTGAGCTGGTGCTGGATCAACAGCTGGATCTAGCAACGAAAGTCGACTGAGGGCATCGGCATGACCTAACACCTTACCTGGGCGGCGCCTCAGATCATAAGAGTAAGTTGACAAAAACACTGTTCACCTCAGCATTCATGGGGAAAATCTGTGGGGTCTGTTTCTCTAGAGTAAAAATTTCTAAAATAGATTTATGATCTGTAATAATGACAAAATGCCATCTGTACAAGTAATCGTGTAATTTCTTCACCCCAGCTACAATAGACAAAGCTTCCTTGTCAATTTGAGCATAATTATGCTCTGCTGGTGACAAGGTCCATGAAAAACAAGCAACAGGTGCCGCCGGACCATTTGGCATTTTGTAACTAAGGACCACTCCAATTCCATATGGGGAGACATCTGCAGCCAAAAGAAGTGGCTTCTTCTCCTCAAAGTGTGTCGAAACACTTTCTGAGGACAACAACTCCTTAACTGCCCTAAAAGCCCTAGCTTCCTTCCTGCCCCAAGGGGTGGATGATTCTAAAAGGCGATGTTAATGGCCCTGCCACTGATGCTTTACGAGGTAAGAAGGTGTGATAAAATTTCAACAGCCCCAAAAAGGACTGCAATTCCTTCCTTCTTGTAGGCTCTGGTGCACTACATACATAGCCCAGACCTTTTCTGAGGTAGGATGAATACCAATAGTGTCAATCAGGAATCCAAGGAATTGCACCTCCTGATTAACCTTCAGACCTGCTGCCTGAAGTTTACCCAACACCATACAGAGTCACTTGGCTAGCTCAGCCTCACAACCTGTAGCTACCAAAACTTCATCAAAATATAGGATGACACCCGGCAACCCTCGCAAGAGGCCTTCCATAAAGCCTTGAAATATCCCGAGGGCTACACTGATACCAAACTGTAATCGCTTTACCTTAAAAGCCCCCCTATGTGTTACGATTGTTTGTGCCTCTGCAGTGGCATCATCTACTGGCAATTGTTGATAAGCCTGGGCCAGATCAAGCTTTGCAAAAATCTTTCCACCATTTAGTGATGCCAGAAGATGACTTACTACTGGCACCAGGTATGCGTGCTATTGTAATGCCTGATTAACAGTACATTTGTAATCAGTGCAAATCCGCACAACCCCATTTGCCTTAGGAAGAGTAACAATAGGTGTCTCCCATCAAGCATGGGGCACTGCCTCTAGGACCCCCTGAGTTATCAACCGATCCAATTCTTCATCAGTTTTAGGCTTAAGGGCAAATGGAACCCGACGTGCCTTTAAATGGATCGGGGCCACTGTTAGATTCAAATTAAACGAAATAGGCGGCCCAGTGTAACTTCCCAAAGATCCATCAAACACTGCTGCAAACTCATTACACACAGCTGTAACATCCCCTTGCTTGATTTGTTGAATACCGGAAATATAAATGCTCAATGGTTCAACCCATTCTAATCCCAGTAGACTTGGTAATTGCCCTTTGGCCACTACCACCCATAAAGGCCCTCTGAAGTCCTTATAGGCTATTTGAAAGGTGCCCATCCTCAGCACAGGAACCCGCTTGCCCTGGAAATCCTTAAGACGTACATCACATGGCTCCAATATGTGCCTCCACCCCTTAGGACAAATCTGCTGGAGTTTCTGGTTTGCAATGATAGACAATGCAGAACCCGTGTCCACCTCCATTTCACAGGAAACATCCTGAATTCTTAGTCACTCTCATCTTTGATCGATTTGCTGGCTGTAAAGTCATTAGAAAGCTGTCTCCTTTAATCGCTGGCTGTTCAACAGAACACGAGGAAAGGGTGTGACCCTCGCCTTGCTAATTGTAGCCCTTTCTGGATGCCCAAGCCGCTTGATGATTTCCCCCTTTCAGCTGCTCTCGAGTAAGGGGCAGCAGGACAGGCACGAACAATATGCTCCACAATTGCCACACCTTTGGCATTGTACATTCCGGAACTGACGTGCCTTCCACAGGTGGGTCCCCCCACAACCGACACACAGATTTTCTGGTGGTACGTTTACTCCTTGTCTCCTCTGATGGATGACTCGCATTATAGCTTCTCCCTCCTCCTCCTCCTCCCTAGAAGAGGAATCCTCCCACTGCCCTTGATGGACACTTTCCGGCTTACTAGAAGGCGAGGGAGTCTTTTCCTGTCGAATTTATCTTGTAAATTTCTGTACAGCTTCTACAACTAAAATCTCCTCATAAGCTGTTTTAAAATCCAGAGTCTTCCTTGCAAACAATTAATGTTGCATTTTTTCGTCTCTTATGCCGCAAACCAACCTGTCTCTCAATGCCTGCTCAAAGTCTGTGAAGTTATAATGCCTTGCCACTTGTAGATGGGCCATAACATAATTAGCTGCTGACTTGGCAGGCCCCTGGTCACACTAGTAAAAAGCACAAAGGTAAAGGTTCCCCTTGATATTTTTAGTCCAGTTGTGTCTGACTCTAGGGGGCGGTGCTCATCCCGTTTTCAAGCCATAGAGCCAGCGCTTGTCCGAAGACAGTTTCCGTTGCCCCATGGCCAGCATGACTAGGGAACACCGTTTTACCTTCCCACCGAGGCGGTACCTATTTATCTACTCGCACCTGCATGCTTTCGAACTGCTAGGTTGGCGAGGAGCTGGGACAAAGCGACGGGAGCACACTCCGTTGCGTGGATATCTTACGACCGCTGGTCTTCTGACCCTTGCCTTGTTGATTGTAGCCCTTTCTGGATGCCCAAGCTGCTTGATGATTCCCCCTTTCAGCTGCTCTCGAGTAAGGGGCAGCAGGACAGGCATGAGCCATATGCCCCACAATTGCCACACCTTTGGCATTGTACATTCTGGAACTGACATGTCTTCCACAGGTGGGTCCCCCCACAACTGGCACACAGATTTTCTGGTGGTACGTTTGCTCCTTGTCTCCTCTGATGGATGACTCGCATTACAGCTTCTCCCTCCTCCTCCTCCTCCCTAGAAGAGGAGTCCTCCCACTGCCCTTGATGGACACTTTCCAGCTTACTAGGAGGTAGGGGAGTCTGTTGAATTTATCTTGTAAATTTCTGTGCAGCTTCTACAGCTAAAATCTCCTCATAAGCTGTTTTAAAATCCAGATTCTTCCTTGCAAACAATCGATGTTGTATTTTTTTTAATCCCTTATGCCGCAAACCAACTTGTCTCTCAACACCTGCTCAAGGTCTGTGAAGTTACAATGCCTTGCTGCTTGTCGAAGGGCCGTAACATAATTAGCTGCAGACCCCTGGTCACACTTGTAAAAAGCATGCCAACAAATAATCTCTGCCAGTTGGGGTGAGAAATGGTCCTGCAGCTTGTCTTTGATGACTGAAAATGTGATGTTTTTTAAAGGGGTAGGAGCACACAAAGCTCTCACTACCTCAAAAACAGGCAGTCCACAAGTGCTGAGAAAAGCAACTCTAACAGTCTCTCGTTCGGTTATTTTGTTGGCAGCAAGGTCAAACTCAAACCTTGATAATGTAAGTTTCCCAGTCAGCAACAGCTGGGTCAAAAGGCGCCAAATATCCCCGGGGTAGCCATTTCCACAGCTCGTCCTTCACTTCTCCAATGGTTAGCCTACGGACAGGTAATTAATTCAGTCTGACATACTCTCTGCAGGCCAGCAAAATCCCATCCTCATTGCCAGTGTTATGTTGTGGGTCCAGACACGACAACTGCTTCCGCATACGGTCCTTTATTCCAAAGATGACACGACATACACAAGACACACATTCAATAAATATCCATAACTCCGCCTCCCAATCAAACCCTCTAGGCATCACCTCATTACAAGGTCCACCTGTCTCCTACAGCTGTCAGAACCCTCCTTTAAAGTGCCCGACACACTACATTATCAATGCTCTTCTCCTAATGCGATCATTAATAACTCAAGAGATTAGATGTATCTTAGCCTGACAGGTTAGATGTGCGTATCTTAGCCTGAATGATCTTGCTAGGAGTCTACACTTATAAGAGAGACTAGGTTTCTGGCAGTACAGCTCTCAGCTTCCCTGATACACTCAAACACTTTTTGTTCATGACCTACCCAGCAGGATTAGTATTCTGGCGGGACAAAAACAGGCATATCTTGAATAGCATCAGCCTCTACGGTTGCTTCCAGCTTAGCGCTGGCACCTTACTCATGCTCTATCAAATCAATCCTCAGAAAGGTGAGCTTTTTGTATGGACTATTCTTCTGCTATCTTGTGCTGAATTATGAATTAATATTTGGGGGGGGGGAGAAAAATGGATGATAGGAATACTTTCAACACAGAGGTCAATATTTGTAAAAACACTTTGAAGGGATGCCTTCCCTCCTAGAATACTTTCTCATTCAGCTGTACATGAGATGATTTCCTTGAATTTTAATGCACCACAAAATTTTGGACTATTGGAAACCTGACATACTGTTTCAAGCCATCAGTAACGAAGAGCCATTGTGATGAATGTTTTTTTTTTTTTACTCACGAGCATTGACCAGGCATATTTTAATACAACAGTTTTGGCATACAAGTTTTTTTTTGGGGGGGGGTGTTAGCCTCAATCTACACTCAAATCCCCGTGCTGTTAAAGCCAAGAAGGACCTCTGCCAAGCTGTTCATTAATGTCTGACACTAATTGCAGTTGTTTCTGGGAGCTACCATTTCACGCACTGTCACATTTTTCATCATAATGCTACTTCACTGCAAATGAGAGCTTTCACATGCTTGGCCCAGGGGAAATTGAATATTTTCTGTTAGTGCTAACTGGGGTCAAACAAGAAAAAGAAAAGAAATGTAAATCCTCTGTGAATTTAGCACTCCCCCCCTCCCCTGCCGCCGCAGCAATGAAACTCCCACAGACATAATTGCCGGGGTAATTAGACATGCAAATAAAACCCTTGTTTACATTCTCACAACCAGTCACAAAACAAGCTTACTGCAATGCAAGTAATAGTTGAATGAAAGCACAATGTTTGACTATTGGACAACTTTTTTCACTTATTAAGGAAGTGCTGAGTTTCTAATGTGTTAAATGTAACATCTTGTTTGACCCCCAGACTGGCAAATGTGAGCCACCTTAAATTCCCTTATCAGGTGAAAGGTGGCCTATAAATAAATAAATAAATAAATAAATAAATAAATAAATAAATAAATAAATAAATAAATAAATAAATAAATAAATAAAGCAAGAAAGCAAGAAAGCAAGAAAGCAAGAAAGCAAGCAAATCAAGTAGAATAAATGAGAATCTCAAACTGAGAGGGATTGTTTGAAAACATATTGATTAGATGTTATTTTCTTTGCAACCTTTGCTGTTTTTTCTGTTCTTTGTTAAAAAATAAAAAGGAAACTAAACATACAAGAGCAGTTATTAGCATGCCCACTGTCCCACTCTCCTTCTCTACTGCTTTATTTTGTTGTGAACTGCTCAGAGTGGCCTTAGTAGCCAGACGGGCAGTATACAAATTGAATTTAAAAAATAAAATAAATAGTGCCATTGCAAGGACTAGATAGAAAGATTCACTTTCTATTTTAGATTAACCAGAATTCTTAACCATGGTTAATCTTATGACTGATTGAAACAAGCTAGGTTCATAACAGTGGTTTGAAGTTGACTTATTTCCGTACACTGTAGTTAAAATTCACTAGAAATTTGGATTTTGTAAAAAAAAAAAATTTTTTTTTGGAATTACACCTCCAATGCTGGTTTAGGGGTTCTGGGATTTATATTATGCACCAGCTTATAAAGAAAAAAAATAAGTTTTTCCAAATTATAAGATTAGTTACAATTTGTTTGGGCTCAGATGACATGGGAGGTTATCATTAACACAAATTGGGAGCAAAATCTTCTGAAGTTCTTGCACCTTAGCAGTGTAAGAGCACCGTCAACATAATGCCACTGGCATAAAGCAAGGCAGCAGCTTGTCATGTTCTGTTAAACAGTGGTTGAATGAAGCCGCTATATGAAGAAACAGTGACTTTTCCCTCAGCTGAAATATCCAGAATTCCTGAAACTGCTCAGAGCTGCACTTTTGTTCCTTGTGGAAATCAGAAATGGGCAAGTGTTGTTTTCTGGACAACTAGTCTCAGACTCCCATAACCAGAGTAACTCATAGCCGTGCTGACTGTTGGGATTCTGGGACTAGTAGCCCAGGAAACCTCACACCTTTCTCATCTGTGGAGACAACCAAGCTTGTTTCTGTTTCTACTGTTCCAGTTTTACCTCTCTGTGTGTTTTGTGCCATCAAGTCAGAACTGATTTATAGCAACCCTAACAGGGCTTTCAAAGTAAGGAGGGGTTCTATCAGCTCCACTCCCCCAGTCAGGTTCCATGGCTGAGTGGGGATTTGAACTCTGTTCTCCAGAGTCCTCGTTGATCACTCTGTCCACTACACCACACTGGGAATCCTAAATTTACTTAGGCAAATATATTTCTATAAAATCCGCATTAGCAGTTCCTTCCCTTTTCCATAGTCAAATCTGGTACTGTCTAGTTCCATCTAGCTTTGCACTTTTTAGTTAAGATCTATCTCTTTTATTGTCCCCTTTCCCCAAATATGGCTATGTTTGACTAATTCCCAGGTCTGTGATTGTGCTGTGCATTAGGGGTTGCTTTGCCTCTCTTTTCAGGAGAGAGGAATTGAATTTGGAGGAGAGGGGATTCCTGCCATATAGAATGGGACTTTGGTTGGGTCAATTGAGTGATTTGGAAGGCCATGAAGGGCAGATCAGGGGTATAGTTTAAAAATATGACTGCAGGCTAGTACGATAATTAGATCAGTAATTAGATTTGTTAAACAGGAGTAAATACTCTGAAAAATTGTTCAAGGAGTAGTTTACCATTGCCACACTCCCCCAGTAGGTGTTCATGGCCAAGTGCTGATTTGAACCCAGGTCTCCTGTTTCTCAGGGACGTGGTGGCGCTGCGGGTTAAACCGCAGAAGCTTCTGTGCTGTAAGGTCTGTAGATCTTCAGCTGTAAGATCGAATCCACACAATGGAGTGAGTGCCCGTCACTTGTCCCAGCTCCCGCCAACCTAGCGGTTCTTAAGCATGCAAATGCGAGTAGATAAATAGGGACCACCTCGGTGGGAAGGTAACAGCATTCCGTGTCTAAGTCACACTGGCCATGTGACTACAGAAGATTGTCTTCGGACAAAACGCTGGTTCTATGGCTTGGAAATGGGGATGAGCACTGCCCCCTAGAGTGAAACACAACTGGACAAAAATTGTCAAGGGGAAACCTTACCTTTACCTTTACCTCCTGTTTCTCATATTTTATCCACTACAACACACTGGCTGTCATGAATCACTGCTACTGTAACATTAAGTGTTAAGATAATCAGGGCATGCCTTTCTGTCAACCCCACTGCCTCACAGGTGTGTTGGGTGGGGACATGGGAGAGGGCTTTCTGTGTTGCTGCTCCCAGACTTTGGAACTCCCTCCCTCAGTTTTGCTGTCCTTCTGCAAGTGGATGAAGACCTTTCTCTTCAGACAGGTGTTCCAATAGTGATTGACTGTGTGGGAAGGAGTTTTAATGGGAGTGTTTTGCTTTGTTGCTTTGCATTTATTTTTAGTGTTGATTTTGTTTACCATTTTTGGTATAGTGTTTGATTATTTTTAAATATTTGTATATGTATTGTTTTTAGCTTTCCAATATTGTCTTTTAATGATGTAAGCCACTTTGGGTTCTTTTTAAGGAGAAAGGAGGGGTTAAAAGTATTTCAGATAAATTAATTAATGGAAGAATAGAAGCAGCAATCCTTACAGGTATATGGGAAGCAGAAAGGCCTTTCCCCAACCCCAGAGTTTTCCTCAGGAGCTTTTCCCCCCTCCTGGTACAGCTCCTATCTTTTGCCAAAATGTTCTGAGGAGCTATCCATTCCATAGCAGTCACACAACTTATATGCAGAATACATCATGCGGAAGGCTGGACTGGAAGAAACCCAAGCCGGAATTAAGATTGCCGGAAGAAATATCAACAACCTCCGATATGCAGATGATACCACTCTGATGGCAGAAAGTGAGGAGGAATTAAAGAACCTTGTAATGAGAGTGAAAGAGGAGAGTGCAAAAAACGGTCTGAAACTCAACATCAAAAAAACTAAGATCATGGCCACTGGTCCCATCACCTCCTGGGAAATAGAAGGGGAAGATATGGAGGCAGTGTCAAATTTTATCTTCCTGGGCTCCATGATCACTGCAGATGGAGACAGCAGCCCTGAAATTAAAAGGCGCCTTCTTCTTGGGAGGAAAGCGATGACAAATCTGGACAGCATCTTGAAAAGCAGAGACATCACCTTGCCAACAAAAGTCCGAATAGTCAAAGCTATGGTTTTTCCTGTCGTGATGTATGGAAGTGAGAGCTGGACCATAAAGAAAGCAGACCGCCGAAGAATTGATGCCTTTGAATTGTGGTGCTGGAGGAGGCTCTTGAGAATCCCCTGGACTGCAAGGAGAACAAACCTATCAGTTCTAAAGGAAATCAACCCTGAGTGCTCACTGGAAGGACAGATCCTGAAGCTGAGGCTCCAGTACTTTGGCCATCTAATGAGAAGAAAAGACTCCCTGGAAAAGACCCTGATGTTGGGAAAGTGTGATGGCAAGAGGAGAAGGGGACGACCGAGGATGAGATGGCTGGACAGTGTCTGCGAAGCAACCAACATGAACCTGAGACAACTCCGGGAGGCAGTGGAAGACAGGAGGGCCTGGCGTGCTCTGGTCCATGGGGTCACGAAGAGTCGGACACGACTAAACGACTAAACACACACACACACAACAACCATTTTCTCTGTTATTTTTGGAAAAAAGGTGTATGATTCTTCTATCAGGTTTGACCCTTTTAATCTCATTGCTAGTATTCAGTGAGTTGCCTCATATGCCATTTTCACTTCTTGTTTAATAGTATCTCTGTTAAGGTCACTGAGCTTGGAAAAAGCTAACAGAAAAAACAGGGGCCAGCACTATGTACCTTTCTAAAGTAATTCCATCTGAGCAGAAGGGTAACATAACATCTCTGCTCTTTGTGCTCTGAAGCAAGGAAAAGCCCTTAAGGAAAGGCCCGTATAACAAACATAGTCTGTAGATTTTCAGACAGGCCTTTCTTTCACTGGTCTTTCTTAAATGAATGTTTGTCAACTGCTTACAAATCATCAGGTGGTGAAAGAAAACTATAATGATTCATCATACTGTAGATGTGATTTTGAATTGGATAGATTGAGCATTACACCAGTGCCCAAATTTGCTACAGGCAACCCTTCCCCCAATTTCCTGCCAACCCACTGCTTCATGTTTCAAGTTAGGCAAATTCTGAAATAGCTGCTCAGTAACATATCTTGTTGCCAGACCCAAGATGAGTGGATAAATAAGTACATGGGAATGCTGGGAGCATATGCCATTGGGCATATCCATTCACACTTTGACAGTCAAACCAGATGTCAAGAGAAATGCACATTGCCTGCAATTAACCCATTTCTTCTCTCACACTGGCCCCTTCTGAAAGATAGATGGTCCAGGAATCAGATTTGGAAATTAAACCTATTTGCCTTCCAGTTACCAAAAAACAATCAAACCCACAATTATGTTAGATGCAAGATATATATGGGAGGAAAATGGTGTGCTGTGACAAACAGATGTTGTTTAATGCTTGGGAAGGAACATCTGTGAAACAAAAACAAAAGCTTTGATAAATATATTGTCTAAGGAGAACATCAGGCTAGTTATGGCAGCCAAACTATTCATATACAGACCTTCTGCCATGATACTTTAGTATCAACACCTATGTTTTGCTCACATGGACTTGAAGCTTCTGTACTAACAAGTGAATATATACTGGATAATCCCTCTGATAACCTGAAAAGATTATCAATGGCTTCCAGTCATGATGGCCATATTTTACGTGTACATCCAAAGTCTCTGAATAGTAGTTGTTGGGGAAAGTCGAAGGATGCTGTTGCCTTCATACTCTGGTTGTTGGGTTTTTCTGGATATCTGGTTAGCTGTGGTGGGAACAGAACGGTGGACTAGATGGGTCTTTGATCTGATCCAGCAGGGCTTATCATATAACATAAAACTTGTGGCTTACCAGGGCATAGAGTGGAAGGAGGATCATGCTTCTTAGCCCAACTCCTGACTTCCACGCATCGATTTAGGGTTCTTGTACAGAGCATATGTACATGAGGTGCAGAATACTAAAGCACTAAATGCAGACCAGACCAGTTAACAGAATCTTACTCCTTCTGTCCTTTTGTTAATAATCCACACATTTTGTGATGTCTGCCAAGATAACAGAACTAATATTTTCAGGGGCACAGAAGAACCAATGTGTCTTCCAGATAGTATCACAAAAATATATCACAATCTTCTCTTTTCCTCCATTTCAAAATGATTATACTAGACTAACATGTAAGTACAGAGGATTTGAGTAGTTATCTGGATTTGAAAACATTATGAAGCTTCTGGACTGGATACCAGTGGTGAACAATCACAGAACAATCTTCTGCTGGTGCTTTTACCTGATCCCCAGTAGATCTGGAAAATGGTAGAAACAGAGGCCATTACCATATTATTCTATTGCCAGGCTCAACTAGAGAGCAGATCCACTGAACAACTGCTGAGTGGTAAGTCAAGGAGTCTACTCTGATTGGAACTAATAATAGGATACTGGCCCAAAATACAAACAAAACAAACAAAAAATAGGGATTAAAAACTTGGCAGTTTAATTGTCACAGTGAAGAAACTTCAGCTTTCAAATTTTGTTTTTGTTTTCCTCCCAAGTTTATTATGTTTTTGTAGTTAAAGTAAAAATGTAACCTGATGACTAATTCATTAAAGTGGGTTTATGGATTTGGCAGTGGAGTGAAGCTGCACATCTACTTATTTATGTAAGACAAAAATCATTCAAATTAGATTGCACTGGGTGACTGAAGGGCATTGAATATTAATGCTGATCAGATTCCCTGGATGCAGTTAACAACACTGCGGTAATTGTATGCAACGTCTTTAATTCTATTTTAAGCTCCATCAGAAAGGGGCTTCTCAAGCTTTGCAGGGATGGCATCCCAAGATAAAAAGAAAACCAAGAGTATGCAGGAGTCAAGAGAAAGATGTGAATGTTTGCGACCACGGCTGCTGCTATCACTACTGCTAAAAGATTCCCAGTGTGGTATGGCAGATAGACTAGGACTCTGGATGGACTAGGACTCTGGAGAACAGGGTTTGAATCCGTGCTTGGCCATGGAAACTTACTGGGAGAGTGGAATTGGTAAAACCACTCCTTAAATATCTCACTTACCTTGAAAGCCCTCTTAGGGTCGCTGTAAGTCAGTTCCAACTTGACCACACAGAACACATAGTTATTGGTAGCAATTCTACCAGTAGAAACATCAAAATGTCTAGGAGTTCAAGAACACGAATTGAAATTAAGTAAAACATTTTGGAAAAAAAATACATTCAGAGAATATTAGTTCTGTTCCTATTCTCTGATAGTTTTCATACCACCTGTAGTGGTTTGTTTGTTTTTCTCTTAACTCTTTTTTTATAACATTGTTTTCTGGCTCTGGATTTCATCTGGCAATAATCTACCTTGCCTCTTGTGACATCTCTGTTCATATCCATCCTCCATGTTCACTTTTTGAGATCTCCAGGCCCACATCCTCTTGCATAAATTATGCATGTGATGATATCATAGTAGGATATTTTTGATAATTAAAGATTTCCTCCTTCTCTCCCATGACTTGCCCAACTCCAGACTAATCTATTTCATTGCCTGGAAACTGTAAGAGCTGCAGGATGGGACGATAAGATCTTTAATTACCCCACATTTTCCCCTGCTGGTGCTTTTTAGTAATTAAAGACTTCTTCCTTCTGTTCCACAGCTCCCATGGCTCTCACACAAGGAAATGAATGATTCACTAGTCAGACAAGGTCAGGGAGAAAATATCCCCATGGGTGATTCCATCACCCGTATGTAACATACACAAGAGGATTTTTGAGGTGTAAGGAAGTCTTCTCTCCCCCTGCTTCTTTTGATTATGGGCAGATTACCCATCTGCCTAGTGCCTACCTATTACTTACTCTTCTGGAAAGAAGCAATATTTTTTCCAGTGTTTTGTTTTGTTTTTTGCTGGAGAGTTGAATAAAAATAGTCAGGAATCAGTGTTTGTTTAAAAAGAAAACAAATATAATGTAATGTCTATGTATAAGTTACCTTGTTCTTAGTTGGAATGCCAAGAGTGGTGTGCAGGTTCTATTTGAAAGAACTCAAGCATTTGGAACGGAGGACTCATATGGGGAACTATGAAACATATAAAGGGCAATAGTTCAGCCCTGGCTGTCATTGGGGGGGGGGGAGGGATGGCAGCTGCCTGGGAAAATGGAGCAGAAAAGAATTGTGTTTACCAAGCTGGATTGGAATTGGAACAATGGGCCAATATGGAAAATAGGTACAGTACATACCTTTGCTAGCCTCCTGTAGTTCTTACCCCAGTAGCCTTGGATGGCAATGGGGCCTAGTGGGACCTAATGTTTCCTTGCCCTTAGCACAATTTGTTTGTTTGTTTGTTTGTTTGTTTGTCTGCTTGATGTTATCCTGCTTTTCTCCCCAGTGGGAACCCAAAATAGCATACAATTTTTTTCCCTATAATCAACAGTTTTTTTAAAAAACTGATTCAGATTAAAAACTATAACATATGCATCTAAAAGCATTATTTTAAAACTATACATTTTTTAAAAACGCAATCTTAATTGTCTCTAGACTTCCTAAAAGGCTTTCTAAAGAAGTATGTTTTCACTTTCCAGCTGAAGGAAATGAGGGGAAAGGCTAGTCCCACCTCTGGAGGGAAGGAGGGAGTTCCATAATGTGGGAGGAGCCCACAAGCATGTCAGCGATCAATCCAGGGCCACCTTTTTTAGAAGGTGAAATGAGAACAGGAGCCAATCAGAAGGAGGGAACAAAAAGTCTCGGCACCCTGGGAACCTTCATAATCTCTGCTTAGAGGCCTTGAAGTCCCCCTTGTTTCTCATCTTCTCTTAAGGGAACAATGGTTTTTCTCCTTTCTTTCTCCTTACCATCCCTGATGACGCCTTTAGTCATTTTTCAGGGCTAAATGCTTGGCCTCTGACCTTTGCTTTTTCTTTTCATTATTTCTCTCCCTTTTAAAAACTTTTTTCAACTTTCCCTGGAGTGGTTCTTCTATTTGACTTTTCCTGGATCCTTCAGCTGGATTCTAGAGAAGGGTTTCCTGCAATTTCTATCCAGATTTATTGGAACTGGACCGGTCAGCCTGACATCAAACCCAGAGAAAATTCTGGAACATTATAAAGTGGTCACTATGCAAGTACCTAGAAAACAATGCAGTAATAACTAGAAGCCAACACAAATTTGACAAGAACAAATCCTGCCAGAATAACCTGATCTCACTTTTAGATCAGGTAACCTCTCTGATGGACAGAGGGAATGCTGTAGACATAGTGTATCTTGGCTTCAGGGAGGTTTTTGACAAAATGTCCCATTATATTCTGATTAACAAGCTAATTAGGTGAAGGATGGATGGAAAAACCTTCTGGTGGATACACAGTTGGCTACAGAATTGTATTCAGATGATGATAAATGGCTCCTCAAACTGAGAGGAGGTAACAAGTGGGCTACCCAAATGCTCAGTCCTGGGCACAATGCTCTTCAAAATTTTGGATCAGGGGTTGCAGGGACTACTAATTAAATATGTGGCTGACACAAAATTGAGTGGAACAGCTAATACCCAGAGGAAGAAAAACAAGGATAATTAGGGGGCTGGAAACCAAGACCTTTGAGGAAATATTGAAAAAGCTAGGCATGTTTAACCTTAAGAAAAGAAGGCTGAGGTGAGATATGATAGCACTTTTCAAACACTTGAAAGGCTGTCATATTGAGGACTGGCAGGATCTGCTCTCAGTCAATCCAGAGTGCAGGACACGCAACAATGGGCTCAAGTTATAGAAAGCCAGATTTTGGTTGAATATCAGGAAAAACTTCCTAGCTGTCAGAGCAGTATGGCAATGGAACCAATTACCTTGAGAGAAGGTGGTGAGTGCTCCAATCAAGAGAAATTTAGACAACATTTGGTATATCTTGATTTGCATTCCTGCACTGAGTCGGGGTTGGACTCGATGGCCTTATATATCCCTTCCAACTTCATGATTCCATGATTCTATTCTATGATTCAGATATTTATGGTATGTAAGGTAGATATAAGAATTATTTTTAAAATCATTCCTCCTTTTGTTCACATTTTCTTTAAATTGCAGGCTTTGTTGCTGAGTAATTGGGAACTGTTAGGTTTTAGGCATTTAAACTGGTTTGAGTTTATGGGGATTTAAGTGGACAAATAACAATTCAAGTAACGGCTTATTGTGCAGAATGTGATTTTGCAGGTTATGTTTCCTTTAACGTTCTAATATAAACTGTCTGGTACTTCATTGAAGAATCAAATCATTGATTGCTTGGCATGGGGTAGTTTCTGCAAGTAACAATCAATGTGACTTGAGTGCAATGGTACATTTTTATGCAAACTGTTTTTCATATTTGCTCATTCACATGCTATCGTTGTGCATTAATTTTCAGCTGGGTTTGTTTTGTCCTTGACGAGGAAGATTCACTGGTCCTTGTTTCTGTGTAAACTGAAATAACCTGCTAAATTTGGTTTACCCAGAAATAGCCTAGAATTGTTTCTGGTTATACTCTCCTATAGACCGGGGCAGATATTAGACTTCCTTTTCAATAACCAAAGGCAGAAGAGCCAGCACAACTATGTTTTTGAGTCTTCTAGTGATGTTCAACATTCCATACAAGTGGGAATTTGCAGTTGAGATTTAAGAAAATAACCTACATATGGTGAAATAGGGTCCTTCTGTGCAAAAAGGTAAAGTTGGCATTCTTGGCTTGCAGAAATTCCTAAGGTGAATCTCTAGCACCTCTAGTTTAGAGATGATCAAACAGTAGGTCATATGAAACACTGAGGCCAGATACCCTGGTGAACAATTGCTAGTCAGTAGACAATGCAGGCTGTGTAGATTAATTCAGTATGAGAGAGCCTGATAGCAGTTAAGGTTGATGACCAGTGTGGTGGGGGGGTGGGGAGTGTTCCCATAAATTTTGAAGTGACCTGTCCCTCCCCCAACAGTCATCCATGCTTCACAGTAAATGAGGACTTCTCTGGAAGCAATGTTGAATTATAGCTGGGGATCTGAACCTGATTGAATCAGCCAGTGGGACAATAATGTTCCTTAATATCAAGGTCAAGCATGCCGTGCACAAAGTATGATGGAAAAATTACAAACGAATTACCTGGCATGTCTGGGAAGGAAGTGGCAACATGTCTGAAAAGTGAGATCTGTTTGGACAAGTCGTAGGCCGTTAAGGTTAATGTTTGTGTGGAATGAAGAGAGGCATGTTGTGGTACAATAAGACTGAGAAGAAAACTGAGGGTAAAATTTGAGCTTGGAAGGACTTTGCAAACAGGCACTTTTTGGGATCCATTTCGTGCTGTGGTTCACTTATTGTCTGTGGGAACAGTGAGCTGTGTGTCTCCCCATCTTCATCTTGTATTTTTGTAAACAAACCTAGATGAGTCCTCGAGCTTCTCATAGTTCAAGAAGTGGGTTGTGTATATCCGTGTGTTCATATTAAGTCACAATTTGCCAAATGGTTTATTTTTAGTAAACTTTCAAGGTTGGCAAATCTGTGCCTCTTGATTATTTCCTCGCCTTTTAAAAGCAGAACTTGACCATGCCTTCCCTTATCATTCCTTTTGTAAATTCAAGTCACTAACTACATTCAATCTGGGGACTGCAGAAACACTAGAGCTATGCAGAGCTGACAGGTGCCTTTCACAATTCCCCCCCCCCACACACACACATGTGAAATGTGCCTGCTTTTCTCCAATTTTCCCAGAGAGGCTGTGAGAGTAGAGGCAAAAGTGTTCATACAGCAAGAACATATCCTTATAATTTTGAGGGATTAACCTGCAACATACAATTAATCATCTGTATTTCGTTAGGCGATTACCTCAAAGAGTCAGGGCTATGAAGTCAGATATACCTAACAATGGCTGTGGCTACAAAAAAATAAGCACTAATCTGACATTCAGAAAACGATGCAAAGGTTTTAATATAGCAATGCTGCACCGTGAAAATGTAAGCTTTTGAGGAGCATTTGTGGGAATTTTGTTCTTCCTTCAGAACTACTTCGGATAGCAGATACCTTTGCTACTGAAACATCCAACCTAACCTGAAAAGTATGTGTGTTTTTTTTCATAACTTTTCTTGATTATTATATTGATGCTTCCTCTACTATGTATTAGACCCTGGTTACTAAACAGAGTCTAAAAATATCACAAGCAGCTTTAGATAAATCTACAAAGCAGGATTAGAGGATTATAGTGGATTAGCAATTAGAAGTACAAACGTGATAGGAGGAAAAGGGCACAGGTCTAATTCCGTTCTTCAAACCAATTTTATTCCAAATTGGTAATGACTGGTAACATGAATTCCTTCTTAGAGCTTCCTTCAATATGTTTATTTGGAGATTTTTCTTAGCATCACTCTAGCTTCTAATGAGTATGGATTAATGAATCTGTATGATTATTGAGTCCTAGAGTTCTTACAGGTACTGTATAGAATTGGCACGTGAATCCATTTTCTTATCTTTTGGCTTGCATTCCAGTTTAGCTATGGGAGTAATGATTCTTGTACAAGTAAAGTAATGAACCTGCTACCTTGGAGAGTTTGTATGCTTTAATAATCAAGTCTCTTCAGTTAGTCAAGGAGGCTGCAAAAAAAAAAAAACCCACCTCAAACCATTTTTGTTGGGAGTTCCAGATGTGACTAGGCAATACCCTTGAATATATTAATGTCTTTGAGAGCACTTTCTAATTATATGAATTAAATCCCAATTTAAAAAGAACAGCTCTGCATGTGTAAAGGTGCACTTAAATTGCCTACCTTTTGAAAAAGTACAGCAGGAACTGTACTTGAGTATTTTTTTTTTTACAAGTCCTGCCTGCTGGGATTTTGTTTTGTTTTTAAAACAAGAACTGTGTCCAAGTTCCATCAGGGCCATTCCATGGAAGGAACTGCTTTTATCAGCAGGTGTGAAGGGCAGCTGCAGCTCTCCTCCAGGTGGACTCAAACATGCTCTAGAAATTTTGGGGAGATGCAGAAGGTGGAGAAGAAAATTATTTTGTTTAACTGGACATCTGATATCATAGGACCCATGAGGCTCATGAGTAAGGGGATGAAAATATTTATTGCCACATCACGAAGTTAGTCAGCAGTCCTTTTCCCATTCTCCATGTGAACTTGTCCCATTGTCTGTGTTGCAGGAGCTCTGCACCACGAGGGCCATCATCATAGGCATCCTTCAGTCTCGAGAGACTATGGTAACATGCTCTGAATCGAGGAGTGTCCTCTCCAGAGCATGAAGCCCGGATAAGGTAATATGGAGGATAGGCTGTTACCCAAGCAGCAGATCCCCCCTCTCCACATTGCTGAAACGGTCCAATGGAAAGGCAAGAGCCAATACAACTGGTTCCAGCAATGTCACAGGAGTTGGCAGAACGACACATGCTGCCTTCGGGACTCCAGCTCTGGATTTTGCCTCGAGGTTAACTCCTGAAGCCTTTTCCATGAGTGGATATAGCCACAGGGCAGTGGAGGTTTGAAATTGGAGTTTTACTTCTCCTAGGTGGGCTGCCTTCCATGGCTGACGAGCCCCACCTACCCGGCCTGCTCTTTATTAGTGTGAAAGTATGATCTGACACTTAAAACTTTCCTGCCTCCCAGGCTTATGCAAATCTAATTGGCTTTCCTATTTACCATATTAAGGCCAGAGATAGACCACATTTTGCCAAAAAACGTTTGCTGTTTGAGCTGCTAGGTCAGCAACATCCCATCCTCTTAAGATTCCAAGCCTAAACCCTGAGAGCATGACATAGCCCTTTTTTATGTCTTAAGAGGTCAGCAAAGGTTGTGAGGGAGGAGTGCCCCCCCCCCCGACTTTGCACTACTGCTACTTATGCAAAAGAAGGCTTAGAAGTTCTGAGGCTGATGCTCCACCCCCTTGCTTTGCTCCAGAAAGCATGAACTCACCCACCCCCAAAACAGCCAAAAAGACCAAGAGAAGGGAAGCTGGGGAGAGAAGCAGTGGATGCTTGTACTGGGGGGGGGGGAGGGCTTCATGACACAGACATCTTTACAGTGAGTGAGCAAACACTGATGCCAGGGTGGAGAGAACTGCCCAGCTTTCAAACCACTTCATATGCAAAAAGCAAGCCTCCTCTACTTTCCAGTGCTGCTTGCCACCAGACTAGTCTCTGCACCTGGACACTCAAAGAAGCACAGTAATCCCAGCCAGCATCCTGTGACTCAGCAAACCTATTTGCTGTATCATTGCCAATATATCTGCAGAGATGACTCTCCCAGTACGGACAATTTTCAAAGTGCTACTTTCGTGCAATCATGGCATATGCTATCGGAGAACAATTGTGTGGAGAAATGTGAGCAGCCATAAATGCTGGCAACAACAGACATAACCGAAAAGTATTTTATTGCCATTTTACAATCATAGCCATTCGAATCCACATAATCTGGTAGAGGCATACATTTACTACCTTTTTGAACTGAGGTATCATGTTATCTTTTGTATATTGTAGCTTAATGCCTACTTTTTGTACATGGGAAAGCTTTTACACCTTCCAAAAGCAATACAGACTGTTTCAGTAGTTGTGTACCATGTAATGCTTTTTTTTTTTCAGATGAGGCTATTAGGCAGCTGTTGCTAGCTTTGTGAATGTGATGGTACTCAATTGTGTGTACATGTGCTTTAATTGGGCAGCAGTTTGGAAGTAATGAAAATGCAGAAATTGTTGCATAGCTTAAGTACAGATTAAAAACTAGTAAAACAAAATGTATACAATGCATCCTTATTTCCTTTTTGGAACACTCTTGTTTAGGGTTCTTGCCAGCCAGCCGCATCCTCCTTCAAGATACTAAAATGGGGGGGGGGGAATGTGTGGCCCACCCAAAGTTGCAATGCAACTCCCATCAGCCTCAACCTGTATAGCCAATGGTGGAAGATAATGGAAGATGTAGTACGATAACATCTAGATCAGTGGTTCCCAAACTTGAATTCCCAGATGTTTTTGGACTAAAACTCCTAAAACTAACTGTGCTAACCAGGATCTCTGGGAGTTGTAGTACAAGAACACTCAAGGCTGGGAACAATTGATGTAGAGGGCCACATGTTCTTCATCCAGGGACTCAAAAGGCCAGTCCATTCTGGCTACATCCAGATCTTTCCTGCTTCTTTTCAGGATGTATTGCTTCATTTTCCATGGCTATTGAGCATATTTCATTTGCAGTAGGCTATTGTGGCAAGGGTATGGCCCATTCATCTACTTGCTTATTATTAAGTATAATAATAATAATAATAATAATAATAATAATAATAATAATAATAATAATAATAATAATAATAATAATAATAATAATAATAATAATAATAAGCAAATTATATTATAATTATAAGCAAATAATAATTGCTGGAGTTTTGCTGTTACTATGGTTTTGTCCCCTTCATGGATTGCTGCCTTGTTGTGGTGAAGGGGTTTGAGTAACTCAGAGAAGCTATGGGCTATGCTGTGCAGGGACACCCAAGATGGACAGGACATAGTGGAGATAACATGCGAGGTTGCAAGCAAAAGTGCAACAACTTTTATAGTAATTGATCATAAAGAACAGATGAGAATGACTATATCCACAAACCCATTTAATGACTGTTCTTTCCATCTAAACCCATCCATCTGGCAAGTGAAATTCCTCTGCAAAGTGGTAAATAAGCATGAAAATCTCATTGGATTATGACAGAATTTGTAAAAAAAAAAAAAGGTAATAGGAATTACCTTTTTGAAAGAAAACAAAATTTAAATATAAAGCGCTCATCACAGAACCCCTTGCACCTTTTTTTTGTGTGTAAAATTTGGCAGCATCCTTTGGAATATAGAATGCCTGGAAATTTCATCCCATTTCATCAAGCCATCAAGTATGTTATAGCCATTTGTCAATTTCCAGTGTGGTTTTTGTCTTCATTACTACCTTTTTACTGAACCTTTCCACAAAAAGAAATAGGCTAAGGGCAGATAACAAGCATCATTAGAATAATAACACTACTGTTCTTGTTGTTATGTGCCATCAAGTTGGAATCAATTTGCTTTCAAGGTAAGTGAAATACATAAGGAGTGGTTCCATGCCATTATAATAATAATGGTTTTAGAAGTTCAAATTTGAAAAAAAAAGTCTTTTAGTACTTTTCTAAAAACCGTAATTCCACTCAATGGGAGAAATGAATTTTCTGATTCTTAAATCTCATTTCAGATTCTGTCCCCAGATAAAATTAGGCAGCCTTTGGACTGGTCTAAGTTGCTTCAAACTGTTTTCTGAATCATCACATTTAAGTGCTGAAATAAATCTTGCAATGATGCACACGCTTAGCTTCTAATGATCAGCTGCATGTTATCAGTTGCATGGATTCCCTGTGTGAAAATGTACTAAAAGCAGCAAACTTCCTCTGAGAGGCAGCTGTGAAGGATGAAAGGAGTTTTTATCCAACAAAGCCTGTTCTAGGTTTTCTTGTCGTTTTGGAGCATGGCGCTAAATATTTTGGAAAATATCATTACAAAAAATAATATTCCTAAAGAAAATAGCACTGTAGGTGTGTGACAGGAGGAGTAATGTGATTAAAATGATGTACCACCACTGCTGATTTGGACCACACTTTTGCCAGTTTTGCACCTTCACATTGGACTGACGTACAAACACGAGTGTTTAAACGAAGGTTATACATGATGGATAGCTTTGAATTCATCTTTGTGCCATCTGTGTTAACCAAAAACAATATGTAGTTGGAAACACTTTCAGTTGTTGTTGTTTTTTAACAAAAATTGTTTTTGAGAATCAGCATATGTGGTGTGAAAGAAGGAAAACACTGGCATTTTATTAAAGTAGAAAGTTACTAGATTTAAAGCTTTCCTGCAAACTCAGCTGGGAAAGTGACCAGAGACAAGAATATATAGCCTCTGGTAGGCCCCTGGTAGGCCCAGTCTACCCCAGGAAAGCCTGCGTCGGTGGCGCAGAAACCCTGGCCCGGCGGTGGAGAAAGGCGCCACTTGCGGCGAGCCCTGGGAAAGCCTCCCATGGTGGCAGAGAAACTGCACAGCAGGGGAGAAAGGCGAAGCTTGCGGTGAACCCTGGGAAAGCCTGTGGCGGCGGTGCTGGAAGCCCGAGAGGCTGAGCCCAGTCAGGATGGTCAGGCAGCTCACCTCCCAGTGGCAGTAGCAATAGCGCTGGAAGCCCGGGAGGCTGAGCCTCCCTTTTCCTAACCATTGGGGTGAAAGAGCTACAAAGAAGCAGCCTCTTGGCCACCAACAGTTAGCAAATTTAAATTTTCGCCCTTTTCCCCTGCCTTTCTTCCTTCATATGTTGAATCTCTGATCGCAAGTAGAAGCAAAATTTTGCAAACGGAGCTGTTCGTAAGTTGGATTGTTCGTAGGTAGGGACGTTCGTTAAGCAGAAGTTCCACTGTATTTCAAGTGAACGTATTTTCTCTGCTCATTCTCCATTCGGAATGTATTAATTTTTGGCCTGCGAACAAGCTCTAGACATGGCAGAGTTCTGACAGCAAATTGTGTTTGAGTCTGCATTTAGGTTGGGGAAGTATAAATTGGGTAAGTTTGCATTCAGATGGAAATTTCGACACATATTTCACTCACCCTTACTGAAACCAGACAGTAGCCTATACCTTGCTCTTTCAATTCAGTATAAAACCGTTATGAGCATGAATCAGAAATAACAACCCAAGAAAATAAACCAAATGTTGTAGTCAATAAAACCCCAAAGTTTGGGTAAATATACAGGTTTCAGCTAAGTGCCAACATAAGTCTTGCTCAGATGGCAGTTGGGATTGTGGTTGTGGGATAAGGCGTTTTTCTGGAAAACACCCCCTCCCCTCAAATACTCTCTTGAGACAGACAGCAAGTCTGAAGGTTTTCTGTAACTCTCCATAGCAGCTTCTGAATTGTGGCACTCCCTTTCAAAGGAGGTCAGGCTTCCTCCATTTTTGTTGGGCACCTGGCATGTGGCCAAAATAGTTTTTTTTTTTTAAGGATGCCTTTTGTTTTTCAAAATAGATGTTTTACAAACTGGCTTCTTAATTTGTTTAAAATGTTTTTTTTTTAAAAAAGCTATTAATATATCTATCTCTATTTGAGAGCTAGTGTGGAGTTGTGAATCAAGTGTTATAGCAGGATGCTTGGGTTCAAATGCCCATTCAGTGATGGAAATTCACTGGTAAAACCACTCTCTGAACCTAAAAAACCTATTAGGATTGCCAGTGAGGGAAAGCAATTTGATAACACATAGCAGTAACAAATCTGTCTATTACTGTAAATTGCTTTGAGGACTTGGTAGGCAGATAAGAAACTGCTAAATGATTTTAATAAATAAATAAATGAAACAAAGCTTGATAATCCTAGAGCTATGTGTATGTAGCCCTTTCCTCACCTTTCACACTGAGGTTGTTTTCCTTCCAGGACCAGAGCAGTGGCATAGGGGAAATATGCCTTTCTTCCTGAAATACGAAACTGGTTTGGCACATTGTTTATGTTGTTGGACTACAGCTCAGGAAACCTGGCTTCAGATCCTCATTCAGGGTGCAGTTACAGTGCTGGTTTGTGCCAGTTTCAGCTTTGTTGTATTTCAGATGGATTTACCGTCAAGTGGTTTTTCCTATCACTGTACATGCTCATTTTGAAAATTATTACTCAAGTTTAAAGTAAGGGCTTTAAATTGCTTCAGGAAACTACACCTGAGATGATTTCATTAACCAGCATGTTTGCAGGCCATGTTTCCTATGTTGTAATCCATTTTTAAACTGTATTGTGTATTGGTGAAGGGGGCTACATACTTGGGCCTTTAGAACTGTTACATTTGAGGATTTGTCCTGCGGCCACCTGCTCTTGCAGTGGTTGTCCCCCACAGCTCACTTGTTGCCGCTACTGTGGGGTTATTTTTAATTTTTTAAATAATTCTTTCCAAGTGGGATAGCAATAGTCTGACATGACAGTAGAAATTTATGAGCCAGCAGAGAGAGAAAGGGGGAAAGTGTTCCCTCCTCCTTCACAAAGTGAAACTGACTAGATAAATCTAGAAGGTCGGGAGCTTCTAGGCTTGGGAAGGAAAAAGGAGTGCATTACCCCTTTCTCTCTCTGGTGGCTCATAAATTTCTACTGTCATGTCAGACTATCACTGTCCCACTCAGAAATAAATTTTAAAAAATTAAAAACTAGAGTTGTGAGGCTGATTAGGCGACCTTCAGCCATTCACAGTCCCTCAGCCTGGACCTACCTCATGGGGCTGTTGAGAGGATTAAATAAGAAAGAGAGAGAGCTATGTATGCTCCCCTGAGATCCTAGGAGGAAAATCAGAATATAAAGTTAAGGGGAAAAAATTAACAAATAGGCTATCAAACTTTTGTTCTGGGGATCTGGAATGACAAAGGGACGTGTAGGTTGTGGGAGAGGGGTTCTTCAGAGAATTTGCTCCAGTTCCCCGGTTGCTCTTGCTTCCGGTTTCAGCAGATGGAATGGCGGAGACTTGTGCTAACCCTGTGAAAAAGTGTGATAAAAATGCTGTAACCTCTCTAAAATAAGCACAGCTATTATGTGCAGCCTCCCACCCTGTCTCCCTCCCTTGGAACAGGGATATGCATTTAGAAAGCAATCAGCTCCTGATGCAGCAGATGATTTCATGTTTTTCTTGGTTGTTTATTTTTTCATTGAAATAACTGCTAGCATTTTAGCAGAATAAAGCTACTTTGTTCAGTTAAATGCTCTTTAGGGAAATCCCTTATCTCGTGCATTCATATCAGGTTTCTTCGTTTGACCTTTCAGTGTGGCTCATTAGCATTTTTTTTCTGAGTTTGCAATTTGCCATGAAAAGGCCTCATTCAAATATCTTCCACAAACACTTTGGTGGAAACTTGTGTGAGAAGAAACTTGTTTGGGGATCAGCTTTGGATGAGAGGAAAACATTTTTAGATATTAATGGCTTGGAATACGTCCTGAGGGTATTATCTTAACACTCAAGTAATTAGTACCAATTTGATATTTTATTCTCAAAACAAATGTAGACAGCTAGGTGAATTATGACCTTGTACAATGTTGGAGTAAATTTGCAGAGTTTTGTCCCAGTCCAGGCAGTCCAGTTGAATCACACTGACAAAGACAGCTTCTTCATACACCAATTTTATTTATTTATTTATTTATTTATTTATTTATTTATTTATTTATTTATTTATTCATTCATTTATTCATTTATTCATTTATACCCCACCCATCTAGTATATTTACAATATATACAGAGGTTTTAGCAGTACAAACAGGCAGCATGACAGCATGACATTCATCAGAAGAGATCCTACATCTTCTCCACATGTCCACAATTTACATAGAGCCAATCAGTGAGGACATTGCATCAACCAAGACACTACTTCATTTAATACACATTCTACATGATGCAGCATTTTGCACACCTGTCAAATATGGCTGCTAATTATGATAGGCCTTGTTCTGCCTTTGTGTGGAAATTATCCTTGATATAGTAAGCCACACTAAAATAGTCCCATGGAATCTGAGGAAGCAGGACTTCAGCCATTTTGTGTTTTTTTTTATACAGTCTTCAAAATTAGCCTGATTCTGCCCCACACCCACTCCATTTGCTTTGTTTACCATTTAGTCAGATGAAGAGTTGTAGAGAATTTGAAAGACTGCACCCTATTTTGTGAAAGCCGCTTTGGCCAAATATAGATTTTGGAATTATGATGTGCATGTTACTATTTCTGGAGCAGGCATCAGAGTTAGGATTGCTGAGCATTTGCAAAGGCCCACAGGTGACTTATTGAACCCATCCACCAACCTGGGTCTACCTGCTGCTTTTCCTTGTTGTCGCCATATGGATATCACCTCTCTGAGCAAGGAAGCCGTGACAACTGTGAGAATAAGAAATTCACTTTTTTCTTCTCCCTTTCGGTAGCCATATGGAAGGCACATGATATGCCACATTCTTGTGCTATCCCAGAAGTAGGCAACTTGTAGTCTTCCAGATGTTGTCATCCATCATATGCTTGGTTGGCTAGAGCTGCTGGCAGTTGTAGTCCAGTGACATCTGGAGGACAACAAGCTGCCCATCCTCTATATCTTAGTGGGATGACTGAGCTTTCTTCACACTTCCATCTCCATGACAGAACATGAAATGGCACTTTCATACAGGAAGGTCAGGTCATCTGGGCAGTCTTCATGTCAGCACCACATTTCTCCTAAAGGGGAGAGTTGCTGATGAGACACATGCAGTTCATGATGCAACTACACTGTGAGGGAAATGCAAATTCACTTACATTCACTCACTGAAAAGTTGCACCAGGGAATCCAGGTTTCTTGGGTCTCTTTCCATTGACTGGCTACATGAGCCGGCAACCACAAGTTGTGTTCCAGGATGGTATAGGACAGGGAAGGTGTGTGTTCACACGTAAAGTCTTTAATTTCTGAAAATCACCATCTCTAGTAGTTTACTCTGGTAGCAATTTTCAGTAACTAAAGACCTCCTCAGTTATACAGCCACCTGTGTGTGGATTACTAAAGTGATCAGAAACTTTTAATTCCTGAAAAACAACCACAGTTGATGACATCATCAGACTCACATGGAATAAAGCTACACAACAGGAATGCAGCCATGGTTTCATTAACATACAAGCCAGGCCATACTTCTGTTGCTGAGTATGTTTTACAGTTCCAGCACTACTGGTCAGTATTCATATACCCTTCACAGCAGTCAGGCATTGTAAGGACATCTCTAACAATGCATTCATACATCATTTTAAAGTCAAATTGAACAAAGTAACACGTTCCAAAGGAAGCCAGGAAAACAAAAGGTTCTGGGTTTTTGGTTTTAATTTTGCTTATCTTTGGACATTGTGCCTCTCGATTCTGTTATCAGGAGATATACTTATAGCAACATTGTGCACAGTTATGATTTACCTTGATGCCACAGGAAAAAAAAGCTAGAGACTGAGAACATCACTATGTAATATTAAATAGCTCATTTGAATTCATCATGTTGTATTCTGCTATCTTATGTTTGATATACTATCACAGATCCATTTATTTATTATCTATCTCATGCATGCAGTATTAATTGGAGAGGGCCACAGAGAGGAAAGAAGCACAAGGTAGCACTCCCTCTCTCACCCCCACATTTCCAAAATTAGCAAAGGATGAATCAACTTATTTACAGACCATGTACGTTTCATATGTGTCCATTCCTGTTTGTTCTGTCTACTTTATAGGCTTGGAACTTTTTCTAATATAGACATCGTGGCATGTAATTTTTGAGCTACGAATTGAGACTCATGAAACTGAATAGCAAAATGCATGACCCAAAATAGAAATGGTTTCAACTGATATATTAATTCTAGGCCACAACATAATGGGATAATTTAGCTTTCCCCCATCACACATGACAATGGGGAGGATGAAGCACCACTATTAGATTAATGCCATGATACCCTATCATGTGTATTTTCAAACACTAGGAAGACAGAAGCTTTGTTCATCCATCTCTCTCCAACATACTTAGAGGGGAATGCCTAACTCCTCCCCCGTTGTTTTCTCTGTATGGAAAGTGATCTGTCTACAGAGGAGAGGATCACTGACCCACAACTAGGCCTTTCACATGACCAAGAACCCTGGAAACCATAGAATCATAGAATAATTGAGTTGGAAGGAACCTATAAGCCCATTGACTCCAACCCCCAATGCAACACAGGAATCCAAATCAAAGTAGATCTGACAGATGATTGTACAATTTTTTTTTTCTTGAATGCCTCCAGCCCTGGAGCACTCACCACTTCCTGAGGCAATTGGTTCCTTTGTAGTACAGCTTTAACATGTAACTTTTTCCCCCCTTGTAGGGCTTGGTTTCCAGTCCCCTCATCATTCTTGTTGCAAGCCCCCTGAATTTGCCTCAGTTTGTTGGCTTCCTTCCTTAAGTGTGTTTTGTAGAATTGGACACAATAGTCTAGATGAGGCCTAACCTGTGCTGAACAGAGAGGAACTAGTACCTCACAGAATCTGGATACTATACTTCTGCTAATGCACCCTAAAATAGCATTTGCCTTTTTTGCAGTCGTATCAGGCTGCTAATTCATATTAGATGTTAATCATCAACAAGTCCAGGATCCTTCTCACTTGTAGTTATTACTAAGCCAAGTATGCCTCATCTTGTCCTCTCCACCCACCGGTGTTGAACTTTGGACTTATCCCTGTTAAATCTCATTCTGTTGTTTTCAGCCCAGTGCTCAAAGTCAAGACTATAAAGATATTTTTGAATTTTGTTCCTGCCTTCCAAGGTATTAGCTATTCCACCCAATTTTGTGTCATCTGCAAATTTGGAAAATCTGGAGTTGTGCTCACACGGAAAGAGCACACATGACTATGAATCTCTCCTATGCAGCGGTGTCACTTTTCCTGTGGAAGAAGTAACTATGGAGAAGAAGCACCCTCACCTAAGCCTGTTGGAGAGAACAGGCTAAGTAACAACTGAATAGGATTAGGAGGTCAGATGCAAAATGGCAATATAGACACCTTACCCTTCAACATGTGGTGATACAGTGCTCCATGTGTCTGGGGAAAAAAATGGATTGGATACCTACAAAACCTCAAATGTCAGTCAATCTTAAACATACTTTTATTTTTATTGTTGCTGAAACAGAGTAATATGGATTCCTCTTTACACACACACACACACACACACACACACACACACACACACACACACACACACACACACACACACACACACACACACACACACACACACACACACTAATTACAAATATATTATTTTATACCACAGGACCAGGCTTCCTATTCATAGTGGTCCATTCCTGCCTCCCAGAACCAACCTGGTCCACTCACCAGACTCCTCACAGTCCCTGCATCAGACAGCGGCGACATCACGCCCATCACGGACATAGTCCTGCCCGTGTAACCCCGCCTCTCCTCATCGCTGACTGCTCTGGCAAGGAGGCACGAAGCTGAGTCTCTGCACCCAGCTACTGGGCAGTTGGCTGAGGGGAGAGGTGGGGCAGTGCTGGCGCGACTACGTCTGCTATTGGCGTGATGTTGCCACTGTCGGACATGTGCGCTGCAAGGAGCCGGGTGACTGGACCAGGCTGGTTCTGGGGGTGGGTGGGAATGGTGCCAGACTTCATATTTGTATTCTCCTGTGAGCCACAGGGTCTAGAAAGTGGTAAATGTGTTGCTTTTATCAGACCTTTATCAGATGTTCTTTTAAAATTGTATTTGCTCATACAGAGCTGCTCTGTCAGGGTTTTCTTGTGCAGTTTGATTTTAATATTTCTGCCAAACAGAATGAGCATCTGTGTTTCCTTGCTCATGTGTAGGACTAAAACGGGGCCTGTGATTGTGCCAGGATTTTTGCTCAGCTGGGGAGTCTCCATGCAAATAGGAACCTCTTCTTTTTAAAATCATTTCACTTGCCGTGTGCAGACAGTGACGACACAGGGTGTCAAGCTTGGTGTGAGTGCACAATGCCCGAACAGGGCTCCTGTTTTAAAAGACACTTTCCTTACAGCTTCTAACCTGTCTTTGCTGGGCTTTGGTTTGTTTTTAGGAGAAGGCATAAGCTGCTGAAGCAAGGGGACCCAATCGCCTTAGGTGCTACTCATTTTGCTTCTGTTTCCAAACTACAGGCCTGTTCCAACTCACAGAGCCTCGTGTCTTCCTTCACTACATAGTTAACCTCGCATCTGGGCTGATGTTTTATAGTACTAAAAATATTAAAATGCCACACTATGAAAAACAATGGTTCTATTATTCATTCAGCTTTAGCATGGCACAGTTCCTCTCCCATTTATTCTCTCAAGGAAACACTATAGAGCAGGTTCAGCTGAGGGCGCTTGCAGAGGCTTGCCAAGCACCATTTTTGAAGCTCCCACCCTTTCCCCCTGCCTTCGGCAAGCCTCGGAAGGTAAAAAGGCTTTCTTTCTTTTTCCTTTTTATGTTCCGAGGCTTGCCGAAGGCAGGGGGAAAGGGTGGGAACTTCAAAAATGGTGCTTGGCAAGCCTCTGCAAGGGTCCATCGCTGCGTGGAGGGACCCCCACGAGTCCTGGGATGGTGCAAGGGAAGCCCCAGGGGACCCCCAAAGCCAGCAATTTTGGCGAGGGGACCACCCCGCCAGCCCTCTGATGGTGCTTCCCCAGCTACCTACCTGGTAAGTGAGTTTAAAAAAAAATTCCCCATAGGAATGCATTAATTAAATTTCTATGCATTCCTATGGGAAACCGTGCTTCTCAAGATGAATTTTTCACAAGATGGCATTGACGAATTAAATTTGTCTTGTGAGGCACCACTGTAATTTGGTATTTTTCCCCCCCTGGTAGTATTGGGGCAGGGGGAAGAAAAGGATATATCTAAGCAATATTTCCAGAAAGCTGTCTTCTGTGATATTTTAGCTGAAACTTCAGCTTTGGGGCAAAAACAATAACAAGTGCAAGAATAAAAATAATAAATGACTGATGTAGTAAAGTGGGCTTAACTACACTGTGTTTCTTCTTCTGAGGGCAGTTCTTGCAAGGCCCATGAATGCTAGATCAAGTCCACATGCAAGGAGCCAGCAGAGGCAGGGAGGAAAGGCAAGACGGGCTGTTTCTGAGGTGGGCCTCCTTAGCATTGCTGAGGCTTTGCTTGTTTTGTTTTTGCAATTAGCAGAATACAGAATTAATTATCTGGAAGGAATATTAAAGCTGTGGCTCTGCACAGGGCTTATTGTTATATTCTCCTGTAACAGGGAATTGAAGAACATTCACCAAATGTCTCATCCTGGATTTAGGCCATTTTGACTTGACAAGACACCTTGACAAAAAACTTAAGAGCTCTACAAGATTCCTTGCCTCCAGCCAAGAGTGAGACAAACATCTGTTTTCTGATTGTTGTTGTTAAGATCTCCATTATTTGTACAAAATATATTCCTGTGTCTTACCTCAGAGACTCGTTCGCTGTGCCCCTGGTGGAAGGTACCGAGGATATGCTGGAGGCACCAACTAGCAATCCCAATAATCAAGGACACCAGAGGCAGAATGTGGCCTGCCCAGAGGAGACCCCCCCCCCTCCCTCCAGACTGATGAAACCTTGGAGGAAGATCCTTGTGGCCCAGTCCTGGCAGTATAGAATAGACCAAGTTCCAACTAAGGCACAGTCAGTGTTGGCAACAGAAACATCCCAGTTGTTCTGAGTAGCTGATTAACAGCAGTTGGTGCAAGGGAGGTATTCATACTACCAGCAGATAAAAACAGAAGCCAAACACTCAGACAGCTCTGAGAATCAATGGCTCCCAAGCACCTGCTGCACGAAAGCCAGATAATATCTGCACAAAACTAGGATCCTTTTTCCCTGAGAAGTAAAGACAAATACAGCAAACACAGAAAGGCTGGCTGATTGTTAAGAAAGACACAAACAACACAGGATTTCGGGTTCTTAAATGTCCATAAAACAAAGCAGGAGCAATGCTAGTTTTACACAGAGCAGTTTGAGTTTATACGAAGTAGGCAGGGTTCCCATAATTGGAGATTGATTGTGGACCTGATGGCTTTGAACAGCGAGAGCCCTGCTCAAGGTGCTATTTTAATCACTGGATGTTGAAAAAGCTTTTGACAAAATACACTGGCAGTTTATTTTTTGCTGTACATACTAAGTGTGCTTTTCCTCCTGACTTTATGGCATGGATTCAGATTTTTTAAAAATTCATTTCCAAGATCCAGAATCTAAGGGTATCTCCTCTGGGTTGTCTCACCTTGAAAGGGATACAAGTCAACATTGCTCTCTTTCACCTCCTGTATTTTATCTGAATTTGGAATTTGGACATTTGTCCTGTCCTGTAAGACAAAACTCTAAAGTTGGTGGCTTTTGGACATAAAATCTCAACTAACTGGATAGCTCAAGGAGTTAAATTTCTGGCTGTGGAGCCAGAAACTGGGAGTTGAACTCTCCACTGTGCATCCCAGAACAGCTAGACTATGTTGTCTTGGACAAACTCCATAATCCAAAGGTGCCACCAGAAGAAGGAATGGTAACCAACCTCTGTGTGTTCTCTACCTCGAAAAGCCTGAAAGGGTCTCCAGAACTCAGAACTGATTTGATCGCACACAATTATTATTACATAGCTCTCATGAATTTAAAATGGCTCTTCATGGGGATTACCTTGTATTGTTTATCTCTGAATCCAGGTCTTCCATTCCAGTATTAATGAGTGCAATTGATATTTTGGAGATATATCCAGATATTTAATTAAGTGGACAAAATTTGAGTTGTGGCCGATGGGAGACAATATTTCAAAGGGTATGTTTTCTGACTGGAAACTTCAGTGGTGGCCAGATATTATCACTTGAGTTGGAATACTGATTCCTAGGGATGTTTCACAGATAATTGCATAACATTTCAATAAAATAATTCTGAAGATATCCTTAGTTTTGGACAGATGGACATCTTTACATTTGTTCCTTTGGGTAAATACACTTAAAATGAATACTGTACTCTGGGCACTTTATATGTTCTTCATGCAGTCCCTCTTCATATACTGAGCAGAAAGTTTCATAAAATCAATACTGTGCTTAACCTCTAAATGATGCAACTTCCATTCAGTGAATGTCGATTTGGTTTTCCTCACTTTAGTTTATATCATCAGGCATATCTGCTAAGTTGTACTAATTACTAGAATTATTCTTTATAGCTGAACTATCTATCATGGCTCCTTTGGAGGCTTTGTGTCTACATCCACTTGTTTGGCATGTGCTGATTAGTACCATGTGGCACTAGCATATGCGTCATCTCCTATAGCTATCAGAAGTGACAGAGTTCTGCAGATCAAATTCCTCAGCTCATCAGCTTCTTGTGATAGAACATTTAAGTTTATTCTTACATAGAACTACTGAATTTTGAAATCTGGAACTGGACAGGTGAGTGTGACATTAGAAACATGAGGCAGAAGCTCTTTTTGACATTTCCTCAAATGTTGTAAAAACGTTTGTGCTAGAGATACAGTTGCTATGAAATCCAGTTCTATTATATACAGAATTGGGAGGAGGAGGACACCATAACCAGTGCCCCATCTCCCATTCTCCCTGAGACTGGGGAATTTGTGACAGACAGTTCCCTGATAGACTGGGTTGATGTGCTGTGGGCTGAATAGTTGCCAGGGGAACCTGTGGACAACAAACTCAAGGGCCGGGAGTCTGAAACCTGGGGAAAGAACACCTTTAGAGGAACAGGGGTAGAGGAGCCCTGGGAACTGGGGGATGTCAGGGAGGCTTCAGAGGCAAGAGAGGAGGAATCCCCGGAGGACAATAAAAGGGAAGGTGGAACAAGGCGTGCAGGTGAGGGATCTCTTACTCAGTGGTCCCCAACCTTGGGCCTCCAGATGTTCTTGGATTTCAACTCCCAGAAATCCTGGCCAGCAGAGGTGGTGGCGAAAGCTTCTGGGAGTTTTTGTTCAGGAACATCTGGAGGCCCACGGTTGGGGACCACTGTCTTACCTGATGTGCTAGGATTCCCAAGAAGGCTATCATATGGAAGTGGAACCCCAAAAGAACATGAACCTCTGCTGGGGGGGGAGCAGGAGTGGAGGTGATGGTGATGGGAAGTCCAGCCCCATGAACACTGGGCCGGAGGTGACATAAGCAAGCAGGAGTACCAAGGCCTGACTGAGGGAGGTCAGTTGGCCTGCCAGACTAGGACTATGTTGTCTTCAGTGTGGACATATAAACCCTCCTTGGTGTAGACTGTGAAGAGATGGAGGCCACGGAGCATCCCATTAGGGGTGACTGGGACTGAGAGTAGACAGTGAACTAGCTGGAAAACTCTCAGACTCTGTAAAGGACCTGTGGGAAGGGAACCATCCCAAAGGAAGTGCCGAGTTGACTGTTCTCCCCTTCCCAGTTGAAATGAATCCTATTGGTCTCAAATTATCTCTGGTGTTGTCCATGGAGTCAGGGGTAGAGAGCAAGGGCCCCAGTGAAGCCACTAAGGCTTGTGGGGCTTACAAGAATGAGAACAGGGTTGTTGTTTTTTTACATGATGAATGACTGCAGCTGCAATATTTTTATGAACTATTCAGAAGAATCCTGAGGAAATTAATGGTCTAATTTACGTAGAACAACAATATAAACTGTTGTGCTTGTATAAAGAGAGTGGAAAAAGCTGGAAATAATTCAGATCAGTGAGTTTTCCATCATCTTTCCCATCAACAAATATGCTTCATAATTCTTTTAGAAAAGCCTAAGATACTTGGATGGTTATCTTAAACAAAAGCTGCAGTGGCAGTGGGGGATCCTTTCCCCATATATTCCATCCGAAGCTAAAATTAATTTGTCAAGCTCTATGCCTGTTTGCCACATTCTGTTAATCTTATTAAGGATTAAAAACAATGCGCCATGACTAAGGTGATCAGTCACACAGCCGAAGATGCAAATTTTAAATGACTGAGTGTTCGTGATACTTAACGCCCACATAAACATGCGGAAAGTCACATATTTGCTTGCACAAAATCCGCAGTGATCAATTTTAAAAAAGTAATATGGATGGTGATACTGTGATTTCCACCAGGTTTCAACCAGCTCATAATACAGTCGTGTGGGCTAAAAAAGAAACATAAGAAATCCTCAAAACTATAACCCGGCCAGTCCAACGTTGACGGAGTGATGCAGCCTGCATCCCTCAGAGAGTCCTTGTCTCCGTGTCCTGCCTTGCCTGAGCATCTTCTAAATATAGAACAGTAGGAGCTTTTAGTCATTTAGTCAGATGCCCAAAGGCCAGAGGCAGGGAGTTCTGCTAGTTTTGCCTTTCTCCCACATTCAGTTTTTTAAAAAATGTCACGTACTTCCCATGTCTCACGTGTGATTTGCAAATTCTTCCATTTGCACAGGAATAATTCTTTCAGTGAGCTGATTCAATAGTTCAGTGGTTTAGGTATGTGGCTGCAGAACCAGAGGTTGGGAATTCGGTTTCCCACTGTACCTCCTATGATCAGAGCCAGCCTGTGTAGTCATGGGCAAGCTGCACAGGATGCCTCCAGAAGAAGGGAACGGTAAATCACTTTTGTGCATTCCATGCCTCAAAAACTCTGGAAAGGGTTGTCGTAAGTTGGAATTGACTTGATGGCAGAAGAAATGGGCACCAACTGTGGTCCGGTGCTTTGGCATAGTTCAGGCCCACAGGTGTTGTGAGGGTGCCCCAGATCCCCCATCCCGCCTCTTCTTGTGGGTGCCAACTCAAAAGGGAGCACTCCAGGCTTCCCTGCCCTGCTTCGTCCTCTGAGTGGGAGGAGACAGAGCAGGGAATCTGGGGCACCTATATGACACCTGTGGGCCTATCTGCCAAACCATGCTGAAGTGCTGACCTGCCGTTTGTGCCCATCTCTAGATGGCATACAATATATACATACACAATTCTATCCATAAAATAATTTCCAGTATTAAACAGGCAGGACAGACAGCTCAGTGAGTTGAAGCACCTGACAGGGGTCAGGAGTTTGATCTTCTGCTGTGTCTTGGAAGAGGAGAAACAGCCGGTGTGGCCTTGGGCAATTTACATGGACCCAGAGCCTCCCCACCTCTGAGTACTTTATACCTAGGTAAGGTATAAACCACTGAAAAGATCAAAATAAATTGAAGCTGCCACGATTACATATAACCAATATTATTGCTTGGGAGGTGTTAAAGATGAAGAGCCTCTTAGGAAAAAAAAGATGACATCACTAATTCAGTGCTAACATGTTTTAATACAGAGGGATTCAAAACCAGGTTTTAGGAATTAAGCACTCCAAGCCCTTGGTCTGGGGGGACAAGTCTGTCACCTTTACTTTCAGGTGTATTGTTTTTCTTGTCAGATTTTGTTTAACCATTCAATTTGTTTCAGATGACAATTTACTGAAAATGCTTTTGTTGACCAAAACAAAGCAAAAATTACAGACACCATTTATTTAAATGTATTTGCATATCAGGGTGTTCAGTTCTATAAATGCTACGAATGTTGCCAAAAGGACCGAACAGTTACTTGTTTAAAAAATATTGCTTCTTTAAGGAACAATTGTTTCCTTATTCTATTTTACTTTTCTTTTAAAACCTAGCTGACAGTTACCGCATGCCAAACCACCACCACCCCTCCATTTTAGTTCACCTGGAATGACCCAGAGGTTTAGACCTGAAGTTCTCCCTGTGATCAGAAACTTGCTAGCATTATATAAATTTGTAAAAGGCCTCTCAGCTGTCTTCATGTTGCATTCACTGCTCCCCAAGGCAAATTATCTTCAACTGGCAGGCTTGGTTCAGTTTCCCTTAATGTCTCTTTTCTAGTCAGAGACGCAGTGAGGAAGTCTTAGTGAAATTAAGTCAGACCCCTCCTCCTGAAGTCTTGATGCCAACAGCTTACAGCTGATCAGCCAGCCAGAAAACCAACATCTGACCTGCTTCTAGACTTATCATATCCTAGATCCTCACAGCTTCTTTCTTCCATATTTTCAACTTCCTTTTCAGCCTCTTTCCTCACATTAGATTGATGTCTTTTCCTTCCTCAGCTACTTCTCTGCCTGAACTGAATGATGCACCTCTCCTCAGTCAAGTTGATTCCAACTTATTGTAACCCTTCTCAGGGTATGTGTGTGTGTGTGTGTGTGTGTGTGTGTGTGTGTGTGTGTTCTGGGGGCGTTTTGGGATGATGTACCTTGCCCAAGGCCAAACAGGTAGCTCCAGGAGGCACAGTAAGGTAAAGGTTCCCCTTCACATTTAGTCCAGTTGTGTCCGACTCTAGGGCTCATCCCTGTTTCCAAGCTGTAGAGCCAGCATTTTGTCTGTAGACAGTTTCCGTGGTCATGTGGCCAGTGCGACTAGACACAGAACACCGTTACCTTCCCACCGTATTTATCTACTTGCATTTGCATACTTTCGAACTGCTAGGTTGACAGGAGCTGGTACAAGTGACAGGAGCTCACTCCATCGCGTGGATTCGATCTTACGACTGCTGGTCTTCTGACTCTGCAGCACAGAGGCTTCTGTGGTTTAACCCGCAGCGCCACCACATCCCTGGAGGCACAGTAGGGAACTCTTGATCCCTGCCTCTGCAGTCAGGAGTTCCAAATGACTGAGCTATCCAGCTGGTGTTAGTTAATTACATGCCATCAAGTTGATCCCAACCTATCATTATCCTTCTCAGGGTTTTCTATATATAAAATAGAAGCAGTGAACCATCACCTTCTTCTGGGACCACTCTGGGGTCATGTAACTTGTTCAAAGCCACACAATCTGGCTCCTCTTGTGACACACTCATTGAGTTCAGCCAGTTCACTGAGCTTTCAACACAACTGTTTATTTTTAAGCTATTGAAAAGAGTTTTGCATACACCTTATTTATGTGTTGGAAGATGTAAAAGATCGGTTTCCTTTGGACAAGATAGCAGAAGGATTCTCAGTCTTTTAATAATAGAACTTTATTTTTAAAGGATGGAACATTATTAATTTTAGAATTAAGTGCAAAAATATGTGTTACCTGTCTCAAACCAGCATCAGCATAGCTTGATAGGTTAAGTATCTACTGAGCTGAGAAAACATATTTTTGTGACTCTGAGGGTCTTAGGTAAAGTCTTTTCCACTTTCTTTCCCCATCTTCCTTCCTTCCCACACATGTGTAGGATGAAATGTTTCGCCCATCTATTTCTTTCACTTTCTCAGGGATATAGTACTTTGCATAACAAAGCACATTTTCTGTAACTTTTCATTTGAAAACTATTCATGGATTTGAATGAGTGGTTATCTTTCACACTGGCAAGAAAGAGTTATTACAGCCTTAGGTAAAAGTCTAATAAAACTCTCAGCTGAATGAATACTAAGATGGGCACCTCCTTTTGACCCGTCAACACATTCGCAAAACTCATCAGTATGACTTACCTTTTCAGATACTTAAAAACAAATTAAAATTGAGACTGTGATAGTTGCACTGTTGCCTGTGGGAAAGCGAAAGGGTAAGTAGGATCACTCTGGTTCTGTTAAAAGGCTAAGTTAGCTTGTGTTTTGAGGATGACTGAAAATAACTTTGTGCTTCTTTGTTCTTGAACCTTTCTTAAAGCAGGGCATCCTAGGAAGATGTGTGATTACATGGCTGTCTTTAATGATTGATGCTTGGGGGGGGGGCTCCAATAGATGGTGCTGATAGCAGGATTCAGCATTCTCTAAACCAGCACAAAAAAGGAGGTGCTGCGAACAAAAATTTGTAACTATGAAACCAGACCTTGAATCAGCACCATATTTGGAACAGATGGAGCAGAAAACCTTGCCAGATTTGTGGATGTTTGGGCAAAGGGTTTTTGAGTTCTGATTTTTAAAAAAGTAACACTGTTTTACCTTTGTGCAGAACCAAGTGACCTTTGCATTTGTCACAGAGGGACTACAACCACATCTAAGCTATTCTCACTGCTGTCTTCTCCCAGGAACCATATCACAGATCATATGCTTAACCTCTGGAATCCTCTACCACTGGGTAATTCTATAAGAGGGAAATTTCTGACTGAATTTGTGGGTAGAGTATGTAAAATTAAAACTCCTGTTTTAAAAAGCGGGAGAATTCAGTTCTTAAAAAACCTTCTGGTTTATGAGTATGGGATATTGTGCTTCTGTAACCAGTATTCAAAAACCAGGAAAAAGGATGCCAAGCTTTACATAGCACAGGGCACCTTGGATGTTAACAACACCAATGGCAACAGTCAAGATAACCTCTTCTGCTCACTACTATTCACACTTGTTGGCCAGTGTTTCTAGAAGTTGTAGTCCAAGAATACCTAGGTTACCAAAGGTTGGCAGCCACTGGTGTAGTAGACAGAGTGACAGACTGAGACCCAGGAGACCTGGATTGGAACCCCCCACTCAGCCGTGGAAACTCACTTGGGGAATGTAATTGGTAAAATGACAAATTTAAGAACCAGTCGCTTACTTTGAAATAATTGTTAGGGCTGCTATAAGTTTGTTCCAACTTCTTTATTATTTATTTATTTATTAAATTTATACCCCACCCCTCTAAACCATGTCTACTTGGGGCGGCTTACAACATAAAATAGGACAATATAAAATATAAATAATCATAAAATACAATTAATATACTTCATGGCACATAACAACAGCTCAAGATAAGCTGATGGATTCAGCCCTTACGCTTTTGTTTCTGTTGTTATTTAGTATGTTATGTTTTCAGTGTTGATATGATGGCAAGTTATTTCCAAATCTCTTGTCTTGAGATCATGAGATACAAATACCTTAATAAAATTAAAAGTCAAACAATGTAACAAGGAAGCCAGATGAGAAAAGCTGTTTTGTTTCTCTTAAGTGACAGGATTTTCATGAATTTCCTCACATTTCAAGTTTCTGGCATTTCTTTTACATCACACAGTGGGGAATATATTTCAAAACTAATTCCAGGACAGAAATTATATTGGAGATACCAAGTGCAGGGGAAAAATAGCGGCTTGATGGTAAGGACTTTCCTAATGGTCTGAAGAATCACTCAGAATTAGAGGGATGCAGGAGTAGTTTTTTAAAAGTTTATTTTATTTAGGAGGGGCAGTTTGGACTGTGGCCTAGAAGCTGTCTGAGAATTGTAGCTGGAAAAACACAAATCTGTGTACTTCTACCAAAAGTTATAGTCCACCTCCAACAATTGGGGAGTAGAAGGACAGAATATTATTGAACTTTAAATGACAGCTGAACAGAAAACTGAGGAATGATGTGTGTCAACTCTGTGACAAAGAATGAAATGGCACAAGAAAACTAAAGTCCCCGTAACTTTCCAGGGTGAGTAAAAGGCAAAAAGGACAACAAAAACTGCTTTCACACATAATCAAGTGATAATTGAAGGTGCTTTTAAAAGCTGAATAATGGGCAGGTAAGTACTGCAAGTATTCTTTGTCTGATTTCACACTTACATATTCCAAAATGCAGCATCCTTTGTTTGATAATATTGATGAGCCTGAATGAAGCAGTTCCACTTATCCCTAACCCTCCTTTGGATGTAGTGATATACAGCCTTGGCACCAAAAAATTTAAAGTCCACCCACTCATTCCCTAGGATCCGGAAACGCCTGCAGGCGTCATTAGGAAGGATACCTAGCATCTCTGCTCAGCAAATGCAAGCTTGCTCCTTGGAGCCTATGTAGTTAGCAGGGGAAAAGACAGATCAACTGCTTTGAAGGAGACTTGTACAGCTCCTTCACTGGTTTGGAGTAATAGACAGGAGAAACTGCAACATGCTTGTAAATTTAATGTTTGCACATTAAATTTGCCATTAAAAACCATAATCAGTAAGATATAAAATACTTCACCTAATGAGCCAATTGGAAACTTTTTGCGTTGTGCATCACTCAACCTAATTTTTTTTTTAAAACAGTGGATTGATGTTATCTGGCATTTTGGATTTTTCAGGTATCATCTTGTAGTTATTTGATCATTGGTAGCATCTACCACTGAAGTAAAACTGAGTCCTCAGCTGTTGCTCACCAGTATACCCAGTCATCTGTGGGTACATTCCTAGGCAGCAAACAGGATTTGATTGTTACATTTGACTATACTAGAACTAGTGACACGATGGTGCACAGCTGAGAAGCAGCCAAAAACCTGGTCTTCTAGATTTCCTTCCTTCCCCACCTGTCATGCTGCTTCTCAGTCTGTACTATTTGCATCAAATGCCACTTTCTCCTCTTGCAAGCAATGTGCAGATAAGTTGTGTCCACATCCTCATAGTCTGAAAGCAGACCCTTGTAAGATGGAGCAACAGGATGGTGACAGAGGGAACTCAGAGTCACCTATATTTATTTATTTATTTATTTATTTATTTATTTATTTATTTATTTATTTATTTATTTATTTATTTATTTATACCCCCCCACCTATCTAGTCATTTCGACCACTCTAGGACTGTATCACCTATCACCAGGACTGTAAATCATGACCTGAGGAAACATGTATATTCCTCCCTGAGAAATAAGTAATAATAACTTCTAACAGATAAGAAAGTAAAATATTTTACTTTCTGTGTTTTGGTTGGTCTCAGGGAAAATTTGAACATTCATGAGAGGCCAATTCTTGTGTATTTCTGCAAATGTAAAGCAAGAAGCGTGCTGCTTATGGACCACCCCATAGCGCTTGATCCCCGGGTTGTGGGCACAGTTTTGGCTGCAGTACACAGTTTAACCACTGTGCCACGATGTACAAGAATAAAGAGTATGATGACAGTTGGTGTGTTGTGTGGCATAAAAAGTAAAGCATTGGATCGGTTGTTTCTGTCTACGTCTACCTTCACAAAAGTAAAAGATGCTAGAGATAGTGCAACTCATATAGAAAGAGAGTAAATGGTGTTTTGTACTTGTGCAAGAGGTGAAACTTCATGGGAGCTTCAGAATCCTCAGCAGATGATCTTAACCCATAATTCAGACAATCCTTCTGCTCTCGCTGTGTGTGTGTGTGTAACCCTGTAGTTTCCTTTCAGTGAAAAAGGACATTACAGGTCTGTGTGCAAATAACAGAGGTCCTGAGGAGAGAGAAAAGAGCTCACCATCGTGCCCTCCTTTAAAGGGGAGGAATCTGACATTGCTTGTAAATTCCTTCTCAAGCAATATCTCTTCATTTGTGACTTCAGCTGTAATCACAAAATGAGGACAACAAGGAATTTAGGAAGAACAAGGACTTTAGAAAGTATTCTTTCCATTCTTACTTGGTAGCCACATGCCTAAAACACAGGTGTCAATGCAGCCCCTCTGTAAACAATGGCAGAAATTATGTGTTGTGGAAGCCACTTACCTGTTAACCCTTTTTGCTCATGCTAGGCTCTGATGCCGTCTGAACAATTTATCAGCATAGCAGATCTTCAAATTCACAGCACCTTTATGAACATTAACATAAGGGCACTTGCATCCATCACTGGTTATGTGACATTTTGGAATTGCTGTGCCTTGGGACTGACCTATGAAATTATTTTTTAAAATCCCCATGCAGCCCTTACTGTACAGCTCAATCAAATTGCAGCCAGAGAATCCTAGCATTTGGAAATGCCTGAAAAATGTAATAACCTTTTCTAGAAAATTATATATATATAAGCCTTTTGTTTCCTCTCCTTACACACACACACACATTTTTCATAACTCATGTTTTTCTACCCTATTATGTAGTGGGTTCATAACGTTATCGTTGACCTTTAAACATATTTCTTTCCCAGGTAAAAATATATGTTGTCCTTGGATATTAAAAAAACCACATTCCATTAACATACATTTAAACTTGACTTTTGTGAATTATTTTATATTGGAGAGGGCCCATTCCTGTAATTTTTCCCCCTTTACAGGTAGCAAATGTTAAGGTTTGAGCTAGATGTCACAATCAAGAGAAATGATTGGTTTGGTTACTCTGTGTCAGAGAGGCCTGTATTAACCACTAAGCCACATTCTCCTCTTGACCTGCTTCAATCTGCCTCATGCACCCAAGGCAACATTCTTCTTACTCTCCTCCTTTCTCTGTACTGTGATAGTGAAAGTTGTTTCTATGGACCAGATGAAGGCATCTTGTGATGTGGATCTAAAGACCTCCCTCACCACACTGAAAGGGGTCTACAATATTGGGCACCTTCCAGTAACTTCCCAGGGTTCACAAGGGAGTTATGTAGATAGTTTAAAACTTTGGAAAGGAAGTTGGTGGTTTATGGAAGCTATTCATAGGTTTCTACATGAGATTTTTTTTTTTTACTTTATTCCCATCAGGACAGAATGCCAGAGGAACAAGGGTGCAGGTGTGGGGAGAGATTTCATAGGTCTTTACTTGTGACTGTGTTGCAGTTATACTTCCCAGTGGACCTCACCTTGTAATAGAAGATGTTAATGGATTTTAGAAATGGCTGATTTTGTTTTTTTCATTGACTCAAGGGGTATAAAGGCTCAGGCAGGCAGTTGCATCCCAAAATGGTGACATTAAACTTTTAGATTATTTCATATTATTGCTGTTCTGGTTATTTGAATTCTAATGGTTTTTTCCTTACACTTACATTGTGTAATCATAATATCTTAAGGTGCTAAATATTTACATAGAACACAAAAAATACAGATTAATATGCACCAAAAAAGCTGCCATAGCTACTTTCCATATGCATTTCCCTATGACAGTGGGATGTATTAGCATTCTAGAAAATTAAACTGTTAAGAAAAAATTATAAAAATAATTCATTCCTTGCTTTTTTTTAACTTTACAAAGCAGAATGAACCATCTAAAATTATTTTTAAAATGCCTCCAATGGTCCTTTCCCAAATTAACTCAAATAATAATAATAATTTCTCAAAGTAAAGAGAAAAGTTACTCTTTACTCAAAAATAAGGTTTTTCATATTGATAACAATGGAGATTTAAATTATTGTTGAAAATCTGAACAAATTATACATAAACTATTTGTAGTGGTTTATTTCCAGGCTTGGGGTTTTCCAGAAAATAGAAGGGGATGGTAATCCTATAGTTTGTGTCAGAATGCCGTGATACTAGAACATCTGATACATCCTAAATGTAACCAGACACCTCCTGGCAGGTGAGAGGGCAGGAAGACTATATTCACTGCTCCTTTCCTGGGCTTTTCTGAACAAGCCATTTCCTTATTTCCCTGAGCAGTGGCAGGGAGGGAATTTAGTAGGGCTAAATTTAGGGATGTAGTACAGGCTATCTAAATGTACCATTTGACTCTTACTATGAAAAATGTAAATTGTGGGATAGTTTAGTTAAAAGGAAGAGGGGAACGTGGTGGCACTGCGGGCTAAACTGCAGAAGCCTGTGCTGCAGGGTCAGAAGATCAAGCAGTCGTAAGATCAAATCCACGCGATGGAGTGAGCGCCCGTCACTTGTCCCAGCTCCCGCCAACCTAGCGGTTCGAAAGCATGCAAATGTAAGTAGATAAATAGGGACCACCTCGGTGGGAAGGTAACAGCGTTCCGTGTCTAAGTTGCACTGGCCATGTGACCACAGAAGGTTGTCTTCGGACAAAACGCTGCCTCTATGGCTTGGAAACGGGGATGAGCACCGCCCCCTAGAGTCGAACACGACTGGACAAAAATGGTCAAGGGGAACCTTTACCTTTACCTTTACCTTAGTTAAAAGGAAGACCAAACCAAAAAATGTGCTTCCCAAGAGGGAAAAATATCTGTGCTTCCATTTACTTCATGGAGACAACTTAATTTAAATCAGATTTCTTTTAAAGCAACAGGGGTTCTTTTTGTCCGTAGAACCAAGCTCTAAGGCAAGTAAATTTGGGAATGACTGTGAAAACTTAGTTGTGTGTAACAATAGCAGAAGAGCCCTGAGATTTAACTCACCCAATTATGAATGAGATAAAGTAGGAGTGTACTATTTAGCATTTCAGCTACTCATTGACTATTGAAGTTGAGAATGAACTCTGCCAGTAAGCAGGTTTTTCCACACTTCTTTGCCTAGTCTTGTGAACTGGCCTCTCCTTTGGGACAATGAATAATGGCTTGCCTATTGAATTGGGGGCTTTGGTCAGCTCAGAGGCTATGATTTGATTTCAGAGACAGTCTGCTGAAGCAAGCAGGCTGATCTTCAGGTCTTCTCAAGTGTAAGTAATAGTGCACTACAGAGATGGGCAACTTGTGGCCCTCCAAATTTTCTTGAACTACAACTGCCATCAACCCCAGCAAGCATTGCTGGGATTTACAGTCCAGTATAACATCTGGAGGGCCATACATTGCTCACTTTGGAGTAATTTAATCCATGTTTGATCAGAAGTAAATTGTGTGGATCTTACTCCCAAATACAGTAAAGTGAGATAGGATTTTTGTTCTTGCTTACAGGTAGTAGAAAAGGTACAAATGAAAAGGAGATGGCGAGACCAAAGCTTTATTTGAAACAATGCTTAAGTACTTCTTTACATAGGTGATGGTTGTGAAGACATGAACACCTGGCTTCTGTATTGTACGTGGCCCCTGAGGTTGGTTCATACACACAAATGGATTAATGAAGTATAGGAAAGGTAAAAGGGTCCCAAGGTTTAATGCAAGGAGCTGTGGAAGAAAAATGAGGATGTTAACATGCATTTGGAAACTTCATTTACTCTGGAAATATTGACATTAAGAATAAAACTTGTACAAGTGTTGCCTCAGATTGTGACTTCTCTGATCCATCCCTGGTCATACACCACAAAAAGAGCTTTCATTTCTTTTCAGAGAATAACTTCACATGATGCTTGTTAACCAAATGTACTTGACTCACACATGCAGCTGTGAATCACTAAGTAGCAGTCACCCAAATAATGAGAAACGGAGTGATATACATGTATGTATGTACCAGTCTTTCATTTGCTGTGTTGTGAACATTCAGTCAGGAAGGATCAGCAAAGAGCTTGGGCCTCTCCCTGCCGTTCTCTTTGTTTGAGACAGGGCATGTTGGCCGAGGCATGTTGCTTCCTGAGGCAAAGGACAAGAAAGGTTGGGAGTTCAATTACCTACTGTGCCTCTTTGACAGGGATTGGACCCAATGAACCAGTGGGTCCCTTCCAGCAGTGCAGTTCCAAGGTGATGATGATGATGAGGATGATTAAATACACAGTGTGGTTATATTGGGCATGATAGAGTAAGTTGATTGTTGTGGTGCCAACAAAGACCATTATTATTCCATTTATACTATGCTGAAGGGACATCATTCACATTTTCTGCACTATACATCTCTCTGATAGCAGGAGATAAGCTGAGTATCTTGCACATTATGGTGAGAAGGGAAAGACATGACACAGGAGTGCAATTTTTCATAGCAGCCCTGAGTCATTTATGGACTGTGTCATTCAGCTTTGACAGGTCTTTTTAATGCATTAACGTCCACCAGTATCACCAACTTCGCACCCTTGTGTTTGGTGCTGGATAAGTTGCTAGAAGCCATGGTTAACAAATTATCTGGTGGGAAGGGTGCAGATGATAGGTCAATCTCATAGCTATCTTAATTAGGCTGCAGCTGCTACTACCAATATCAGTGCTTCTAACAATAATATATACTCAAGAGGGTGGGCTACCGTGTAGCAGACCAAAAATTAGAGGGAATGTTGGCATGGATCCATTTTAGCTCTTCTCAGTAGCGATATACAGTTTGTAATTGGCACCAGTTGGCACTATCCCAGTTCAGGAGCATGGGTCTGGGCTTCTGATTTTATACCAAGGCCTGAACAGCTCCAGAAATAAGTCAGAAATTGAACCACCCCCAGCTGCCAACCGAGAAGAATACATTGTCAGAATATTTCCAAAGCAAAGGGCGAGCACCAAGAAGGTCCCTCAATATCACTGGGAAAAGGGCTGGGTTTTGTGAGCATGAAACCCACATGGACGAACACTTGTGTATTTGTATCCAAAAGGCTTAGTGTAAAGAAGTTTTTTGAAAGAATTACCTGCAGTAATCCTTTGGACAAACCTGGTTATAAAAGTCAACCAAATAAATAATGGAGGGCTCCTTCTTTGTAGCTTATCCTGTTCCTCTCGAGATAAGTTGATTCATGCTGAATTTCACAGGGCAAATTGGATTCCTGTGCTTATTGAAGTGTCTGCTGCTGTTGTGTGAAGAGCCCTTTGTGCAGCAGCTGAAAAGGCATATTTGAGGAGCTGTGCTTCCTCTTGGATCAGGAACAGTCCCCCAAAGGTGATGAGCTTGTGATGGTGTTGGGGGAAGGTGTTTGAAGACTAAACAAAGTATTTGTATAGTCAATTTTCAACAGCACAATCTGTGAAGAATAAAACATACTTATTCACAAGTAAATCATATCAAGTCTCTCAGATTTCTGTTGCATAAGGAACTGTAACTGCCAAAGCATACTTAGGGCTTTGTTGTAGGCCTTCCCTCTCAAACCAAGAAGATTGTGAATGTGTCGTGCCCTGCAGAAGGGCTAACAATTGTATTTGGGTGTTCTATTACTTCAGGATTTAATCCAAAGTTTTATATAGTTGTATTAGGCCGAGATCCTAATGTGTGATCAGATAACAGGAAAGGTGCACATCCGATCACTCTGGAAAGGGCTTCTCACTGGGAGCAATCTCCTTTAAAGCAGCCCATCTGTCTGTAAGGGAAGCACTCCAGCCCAGCCCCTAAAAGTAGTAGCCTTACAGTTCTACCAGAAAAGTCCACCTGGAACTCAGATCAAGGTTAGGTTGGAGGGCAATTCCCCTTACATTGCATAATCACCCGGAAATAGATAACACCAGACCTCTCCACAAGTGGTCCAGAATGCCATCTATTTTCCCATGTGATCACACCCTGAGGATCATAGTAGAGAAGATAGATGGTGTACTCTGGGGAACATTTATCAGCTTCACTTTCTTATGAATCTCAATATTCAAAACCTCAAATTCCTTCCTCCACAAAGTCTTCAAAAACATCCCATCCTTCTCCTTCATCTAATAAAATTCATCAGATACAGTTATTCCCAGCACGAAGAGGGCCATGTTATATTTGCTTGCAGTTTAATTCAATTAGAAAGGTGGATGAAAGAATGGTATATTAAAGAAGGGAAAGGTAGAGAAATGACAAAATTTGAAGAGATTATAGAAAAAAGACTGAAATCAGAGGAAATGACAGAAAGAAAAGGAACAGTAAGCCAAATATATAAATTATTAACTCAAGCAGGACAGGCTAGTTTAGGGTTAAAAATGCAATGGAAAAAGATTTGGATAAAGAAGAAATAGGAGAGGAATGGGATAAAATATGGGATCAGAGAATTATGAAGAACATGTCAGTAAGGATTAAAGAAAACTGTTATAAAGTAATATGGAGATGGTATTTAACGCCGGTCAAAATGAATATAATGGATAAAAGTGTGTCAATGTTATGTTGGAGTTGTAAAAAAGAGAAGGGGATGTATTTACATATGTGGTGGTTATGTGAAAAAAGAAAGAATGGGAATTAATATTTAAAGAAATATCTGAAATAATTGGATCAAATAAGGAAGATCAACTGGTGAAAGAAAATAAGGATTTAATAGTAATGATGATTACTGCAGCAAGGATAATTATTGCAAGGAATTGGAGAAATGAAAATCAAGTTAACTTGGAGGAATGGTATAGAGAATTATGGGATATGGCAATTAACGATAAACTGACATGTGATATGAAAATAAGTAGAGGCCAAATGAAAAATAACGATTTTAAGAAAATATGGAATGTATTTTTAGAACATGTATTTCAGAGAGGGAGGGGGTATACACCGAGAGAAGAAACAATGAAATTTTGGAGTGAAAATGGATGGAAAGAAGTGTAATGCTAGTCCTGAGGGTGATGGGTGCACAAGAGTAATGGTATGTTATTGTATTGTTTTGTTTTCTATTTTATATAGTCTTTTTTTCTGTAGTAGTAGGTATTTTATAATTTTTTTTAAATAAAATGAAAAAAACAAAAAAAATATTTGCTTGCAGTATAGTTGTTAAAGGTAAGGAACTTCAGGGAAAGAGAAGGGGGTGTCAACCTTAGCTGAGCACTAACATACTGAATGGTCTTGAATTCAAAGTCATGCTTTTAAGTATTAAGCCCTCCATATCCTAGGCCTGGATGAACAAATCTGTCAGTTTTGGTTTGACCTAGTTTAGATTTAAAAAAAGCAAGCAAGCAAGCAAGCAAACAAACTGCCAGTATTTTCCATATCAAACATTAAGAAATGGGTGAATTGTGATATCTGTTTATGCAAACTGAGTTGGAATTAAATCCCCACCAGTTTGTAATGTACATGACTAAAGCTGCGTAGGTATCTCCTGAATGAATTCATGGGCCAATCCAATTGTCCCTGCATTGGACTGGACCTGACTGGAAGCTGTCTTAGTTTCCTCTGCCTCATCTCAGACCCTGATTTGTCATAATATATGGGAATATCCAGGTCACCCCCATAGGGACTCACTTTACATATCATTATGAAACTTGGTGACATGGTAGCTATTAAAAGGAAGATATACTGTCTTCAACTTCAGACATGTAGCTTTTCAGATTTGGGGCCCAGCTACTTCTAAATTTTTCTTGTTTTTCTTTTCTTTTCTTTTCTTTTAAGCTGTTGTCATCCATTGCCCAATGCTGGAATCAAGCATTCTTGTTATTGGAGGTTAGGTTGTGAGGGAGATGGCTCTCTTCATGTAGATGGAAAGAAATGGATTTTTAAAGGAACAGTATACTATATCCTTGGACAGTGTCATTGAAGCGACCAACATGAATTTGACCCAAATCCGGGAGGCAGTGGAAGACAGGAGGGCCTGGCGTGCTCTGGTCCATGGGGTCACAAAGAGTCGGACATGACTTAACGACTAAACAACAACATACTATATCCTACACTTTCCCTCTAACAAGCAATGCCCTCAGTCAGAAGCAGAACCTGACATTCCTGCCTTTTACAGGACATGCAAGGAGAGACAGTGGCTTCCAAAGGGATTTACTCATTGGGGTTTCTGCTTTGGACTGAACATACCTCCCTTTTCTGGAAAGGCGTGCTTGTGAGTTTTGGAACTTTTCTGTGCAAATTGTGATTTCTTAGAGTAGAGATGGGTTCAAACTGTGGCCCATGGGCTGTGAGTAGCACCTCTGACTCCTTCCCAAGCTTTTTAAAAAAATCATTGCCTGCTCCTAGAGGACAACGTATTTTTTCTTTTTCTTTTTACACCAAGGGCTTTGTTGTTGTTGTTTTTTCCCCTAAAGCCTCCAACTCCCCCCAATTTTTTTTAAAGTCCTGAATTACATCTAGCAGTCCCTGAGGGTGCTAGATGTTTGGACATTTCCTGACTGCAAAAACTTCAGACTGCATACTTAAACGGCAAGGCCTGTGAAGTTTGACTCCTCATTCTCTGGTGGCTACAATCAGCAATGCAGCTTGTCGGTTCAAATTGCAACTGTTTGACTGATAGTTCCTGGCTTGGCAGCTTAGCACCTCCCAAAAGCATAACAAAAGAAAGAAAACAAACAGCAGCAGTGGTAGGGCTATGAAAAAAAATATCTATATTTGTTAGATAGACTTTTAATTACCATAGTAGAATCCATTATGCCATAACCAACCTTTTAATCCCCCTGCAAAGCATCTTTAAGACCTGCAACCAACTTAAAACAGATCTGCTGAAATTGTTTAGATCTCTTCATTTTTTGCTTTGTCATTGCTTGGAGAATCAACATATTGTCATGCTGTTTCCTTTTTTGTCCTTGATCTTTGAACAAACCTTTTCCCAATGTCAACAGCACTTTTGCAAACAGTGAGGGTGGAGGATGAGGAATGGCCGTAAGCTGTACTATCCACCAGAACCAAATGTATTTTGACAGAGCACGGCAGTCTCTATATTACCAGACTCAGCAGCCTATCAAATAGTGGACAGCAGAACAAGTAAAGCTGTTCCTACTGGAAAGAAGAACAGAAGTAGACAGTCACGGAGGGAACACAAGGTCCCAACAGGCTAAGGACAAGTGACATAACATGACAGAAGTGTATCTCAGGTTTTTTTGGAGAAGGAACAGTTTTTCTGTCAAGTATCTGTCTCGGTTAGGGTGAGCCCCAGATAGGCAGGCCTCTCAGTCATGAAATAAAGCCAGAATTACTCATAGTTAGAAAGCAGAAAGGCATTGTTCAAGGGCATCTGGATTGGGACTTCAATGGGGAGGTAGAGTGGCTTTAAATCCCCTGCCACTGTAGATTGAGAGGGGGAAAGCTTCTCTTTAATTTACATTTCATAAAAGAATTAAGTACCTCCTTCTGTTATTTAAAGTGCACATAGGGCAACCAGTATGAATAGGAATACCGTTGCCATCCTTTGAATATTGTACACTCCATGTTGTTAGCTTTACATATTGTCTTTTAATGGTGTAAGCCACATGGGTCCTTTTGAAGGAGAAAGGTGGGGCAAAAATATTTTAAATAACTAAATAAATCTATTTACCTATCTGTTATGTGAATCAAGCAATATCTTAAAAATAAGCGTTTCCCAGGAGAGAAAGCATGAGCAAAAATGACTCAAGTTCCCCAGTCCTAAATAGCTGCTGTGCTTGGAAAAGTTACTTTTGGATTACCATTCCCAGAATCCTCCTGCCAGCATGACTTCTGGTCAGGTTAGAGTACCTAAGTTGCTATATTTCTGCAACAAACATAAGGGTGATTTCAGTGTAATACAATATATTAGATATAATGCCCAGGCTGGGCTGTTGTATAATGGGTACATGCCCTATTTTAGCATCAAACTATCATCTACCTTCAGGAAAATATTAAACCTTTTAACTGCTCTGGTTAGGAATATGTTCTTAAAAGTGGAAACTTTACTTTGCCTTTCTTCTTATTGTTATTATTAAGTTTGCCATCCTAGCCAAAAAAAGAAGCAAGGTCATCCCTTGTAAACTTATGTTTTTCTTTTTCCTTTCTTTTTTCTAATGTTTTGCCTAAATGGATGAAGAGAACATTACCTTCCATTCATCTGTTCTGTTCCTATGACACTTTCTAGAAGGTACAGCTGTTGCTTTATTGCTAGCAAGCATGCTATGCTTAGTCACATCATGATGATTTGCTGCACATCATAACACCTTATTGTGTCAGCCCTTGAGGTCAAACATGAATAGTGTATTCTTCTGCGTGTGATTCAACTCATTATTTTTGAACATATTTGCAAGATTTTCATTTACTTTATACACACACACACACACACACACACACACTCACACACACACACACACACACACACACACACACAGAGAGAGAGAGAGAGAGAGAGAGAGAGAGAGAGAGGATCTTAAAATAATGCACCCATACTGAAGATGATTGGCTAGTATCTCAAGGTAGTTATGAAAAAAGATATGTCTTCTGGTGATTGTGAGTTGTTGCCAGAAGATTTTAAAAAAGCAACTTGAAAATAGATTTAAGTGGAAAGATATGTGGTTCTCACTATGTTTCCATGGAAGCCTCTTAAGAATGTCTTTCAGATGATGAAATGTTTAAGCTAGCTTCCAGTTTTCTTGCCCTCTGCTTGAATGTTACCAGGCTCCACAGAATCTGGCATGGCTCGCCTTCTAATTCCTTCTGACACTGCACCCTATTGAAACAAATGTCTCTTATTCTTCCTTTTCCATATCTTGGTTATCCTTCCCACCTTGATTTGTGGCACTTCTTCAACCTCCAGGAAAAGGATATGATGGAATGGCACATGTATGGGAGAGGGAGATTAACAGCAAGCTTCAAAGGCTTAATCTGTTGACACATTCAAGGTTACACTGCTAAAAATAATAACAACAAAAGACCAGAGTATTTTATTTTTATCTACTTTTTATAGTTTCTCATAAACATTTCATTGGGAAACAGGAGGACTGGTTCATGACCTCCCTATATGGCATCCCTGAGCAAGACATATCACATATGGAGCTTAAAAAGCTTATCTTCAGAAAGGTGGAAAGTGCCACCCAGCTGCTGTCAGTGCAGCTGAACTGAAAGCAGTATTCTGAACATCACCACTTCTAGAATATCCAATAGTAACAAAAGAGGTACGTACGCCCTCCACTTTGTTCTCTTTGAGTGTGGCTTCATGAAGAACTGCTGGATTCTCTGTGGTTTAGGTAGAGTTGAAGAGTTCAATTTCCCACTGTGCTTCCCTGACAAGGGGCTAGTCTTAGCGAACCATTAGGTCCCTTCCAGTACTGCTGTTCTAAGATGATGATGGTGATGAGATGGGGACATTGACTAGATATTTCATGTGCTTGCTACAGTGCTTTGATGGATATTTATGTTTATGCACATGTTTTTTAATTGTATTTTATTCTTATTATATGCTGGAAGCCGCCTAGAGTGGACTTATAGTCCAGATAGGCGGGATATAAATTCAATAAATAATAATAATAATAATGGATAGGTTGGCCAGAGAGTAGAAGCCTATGGTGGGCTAATACGCTGGATACTTCATGCATCCACTTGGTTAAGGGTTATAGGGCAGCAGAGCTCCTTATTCAGATGTCTTTACCAGAACTTGGAAAAGGTACTGTTTGGACTACACTTCCCAGAATCTCCCGTGGCCAAAGTATTGTGTGAGTTACTGTTCAAACCTTTCCCAAATTGTGCTCTTTTAAAAAACAACAACCTGGAATAACTCCCTAGCTTCACTGAGAGAGGAAGAATTGATCTTGTTCAATAGCATGAACAAGTAGCTGGAAGTTGTGGTTTCAATATTGCTGTGCTTTCTGAATGGCCTTAAACAAACCACTATGAGTAACTCTTTCTTCCTTCAGGATGTATCTTTGTTGGTGGAGGTCGCCAATGATGTAACAATGCCGGTGGGGAATCAGCATGGATTGAGGTCAGCGCAGTGGTGTTCCACTGAGGAATTACATTGATTATGGTAATGATAATGATAACAGTGATGACGACAACAACGTATTACCTTGTATTTCTGTTACATTGAATGGATTCGCAGTAGTTCTCATGCTATATTCTCATGCCCGGTGACCTGAGAGAAAATGTAATTGAACACAGTTCCAGAATCCTGTTAGTTTGTCATGTGTTTGGAAATGAAAACATGGAAGCCAGTTGAAGCTAATTAGCAAGGCAATGGTTGTACAGTTGGTGGTATGACTACTCATGTGACCGGCAAATTACCTAGCATACGACAAGCATCTAATTGATTGCCTTTAATGAATCACTGCAACTTATGTGTGTTCACATATGCACATGTAAAAAAACAAATAGTCGGATTCTGGCCATCAGATCCTACTTTTGAGCAGATAATATGGGATCTCATTATTAATGAAGTCAGTATACCTGTGTAACACAATCAGTGTGGGCTAAGTAGAAATTCCCTACCAATTCCGGAAATCTGAAAGCCATAAAATACATATTCTTGTTGACAGATCTTCCAAATGAGTCTCTCAATTTGCAGAACAGCCTTGGGACATTAAAGGAATGTGAATGATGGTTGAGAAAGTTAATTTTATTCACCCTTCTGGTAGCAAGATCTGCAGTAACATGGCAAACATATGTCATGAGATTTAATGACTTAATCTCATGGTATCTCACTATTGTTTGGTGTGTGTGTGTGTATAGAGTGTATTCACCAATCATTTTAAACGTTGGCTCTTTCCAACCTTTCGCTCCCAATGAAAAGCCCTGCTTCTCATGGCAATATGCCACCTTATAGAATTCCTATGACATCCTGCGCTTGGCAACTGCAAAAGGGCTTTGTGTAAAGAACGTGACTTTTGAATATCATGCTGGGTAGCATTGTGTGAACCATTAGAAAGATTAATTTTGTGCCATGACACCAGAGCATCTCAGGGAAATGCCAGCAGTGAAGGCAAGCATAGCAAGCGATACAGCTTAATGATCATAAGAATTGTTCCATCACTCACAAAGGAGAATCTAAACAAGAGATCCACCCAGATGGAACCCAAAAGAAATTACAGCTTATATTGTCAGAAGCCGAGTCATGAGTGACCTCTCTTAAAAGCCTCAGCACTCAAATATGAAATTGCTCAGCATGCTGTAGAAATGTGTGCAAGACATACACATAGTTCCAAATGATTCTATCGAAGAGTGGTGGGTGGCAGTGAAGTTTTAGTTATATGTTTTCTATATGTGAGTGGGTGCCTACAGAACCGACCCTTGGCCAGAGTTACAGGAAAACAAAAGACACACACAGGGAGGGAGGCTTTTGATTATTAAAACACCAGGGCCGGACAAGCTCCCTGCAGTGTGAGAAGAACATGCCTCAGACAAGATTAAAGCTCAGATAGTTTACGCACCAGTCAAAATGACTGAAAAGAGCTTCCGAGGCAGAAATACAGGATTTGGAAGAGGAAAGCAAAAGAAAGACCAATCTTTCACTTTATTTATTTTTTCCATTATTGATCGTCTTGAAAATAAATGTCAGTCATGACATTTTCCACAGCCTGAGTGTATTCTTCCAGAGATTGGGATGCTACTTTTAAAAAGTAATTAATTACAATTCTCCCTGATAGCACCCAAACCAATACGGTAAATGGTTAGTGTTTACGTGACAGGGTGTGAGCATTAGGTAAATTATCTTAACTATATTATTTGTGTGTGTGTTCTCTTAATTGTCTAACCTTTAATCTCAATTTGTCTTTTTTGCACCAAGTACTTTTTGAAACTTTTGCCCTTTTATTTTTTCACTATCTTTAATAAAGTACAAAAATTTGTCCAACCATCTGTCTGTTGCGTGGGGTTTTTTTGGGTTTTTTTTTTTTTTTTTTTTTTTTTGGCTCAGAAGTTTTATGGCACCAAAAAGCCTTGCCTTGACCAGCTACTGGGACTTTTGGAATTTTTGTGAGTATGGTGACCGATCCTTCCCTTGCAAGATGGGCGTAGTGGTTCTAAGCACCTTGTCTATTATTTAACTCACTGGAAGCAGTGTCCAGTCAGGGTGGACTGGAGTGTTGGAAGGCATCAGTGCCAGACAGGTTCCCTCGTCATCACCACATTTGACTCTTCTGAGCTCACCCACTCCAGAACAAGCAGAGCAATGTTGCTGAGTGGCTAGAGAGCGAGTCCTTGCACCCAGTATTTCATCACAACACACCCGGCATAGACATCTGCCATGTCTTTTGGGACTTTCAAATTGTTTTTTTTTCTGCACTGTCCACAATATATTGGTGCACAACCTGCTGAAGAGGCTGAAAGCTAGTATTTTAAATTTTTTATCACTTTTTAGCAGTCTAATAAAGGTATCACCTGTCCTTGCTTTTGTTACATGTGGAGCTTTCTCTTCTCTCCCAGGAATGAAAGAATCTAATGCACCAGATCTATCGCTGTGCTATTTAGTCAAGGCAGGAGATGGAAAGCAAGTGGCCCCCAGGCATTGTTGAACTACAACTGCTATCGTTCCTCACTCTTGGTTGTGTTGGCTAGGACTGGTGGAAGTTGCATTCTGAAGGGCTGCTCATAACCTAAGCCTCTCCTTCTCTACATTAGAGTAACCAAGCACAGTAGCTCCGGCTTACATGATCATTATGCAGTAGGAGGACACAGAAAGAGCCTCCCCGAAGAATGTGAGGACTGTGAACCTCTGGGCAGTGGCAGCACCCTGTGGGCTGATCCTTAAACTCCAGAAGCACCATGGCATTGCTTCTGACATGAACAAAAAATATGTAGAAGAGCTACCTTCAGCACATGAAGTTTTCAAGCTGTATTCATCATGCTGCAGGCATGACTAAAGCCTAACACATTGTTCATCATGATCACAAGGGCAAGAACTCTTGTACTGTTGCTATTATCACTCACTTTCCATTTTAATTAGCATTGCCTGCAGAATTCAGTCTTTGTGAATGCTAATAGAAATTTAGCTAATCAACACCTCCAGGACTAATGTACGTATTAGAAAGTAACTCACATGGTCCAGTCCAGTTTCTCATGTAAACAAATAAATAAATAAAGACAAAAAGGCATTTAGAACTGTACTATGAACAAATACATCGACAACACAAACCTGTATATGAACATTCAGAAGTAAGTCCCACTAAGTTCAGCAAGACTTATTTCCAAATAAGAATGCAGGGGACTAGTCTTATTTTAGGCATACTTTTTCAAAAAGAGAAAATGCAGTTTGAAAAATAATTTATGCATCAGATGCACATCTTTGTGTGGATTAAAAGTAACTGCAGATGAATGTGGTCATCCAACAGAACAATCCTCAAGGCATTTTGGATTTCAGAATCCAGAATGCTTGACTGCTTGCTGTGTTGGCTGGGCCACTTGGAGCTGGAATCCAAAACATCTGGAAGACCGAAGACAGCTCAAGGTACCTATTTTTTTATTTTTAAAGTGTAAAGTAGAAGAGTTAAGACCGTAACTACAAGCCAAGGTTGGGAAATGTTACCTTTTCTTGATTGCCCCTCTTGGTATGCTTAGCTGCCTTGGATCGCGGATCCATCCGGCCTGGACTGATAGGTCTCCAGAAGGTAAAGATGAGAAGCTTGGTGTGTGTGTGTGTGTGTGTGAGGGGAGAGAGAGAGAGAGAGGCTGTATGTCTAATTGAGTGCCACATAAACATTGAATACATGGCTGTGAGCCAGCTGCAGCAGCCTGGCAGAGTGGTCAGCTTTCTACGACAGGAGAAATGCTCTCCCCACAAACACCTGGGCCCATGGAGAAGAGGAGGGGCCAGACATACGCTCAGAGGGGGAAGGTGCTCTGGCTGGCCCAGAAATAGGAGAGGGAGATGAGAGCTTGGGGAAAGAGGAATACACTGACACTTGGCAAGATGCCCTGGAATTCCTCATTGAGGAGAACGAAGCCTCATTACCAGGAGGGGACCTGGGATGGAGCTGGAGGCCCTTGCCAACTCAGGAAGGCTGATAACATGGCATACAAACCCTGAGAGGGCAAGCAAAGGAAGGAGAGACTGTGGCTTTAGCTCCCGTCCGTCCCCAGTTGCTTCCTCAAGCTGACTCCCTGGACTGGAGGGAAGCCAGGAGGGTCTCTTGCCTGCCCTAATTCAGCAGTTTTCTCTATGAGGACATTTCTGCTTAACTGACTAGGGAGTGAAGTAACTCATGGGCGGCTAGGGGACTCCTCCATTGCTGGGACTAAGGCCAGAAGCTCACGGGAGGAACCCAGCCAGCATTGGAACTGAGAGTTTGAGGGGTCCTGAGCCTGCAGAGACATTCATTTCTGTTTCTTCCCTCTGCAAGCCAGAGGGGCATATGGACTGGGAGGGCAGCCAATCTCCAGGGGGCAGCACTGGACTAGATTATGTTGTTTCTTAGTCTAAAAAGCAGAGTCCCCTGTTCCCACAGCCTGCCCCCGCCCCCTTCCCACTGCCTCTGTCATTTCCCAACCTTGTTCTGCTGCCTCCTCCTCTGCCACCTCTGCCTCTGTGCTACCACCTCTGCCGGAACTGCCATCTTTGCAGTGTTCCAGCAGCCCAACCCTTCCCTCTCTACCTATGGTCCTGCCAATCAGCTGTTGGATGGACCCATAGGCAGAGAGGGAAGGCCAGGCTACCTGAATGGAAGCCACTGGTCCAACAGGCTAGTCTTCCCACTCTGCCTATGGGGATGAACAAAAAAAACCATGGAAATATTTATCCCTTCGTATTTGTCAGGGTCTCCAAAACTGATGAATACAAAGCAACAAATCTTCGATAAATCATAGATTTCTTCCAAATCTGGTGATTTTATTTGTCCCCATGGCTATTCATAAAGCAAAACAGGGTAAATCTTTTATCCATGTATTCCTTTTATTCAAAGTCACTGTTTCCATCTTACAGCATGTACAATCCTGAGGTTCCCTCTATGAAACCACAAGATAGTATCCATAGACCAGTTTCTTCTTGAACCATGAACCATATAAAGGTTTACATTAAGCCTGGCTTGTGTAAGGACTGCAATGTTTTCCTTTACTGAACTGAATAGTGGCCAAGAACTACATAGTGACCAAGAATACTATGTTTTGTGTTTCAGCCAGCCTTGCATTTTCACTAGCAGAAACTGGCCATCGATTCTCCACCTCTGTATACAGTTATGTGAAAAAGAAACTACGCCTTCTTTGAATTCTATGTTTTTACGTATCAGGGCATAATAAAAATCATTTTGTCCTTAGAAAGTCTGGAAATTAGGTAAATACAACCTCAGATGAATAACAACACATAACATATTACACAGTGTCTTGATTTATTGTGCAAAAATAAAGCTAATGGAGAGGCCATGTGTGAAAACCTAAGTACTGTACACCCTTATTGCTTCCATAGGAATTAAGAGGCTAAGTAGCAGCCAGATGCTGCTAACCAAATGCCCTTGAGTAACTGGTCATCAGCAAGTGTGATCACCTCTATAAAAGCTGATGTTTTAGCAGTTTGCTGGTCTGAAGCATTCAAGTGTGTGTTAACACAGTGCCAAGGAGGAAACACATCAGCAGTGATCATAGGGAAGCCATTTTTGCTGACCATCAATCTGGGAAGGGTTATAAGGCAATTTCCAAACAATTTAAAGCCCATCATTCTACAGTGATTATTCACAAATGGAAAACATGCAAGTCAGTTACCAATGTTCCCAGGAGTGGACGGACATCCAAGCAAATTCAGCCCAAGGTCAGACCGTGCAATGCTCAGAGAAATTGCAAAAAAACCCCTAGGAGTTCCATCTCAGATTCTACAAGCCTCAATTAAAGTGTTAAATGTAAAAGTTCACAACAGTACAATTAGAAAAAGACTGAACAAGTATGTTTTTTTTTGGAAGGGTTGCAAGGAGAAAGCCTCTTCTCTCTAAAAAGAACATAGCCGCGTGGTTTCTGTTTGTAAATTCGCATATGGACAAAATACAAGATGTCCTTTGGACAGACAAGACCAAAATAGAGGTTCTTGGCCATAATGTGTAGTGCCCCATTTGGCGAAAACAAAATGCAGCATATCAGCACAAACACCTCATACCAACTGTCAAACACAATGGTGATGAGGTTGGCTTGTTTTGCAGCCACAGGACCTGCGCACATTGAGTCAACCATGAACTCCTCTGTATACCAAAGTATTTTAGAGTCAAATAAGAGGCCATCTGTCTGACAGCTAAAGCTTGGTTGAAACTGAGTCATGCATCAGGGCAGTAATCCCAAGAATAGCAGCAGATCTACAACAGAATGGCTGAAAAAGAAAAGAATGAAGGTGTTGCAATGGCCCAGTCAAAGTCCAGACATCTGTCTGATCGAAATGTTGTGGCAGGACCTTAAGAGAACTGTGCATAAACAAATGCCTGCAAAGCTCAATGAACTGAAGCAACATTGTAAAGAAGAGTGGGCCAAAATTCCTCCACAATGAAGCAAAAAACTGATTAAGTCATAGAGGAAATGATTACTTCAAGTTATTGCTGCTAATATGTCATGTGTTGTTCATTTGAGGTTGTATTTACCTAATTTGTAGACCTGCTAAGGACCAGATGATTTTTACTATGTTCTGATATATTAAACTATAGAAGTTAAAGAGGGTGTACTTTCTTTTTCACATGACTGCATATTGCTAGGCATAGCTTGATATTTGCACATCTCCAGGTTATTCGATCTGACATTTCCAATTTGGGATTGAATAGCACTGCAAATCTCATGGTTACAACATCTGGCCCAATTTTTGGATGGTTCTGCTTCTCTCCCCAATACCTCTTCTTTGGTTTTAATTTGCACCTCATAGCACCCCATCACCTTTACCCTAGCACCTCATAAAATGTTCTGGAGAGCATGGAAGTGTTGGATCTGAATAAAGTTAATGCCCACCTGTGAACTGTGTTCATTTTCCTATTGAGAAGCATATGACTGTTTTCACCCCTTTAGTTTCCCCTTGAAAACAAAAAAGATGACAGAAGCTACTCCAGCCATATCCACCCCTTTTGGATGTCATCTCTAACTGCCAAAAATGTAACTCGGTTGATTTGTCCCACCGGCAGCAGCACCATTACTATCTCGTTTATGGATAGAGAGCCACAAAGAAGCAGTGATAATTTGGGGATGGGAGGAACAAGGGGAGGAGATGACACAATTAAATATGAACGGTGCTAGATTGCTTTTGGTGACTCATTGTTGGCTATTTTGAGCACTTACTTGTTGGGGAATATGAAAGGTGGCAGGGGAAGCTTGGAGCAATAGGATTATATAATCTCTTTTGCTTTGAGACACTGACCAATTTGTAGCTTGAGTTAAGAAAGCTGCTGGATAGCTCAGTGGTTTAGGTAGTTGGCTGTAGAGCCAGAGGTTGGGAGTTCAATTCCCCACTGTGCCTTCCTGACACAGACTGGATTTCGATGATCCATAGGGGCCCTTTTTTAAAGATAAAAAAGAAAAGAAAGAACCCCTTGTTACGTACAGCACTGATGTTGCCTGTCTGTCATGGGTTTGGAGGGAAAGTTCCATCCTATGGGGAGTGGAAGGCGGGACATCAGGAGGAGGGGCTGTACTGTGTATATATATGTGAAGCGTGTGTGGAGAAAGAAGAAGAAGAAGCAGCAGCTGGGAAGAAGAAGCTGGTGTGGGAGTCTGTGTGTCAGACAGGGTACTACTGTGTGTCAGTCAGTACCAACCTGATAGGTTCAGGTGTCTGTATGGTTAGCCAGAACTGATAGGTTCAGGGTCTGTGCTTCAAGTTAAGTGTTCTGTGTGAACCAAACTGTGTGCATGTATGAATGAGACTAAGCCACGTTACTATATCTTATTCACCTGATCATTTTATTTTCCCTGTGTGTTGTTTTAAATAAACCTTATTCTTTTATTTGTTGAAAATCCATCCCTGGTCTGTGTGACTTCTTATAGGGAATGGTTGGTGGCAGCTTAGTTAACGTGTGGCAGATCCCAGTAGGTCTGGGTTTGTCACATTGATTGGTGGCAGCGTGTGGGATATGACTGGTCCAGTTGTCCAGTGGTCCAGCAAGGCCTTGGCAAGTGTGCCCAGAGCAAGGGGGGTCTAGTCAGGGACAATCTGAGAGCACGTAGGTAATCTTCTAGGTGTACCTCATGGGGGGGTGCGCTAGTAGAAGAACGTGTAACCTCAGATTGGGGACTAGATTAGGGAGCTCTGAGGCAAGCTGTTTTGGCGGGAAAAAAGCTGAGGCAAAACTGTGTAGTAGCAGTGATCTAGCCTGCCTGCTGAGAGGCCTAGCCGAGGGGGGTAGACTCTAGCTCGCAACTGTTGCAAGTTAGTGCTAAAGGACAGCAGCAATCTATAGAGAAAGCTGGTTCTGAGGCAAAAGAAAAAAAAAGTGGTCGCTTTATTTTGAGGCTTGACTTTTGAAAGCAGCCTGTTCTGGGGGGGGGATTATGCCCTTGACTCGAAGCCAAATGGCAGAAATGGGTGAAGTGAAAGACCCCCAGGTTGACCAAGGTTCTGAGGATGAATTTGGCTCAGTGCAAGGTGACAGCACGGGAGAACAGAACCCAGAACTCAGGAAAATGCTCATAGTCCAACAGCATGAACTGAGGATGAGGCAATTTGAAATGGAGGAAAGGGAAAGAGAGGAAAGATTAGAAAGAGAAAAAATGCAGGAAAGGGAGAGGCAAAGACAATTTGATCTGGAAAAAGAAAGAATGGCGTTTGAGTTAAGAAAATTGGAACTGATGAATCAGAACAATAATAACAATAGGGATTCTGAGGGAGGCCAATTGTCTAAGGCTGACCTGAAGAAATTCCCTGTATACCACAAGGGAGATTGTCCTGAGGTGTTCTTTTCCTTAGTGGAAAGAGCGTTTGTGGACTTCTCAGTAAGGGAAACTGAGAAGATGACCATCATGCGATCTTTAATCAGTGGCAGCCTTGCTGAAGTTTATTCAGAGATGCCAGAGGAACTGATGAGAGATTTTGCAGAGTTTAAAAAACTGGTGTTTGCAAGACATGGGATAAATGCGGAACAGCTGAGGCAAAGATTCAGGTCAATCACCAAGAAACCAGAGCAGACTTTTACCCAAGTGGGGGCCCAATTGGTGAGGCTGCTAGAGAAATGGCTATCTCAGGAGGGGACAGAGACCTTTCAGCAGCTCAAAGACTTGATAGCGCTGGAACAGTTCTATTCAGTCCTGCATGGGGAACTGAAATTCCAGGTGAGGGAAAGGAAACCGAAATCTGTGGCGGAAGCAGCCGAGATCGCAGATTTTATTTCCCAAATAAGAAAGCCCTTGGGTGAGGGGAAATCTGTAGGTAAACCCAAAGAAACCTACAGCAAGTACTCTCAGGGACCAGGGAAAAGCCAGCAAGGGGGAGGGGCCCATGGTGAAGGGAAGCCCTCAGACATGAAACCAAGACCTCAGATTTTGGAGGGAAAACCAAAACAAGATGAGAGAGACTCAAAATACACCAGAAAATGTTATTTCTGTCAGGGAAAGGGCCATCTAATCTCAGAGTGTGAGAAATTAAAGCAGCTAAAAGGAATTGTGCCTCAGGATTCGAGTGGAACCAAGCCAAAAGCTGTGTTCTGTGTCCAGAAAGAGCAAGGCTCATTGTCACTGAGGGAGCCTGTTGCCATGGCGACTCAATCTGGAACAGTGACATCTGCTGATCAGGCTGAGGAAAATGGTCCTCTTGTGGAGGTCAAGCGATGCTTGCTCGTGAGAACAGATTCTCAGTTGTTTGAGACAGCAGGGGTGGACGTAGGAATACTTGACCATCAGTATCGGGGGCTGAGGGACACTTGTTCCCAGGTGACCCTGTGCCATCCAGATATTATTCCTAGGGAATATATAATCCCAAATGAGAGCATGAAGGTGGCAGGGATTGAGGGGCAGGTGATCTCACTGCCAGTAGCGGAGGTACCTGTGAACTTTCAAGGCTGGAGGGGAGTCTGGCGGCTAGCGATTTCATCGACTCTGCCAGCAGCCGTGCTCGTGGGAAATGACCTGGCTGAACATGTGAAACGGGTGCTAGTGATTACACGTTCACAAGCCACCACGGGGACAGTTCAGGGGGGTAATGATGAGCCCGAGACGGAAGCAGGTGGGGGGAGTTCAGAAGCTGTGGTGGAAACCTTAACCACAGACAGCCGATTTGGCCAAGAGCAAAAGGCAGACGCCACTCTCCAAAAGTGTTTTGAACAGGTGACTGACGCCCAGCTAACACCTGAAACCCCAGTGAGATTTCTAGAGAAAAAGGGGATTTTGTATAGAGAGACCCTGAGGAATATCTCAAAAAGGGGAGATGGGATCCGAAGTCAGCTAGTGGTACCTGAAAAGTATCGCCCCATGATCTTACAAAGGGGGCACTCTGACATGTTTGCTGCACACTTAGGGGTGAACAAAACACAGCAGAGAATCACACAGAATTTTTACTGGCCTGACATAGGGAAGCAGATCAGGGAGTTCTGTAAACAATGTGATGTGTGTCAAAGGCAAGGGAATAGCCGCGACAGGACCAAAGCAAAGTTGTGCCCTTTGCCTGTGATTGACACTCCGTTCAAATGCATAGGGGTGGATATTGTGGGACCTTTGCCCAAGGCCACAAAGAGGGGGAACAGGTTCATTCTCACCATTGTGGACCATGCCACGAGGTACCCTGAAGCCATACCCTTGACTAACATTGAAACTAACACAGTGGCAGATGCCTTGGTGGGGTATATGTCCAGGATGGGATTTGCCTCAGAAATAATCACAGATTTGGGAGCATCATTTACATCGAAGCTCATGAAACGCTTATGGCAAATCTGTGGAATTAAGCACAAGGAAACCACTGCCTATCACCCTGAAAGTAATGGGTTAACTGAGAAGTTCAATGGGACTCTAATGCGCATGATTAGGGCTTACTTGGCAGAGAATCCAAACAATTGGGACCAGAAGCTGCAATCCCTTTTGTTTGCTTATCGATCAGTGCCACAAGCCAGTACCAGGTTCAGTCCGTTTGAACTTTTATTTGGGAGAAGGGTGAAAGGGCCCCTTGATTTGATCAAGCAAGATTGGGAGCAAATCACCCAGGATGACCCACAAGATGTTGTGACATATATAGACTCTTTAAGGAAAGACCTAAAGAGAAACCTAGAGCTAGCAGCAGAGACCCTGCAAGCTCAAAAGGTCAGAAAGAAAGTTTGGGATGACCAGGAAGCCAGGGAGAGGCACTTTGACCCAGGGGAGGAAGTGCTTTGGCCTAGGCTCTGCAAAGAGAACAAACTGCAGCTGGGTAGCCCAGAAATAAAATACTTGGGTCACATGGTAGGGGGAGGAGTGATAAAACCCCTAGAGGCCAAAATAGAAGCAGTTCGTGATTGGCCCAGACCCAACACCAAGAAAAAAGTCAAATCATTTCTTGGGTTGGTGGGCTACTACAGAAAGTTCATCCCGAGGTTTAGCGAGATTGCGGCTCCGCTGACCGATCTGACGAGGAAGAAGGCTGATGACCGCATCCCGTGGACCAGCGACTGTGAGGAGGCGTTCCGGAGGTTGAAGCAGGCGCTCATCAACTATCCAGTGCTGCGTGCTCCAGACTTCGACCGGGAGTTCATCATCTACACCGATGCGTCTAACAGCGGGGTAGGAGCAGTTCTTTGCCAGGAGGATGAAAATGGTGACCAGCATCCAGTGTCCTACCTGAGTAGGAAACTCCAGAAAGGTGAGAGACATTTGGCAACCGTGGAGAAGGAGTGCCTGGCCATAGTCTACGCGATCCAGAAGGCCAAGCCTTACATCTGGGGAAGACATTTTATTCTGTGCACTGACCATTCACCACTGCAATGGTTAAAGACAATGAAAACCCACAATAGTAAACTTATGAGGTGGGCTTTAAACCTGCAAGACTATGACTTTGAAGTGAAGGTGGTCAGAGGATCAGTGAACTGTGTTGCTGATGCCTTGTCAAGAAGACCTGAAGAATGAAGACGGCGAAAGAAACATGGACTATGTATATATATTGATGACAAAAAG